>NC_058369.1:33820284-34129841 GCF_018350175.1 Felis catus | reverse complement strand
CTGATCCAATGTCTCATTCAGGACCCTTGTTTCTTTATTGACCGTGTGTCTAGATGATCTATCCATTTCTGTAAGTGGAGTGTTAAAGTCCCCTGCAATTACCACATTCTTCTCAGTAAGGTTGCTTATGTTTGTGAGTAATTGTTTTATATATTTGGGGGCTCCTGTATCCGGCGCATAGACATTTATAATTGTTAGCTCTTCCTGATGGATAGACCCTGTGACTATTATATAATGCCCTTCTTCATCTCTTGTTACAGCCTTTAATTCAAAGTCTAGTTTGTCTGATATAAGTATGGCTACTCCAGCTTTCTTTTGACTTCCAGTGGCATGATAAATAGTTCTCCATCCCCTCACTCTCAATCTGAAGGTGTCCTCAGGTCTAAAATGAGTCTCTTGTAGACAGCAAATACACGGGTCTTGTTTTTTTATTCATTCTGATACCCTATGTCTTTTCGTTGGCACATTTAGTCCATTTACATTCAGTGTTATTATAGAAAGATATGGGTTTAGAGTCATCGTGATGTCCGTAGGTTTCATGCCTGTAGCGATGTCTCTGGTACTTTGTCTCACAGGATCCCCCTTAGGATCTCTTGCAGGGCTGGTTTAGTGGTGACGAATTCCTTCAGTTTTTGTTTGTTTTTGGGAAGACCTTTATCTCTCCTTCTATTCTAAATGACAGACTTGCTGGATAAAGGATTCTCGGCTGCATATTTTTTCTGTTCATCACATTGAAGATCTCCTGCCATTCCTTTCTGGCCTGCCAAGTTTCAGTAGACAGATCGGTCACGAGTCTTATAGGCCTCCCTTTATATGTTAGAGCACGTTTATCTCTAGCTGCTTTCAGAATTTTCTCTTTATCCTTGTATTTTGCCAGTTTCACTATGATACGTCGTGCTGAAGATCAATTCAAGTTAACGTCTGAAGGGAGTTCTCTGTGCCTCTTGGATTTCAATGCCTTTTTCCTTCCCCAGATCCGGGAAGTTCTCAGCTATTATTTCTTCAAGTACACTTTCAGCACCTTTCCCTCTCTCTTCCTCCTCTAGAATACCAATTATGCGTATATTATTTCTCTTTAGTGCCTCACTTAGTTCTCTAATTTTCCCCTGATACTCCTGGATTTTTTTATCTCTCTTTTTCTCAGCTTCTTCTTTTTCCATAATTTTATCTTCTAGTTCACCTATTCTCTCCTCTGCCTCTTCAATCCGAGCCATGGTTGTCTCCGTTTTATTTTGCAACTCGTTGATAGCATTTTTTAGCTCCTCCTGGCTGTTCCTTAGTCCCTTGATCTCTGTAGCAAGAGATTCTCTGCTGTCCTTTATACTGTTTTCAAACCCAGCGATTAATTTTATGACTATTATTCTAAATTCACTTTCTATTATATTGTTGAAATCATTTTTGATCAGTTCGTTAGCTGTTGTTATTTCCTGGACGTTTTTCTGAGGGGAATTCTTCCGTTTCGTCATTTTGGCTAGTCCCTGGAGTGGTGCGGGACTGCGGGGCACTTCCTCTGTGCTGTCTTGAATAACTCGGGTCAGTGGGCGGGGTCGCAGTCAGACCTGATATCTGCCCCCAGCCCACCGCTGGGGCCACAGTCAGACTGGTGTGTGCCTTCTCTTCCCCTCTCCTAGGGGCAGGATTCACTGTGGGGTGGTGTGGCCCGTCTGGGCTACTTGCACACTGCCAGGCTTGTGATGCTGGGGATCTGGCGTATTAGCGGGGGTGGATCGGCAAGGTGCACAGGGGCAGAAGGGTAGGCTCAGCTCGCTTTTCCTTCGGAGATCCGCTTCGGGAGGGGCCCTGCAGCACCGGGAGGGAGTCAGACCCGCCAGAGGGATGGATCCGCACAAGCACAGCTTTGGGTGTTTGCGTGGTGCAAGCAAGTTCCCTGGCAGGAACCGGTTCCCTTTGGGATTTTGGCTGGGGGATGGGCGAGGGAGATGGCGCTGGTGAGCACCTTTGTTCCCCGCCAAGCTGAGCTCTGTTGTCCGGGGCTCAACAGCTCTCCCTCCCAGCCCTCCCGTTCTCTGAGCAGAGCTGTTAGCTTATAACCTTGCAGATGTCAAGTCCCGCTTGCTGTCGGAACACACTCCGTCCCGCCCCTCAGCTTTTGCCAGCCAGACTCGGGGGGCTCTGCTTGGCTGGCGGGCTGCCCCTCCGCCCCGGCTCCCTCTTGCCAGTCCGTGGAGCGCGCACCGCCTCGACGTCCTTCCTACCCTCTTCCGTGGGCCTCTCCTCTGCGCTTGGCTCCGGAGACTCCATTCTGCTGGTCTTCTGGTGGTTTTCTGGGTTATTTAGACAGGTGTAGTTGGAATCTAAGTGGTCAGCAGGACCCGTGGTGAGCCCAGCGTCCTCCTACGCCGCCATCTTCCCAGGATCCACAATAAGTGTACTCTTAATCCCCATCAGCTATTTCACCCTTCCCCACACCCACCTCCCCTGTGGCAACCACCAGTTTGTTCTCTTGTATTTAGCAGTCTGTGTTTTTTTTTCTTAATTTGTTTTCTTTCTTAAATTCCACATATGATTGAAATCGTATGGTACTTGTCTTTTTCTGACTGACTTATTTAACTTAGTATTAATATCCTTTAGATCCATCCATGTTGATGCAAATGGCAAGATTTTACACCTTTTTTTATGGATGAGTAATATTCCATTATATGTATGTATGTGTGTGTGTATATACATATATATATATATATATATATATGTATATACACACACACACACACACCACTTCTTTATCCATTCATCTATCGAAGGACACATGGGCAGCTTCCATAATTTGGCTATTGTAAATAATGTTGCCCTGAACATAAGAGTGCCTGTATCTTTTTGAATTAGTGTTTTCATAATCTCTGGGTAAATACCCAGTAGTGGAATTACTGGATTATATGGTAGTCGTATTTTTAATTTTTTATGGAACCCCCATACTGTTTTCTACAGTGGCTGCCCCAGTTTGCATTCCCACCAACAGTGCACAAGGATTCCTTTTTCTCCACATCCTCACTAACACTTGTTTTTCTTGTATTTTTTATTTTAGTTAGTCTGACCTGTGTGAGATCCCATTGTGGTTTTGACTGGCTTTTCACTGATGATGAAAGATGCTGAGCATCTTTTCATATGTCTGTTGGCCGTCTATGTCTCCTTTGGAGAAATGTCTATTCATGTCTTTTGCCCATTTTTAATTGGATTGGGTTTGTGGTTTTTTTGTTTTGTTTTGTTTTTTGGTGTTGAGTTGTGTAAATTCTTTATATATTTTGGATATTAACCCTTTGTCAGATATGTCATTTGCAAATACCTTCTCCAATTCAGTATGTTTTCTTTTAGTTTTGTTGATTATTTCCTTTGCTGTGCAGAAGCTTTTTATTTTGAGGTAGTCCCAATAGTTTATTTTTGCTTTTGTTTCCCTTGCCGCAGATGATATATCTAGAAAAATGTTGCTAGGGCTGATGTCAGAGAAACTACTGCCTTTGCTATTTTCCAGAATGTTTATGGTTTCACGTCTCACATTTTGAGTTTCTTTTTGTGGATAGTGTAAGAAAGTGGTCCATAACTGGGTTCTTCTGATCTATTTGGAACTGTTCAGTCCGTGACTTCCAGATGTTGGGAAGTCAAATGAGGGAGCAGGTTTGGAAATACCTTAGAAAGTTTGCACGCAGATGGAGTGGTGATGGGGTTACCACTTACATCGTGTTGTTGCTGTGCTCTTTGATTTGTGTATCTTGGTTGCATTCATTAAAATGAACCACAGGGCTAAAAACTGCATTTTCCCCCAGGACTTTTTCCTCTTAATATGAGAAGTGTTCACAAATTTCCTACCCAACTAGTAGAGCAGTAGGGATGCTGAGATCCTTCTTCTAGTGCCAGAGGACTTTGAGAGAGAAAAAAATTGTCATCTCCAAGTTTTTGAGACCCGTATGAGAGAAGGTAGTTTGATTTGATATTCTTAAAACAGTGAAAATGCCAATTTTGAATACAGTGTCAAACTTCTTTCATGGGGCAGGATGTAGGGGAAGCGACATGGAAATCCCCAAAAAGAAGTTATCACTGGGTTTCTTAGGGTATTGTGTTAAGGTGATTTTTTTTAAACAGGAATGTATTGAGGTTCTGGCATTGTGTCCTGAAAAGCCCTTACCTGTCAGCAGGATCTTCAGGAATGTTGTTTGCAGTCACTTCCAAAGGATGCAGTTCCTTTTGTGAATATGCCACCAATAGTGAATAAAGGGAAGGGCAGCCCTCAGGACAAGTGAGGGGGTGGATACCAAGGTGTGGATATTAATAACAGAGTACTAGCTGGCCTTAGGTTATTCTTGAAATTAGTCAAGTCTCGCCAACTGTAGATTTCTGAGCAAAAGAAACAATCGCAAATGAACGAAAGAGAAAAAGTCTATATTCCCTTGGAGTTCATTGTACATTTTAGCCTCTTCTTGTGCCTTCAGGCCCCATGGCAGTTTGGTAAAGTCTCTGGATCTTTTCTCAAAATAGTATTTTCAAATGTATGAAATAAAACACATATGAAAGAAAAACAATTGTACCGGAATTCAGTAACTTGCAACACTGTGCTTGACCCCACATTACTGCACAGTTCACCAACAATAGTTGGAACTTCTCTCGTCTCTGTTCCCAGACTGCATGCCTATTCTTGTTACAGAAGGCCATGCAGCATTATAGAAAATTAAGAATTCTCATTTGAATTGTTAAAAAGACAAAATTCCACTAAGTAAAGCTTGAAGATCTTATTGGCTTTATTCAGTGATTCATGAAGCGGGCAGCATCTATGTAGCAGATGGAAGGGAGTTCTGAGGACTGGTACAAAATGAGAGACTTTTATAGGCAGAAGAGAGCGGGAACAAGGAAGTTATACTAGGCAAAAAAGCAGGTTGGTTATTACAAAGTCGCTTCCTTTAGGGGATGGAAGGGCCAGGGGCCTGTTAGGCAGATTGCCTAACTAGTGCTGATTGGGTGGTGCCTCATGGACTGGTTTAAGAATCCATTTTTGGGAGAGCTCAAACGGTAATTTAGTTAAATCTTAGGTTGGTGGCATGGGGCTCAGCGAAAGCGACTTTGTTTTTAGCCTGTTGTCATGTTTTTAACAGGACTGTCCAGTCTTGTAAAATGTTAACGAACAATAGAAACAACTCCTTCAATGTATTGATTAACACTGTAAGTAGGAAATACTAGAAGGCAATGAGATGTCTGGGTCACCAACATAAGAAAGCGTGGTTTCACTATTTGATGGCTGAATGACAACTGGGTACAGAGCTTCTCTGTAACTGACCAACTATGTCTTGTGAGCATCTCTGGGTAGGAAGGCTTCACTCACATGCCAAATCACTGCTAACCCTAATGACTACCATCATTTCAAAGCGATGAGCATAAATGATATTTCAAAATACTGTTGACAACTATAATGTGGTAAAGCACACGTGTGACTTTTCGTTGATAAAAAGTCACAGGCACAGCTAAACCTTGGGATTTACTGTCTGTACTCATAGATGAAGGAACTGCTAAATTTCAGTTAGAAGGTAATAACAAAGTATGATTATTTTCATATCCAAGGACCTCCTAGACACCCAGGTTGACCCTAGGTGTCAGTTGCTTGTAGGAAGTCATACAGTAAATAAACAAATAAATAACATGCAAACTGGTAAGATGTATCACAGAGGGTAATAACACAAAATAAGGGAGGTGGAGCTATGTGTGGAGTAGGGGAACATTTCCTATTTTACATCCGCAATGCCATTCTAGGCTGACATTTGAACACCGATCTGAAGGAAGTAAAGAAGTGAGCCCTGTGACTATCTACAGAAAGAACATTCTAGGCAGAGGAAGCACCAAGTGTGGTCCCACCTCTTTGGGCTTTATAGATTGCATCAGGCAAGATTTAGTCTGGGAAACAGAACCACCATGAGGATTTGGGAACAGGGCTTTTTACGGGAATTAGACTTTAGACAACTGTGGAAGGTGCTAGGGAAGCAACAGCCTCAAAGAGGTCACTGGATGTCAGAGAAGAGTCAGTAACCAGGCTTGGTGAAGGTCAGTAAGCCTAGCGAGGGGGATCTAGGAGCCAGGCATGTCCAGCTGCTGGGATGCGGCTATGAAGAGCTGCTAGAAGGGTCTACAGAAAGCTGTAGCCTGTGCATAGCCACCACCTGTGTGTCCATAGAAAGGCATCTGGAGATGGGCTTCATACGGCTGTTGATGAATAACCAGGATGAGCTAGACATGGAGCAGAGGAGAGTAAGATACACCTGGAACCTGCTAGACACATCTGTGTTTGTCGTTTACTATAATCGACTGCAAAAGAGTAATGACAACTGTTGCATTGCTGCATTCCAAATCTCAAACAAATTCCTCTTTGTCCAGTTTGACCCAGAATCATTCAGGGAAGAGGATTCTGGGTAACGCGATTCCAGCCCAATGAAACTGACAAAGTGTAAACCACCTCATGTGTCATTATAAGGGCTTTTTGACTTTTAATGGGGAGATGGAAGGCCTCTGGATGGTTTTGAGCAGAGAAATGTATAATCTGAATTATAAAAAATCTCTCTAGCTCCACTAATTGCCACAATACGAAGAACCATATTTACTGTATGATTTTCCAATGGTCACTATTCTCTTGATAAATATAGAGGAGTTCTCTTTTTCTTCCTTCCTTCCTTCCTTCCTTCCTTCCTTCCTTCCTTCCTTCCTTCCTTCCTTCCTTCTCTCCCTCCCTCCCTCCCTCCCTCCCTCCCTCCCTCCCTCCCTCCCTCCAAAATCAGAATACCCCCAACCCGAACCAATTAACTGTGTCCACATAAAATCTCTAGAGTGCTGAATCTTCCTATCCCTGGAGAGCAGAAAGGTTGGTTTCAGATAAAAGACATACAGCTTGGAAAAAAAAAAAGCAGAATCCATTAAATAAATAAATAAATAAATAAATAAATAAATAAATAAATAAATAGCTGGTGACTCACTGTGGAGAATTATGTGCAGGTTCCTCAAACACTTAGAAATAAAACTGCCATATGATCCAGCCATTCCACATGTGGTTCTATATACAAAGGAAATGAAATCACTATGTTGAAGAGATACATGCACACCCATGTTCATTGCAGCATTATTTACAATAGCCAAGACATGAAAGCAACCTAAGTATCCATTAATGGGTAAAAGGATAAAGAAAATGGAATACTATTCAGCCATAAAAAAGAAGGAAATTCTGCCATTTGTGACCATATGGGTGGATGTTGAGGGCATTATGCTATGTGAAATAAATCAGAAAGAGAAAGACAAGTATCGTATGTTCTCACTTAAAAAAAATACGTAAACAAAATAACACCAGCATTCTTCATAGAGCTAGAACAAGCAATCCTAAAATTTGTATGGAACCAGAAAAGGCGCCAAATAGCCAAAGAAATCTTGAAAAAGAAAACAATACAAAACAACAAAAAGAAAACCAAAGCAGGAGGCATCATAAATTGGACTTTAAGCTGCTGTACTACAAAGCTGTAATCATCAAGACAGTGTGGTACTGGCACAAAAACAAACACTCAGATCAATGGGACAGAATAGAGAACCCAGAAATGGACCCACTAGTGTATGCCCAACTATTCTTTGACAAAGCAGGAAAGAATATCCAATGGAAAAAGGCATTCTCTTCAGCAAACGGTGTTGGGAAACTGGACAGCGACATGCAGAAAAATGAACTTGGACCACTTTCTTACACCATACACGAAAATAAACTCAAAATGGATGAAAGACCTAACATAACACAGGAAGCCATCAAAATCCTGGAGGAGGAAGCAGGCAAAAACCTCTTTGACCTCGGCCGTAGCAACTTCTTACTCAACACATCTCTAGAGGCAAGGGAAACAAAAGCAAAAATGAACTATTGGGACTTGGTCAAAACAAAAAGCGTCTGCACAGCAAAGGAAACAGTCAGCAAAACTAAAAGGCAATCGGTGGAATGAGAGAAGATATTTGCAAATGACAGATAAAGAACTAGTATCCAAAATCTGTAAAGAACTTATCAAACTCAACACCCAAAAAACAAATAATCCAGTGAAGAAATTGTCAAAAGACATGAATAGACACTTCTCCAGAGAAGACATCCAGATGGCCAACCGACACATGAAAAAATGCTCAACATCACTCATCATCAGGGAAATACAAATCAAAACCACAATGAGATACCCCCTCACACCTGTCAGAATGGCTAACTTTAACAACTCAGGTAACAACAGATGTCGGCGAGGATGCAGAGAAAGAGGATCTCTTTTGCCCTGCTGGTGGGAATGCAAATTGGTGCAGCCATTCTGGTAAACAGTATGTAGGTTCCTCAAAAAATGAAAAATAGAACTACCCTACAACCCAGCAACTGCACTACTAGGTATTTATCCAAGGGATACAGGTGTGCTGTTTCAAAGGGGCACACGCACCCCAATGTTTATACTAGTGCTATTGACAATAGCCAGAGTATGGAAAGAGTCCAAATGTCCATCGACGGATGAATGGATAAAGAAGATGTGATATCGATTGGTCGATCAATTGATAGATATATACAATGGAGTATTACTCGGAATCAAAAAGAATGAAATCTTGCCATTTGCAACTATGTGGATGGAACTTATTATGCTAAGCGAAATTAGTCAAAGAAAGACAAATATATGATTTCACTCATATGAGGACCTTAAGATACAAAACAGACGGGGCGCCTGGGTGGCGCAGGCGGTTAAGCGTCCGACTTCAGCCAGGTCATGATCTCCCGGTCCGTGAGTTCGAGCCCCGCCTCAGGCTCTGGGCTGATGGCTCGGAGCCGGTTTCCGATTCTGTGTCTCCCTCTCTCTCTGCCCCTCCCCCATTCATGCTCTGTCTCTCTCTGTCCCAAAATAAATAAAAACGTTGAGAAAAAAAAAATTTTGGAAAAAAAAAAAGATACAAAACAGATGAACTTAAGGGAAGAGAAGCAAAAATAATATAAAAGCAGGACAAAACATAAAAGACTCTTAAATATGGAGAACAAACAGAGGGTTACTGGAGGGGTTGTGGGAGGGGAGATGAGCTAAATAGGTAAGGGGCATTAAGGAAGCTACTCCTGAAATCATTGTTGCACTATATACTAACTAGGATGCAAATTAAAAAATAAATTAATTAAAAAATAAAATAAAAATAAAAAATTTATTTATTTATTTATTTATTTATTTGTTTACTTACTTACTTACTTATTTAAAGCCTTCTATGTACCCAGTACCAAGGCACTATTCTAGGCATGTCATAGTCATTTTGTACAACGCAGACAAAAATTGCTACCCTTATGGATCTTACATTCCAGTGGGTGAGTTACCAACATAAAAATTAGGTTACATGGGGTGCCTGGGGGTCTCAGTCGGTTGAGCATCCGACTTCGGCTCAGGTCTTGATCTCACAGTTCGTGAGTTCGAGCCTCACGTCGGGCTCTGTGCTGACGGCTCGGAGCCTGGAGCCTGCTTCGGATTCTGCTTCTGCTTCTCTCTCCGCCCCTCCCCTGCTTGGACTCTGTCTCTCTCTGTCTTTCAAAAATGAATAAACATTAAAAAAAATTAGGTTACATGGTGTTTTTAAATGTTTGGGAAAAAATAACAGGGCAGTCAGGAGTCCTGAGGAGGGTTAGGGAGACCGATAGCAGGATTAAATAGGGGAGTCAGGGAGGGCATCCTTGAGAAAGTGAAATGTTAGCAGGCCCTTGGAGAAGATAAGGAGTGAGTCATGTGGCTGGATATCCGGGGGCAGAAAGAACATCTAAAGCAGAGGGTCAATAGCAGGCACATGCCTGGCACACTCAGGAAACAGCAAGGAATGAGCAGGAAGGAGAGTCATAGAAGATGAGGTCAGAAGGCACAGTGGGGCCAGAAGCTTTGAGCCTTGAAGTCTCTGTAAGGGTTACAGCTTTTACACTTAGTGAGATAAGGAGCCTTTACAGAATTTAGAGCAGAGAAGTAACAGTGCATCAAATTGCTGACATGTTTTAGGAATTTTTGCCCTGTGAATGAAGTTTCATATATTGCATTTTGGAACTAACGTGCATAAGTTGCCTGGTCTCCTCATTGTTTCCAAAACCAGATAAGAAGACTTAACTCTCTCCTAAAGGAGTAATAAGAAAAGAAAAGAAGGATGGGACTGCGAGCTCTGTCTACAATATCCATCTTAATGACTGCAGAATGCTCAGGAAATGGAGACTGAGCTGACCTGAGGGCATTCTTCGTGTTCTCGGGAAGGATTTGCAGTGGTGAAGCAGCCTTGCTCCGAGATCCCTTGGGGTTTGGAATTAGCCCCGACTTGGTTTCTCTGGGCCCAGAAATACTTCCCAAAGTACACTTGATGTTGATTAATGATTAACAAAAAAAAAAAAAAAAAAAAAAGGCCTCCCTTGTTCTGTTCCTTTGAGTAATAGGAAAACCCCTATCTCTAGGCGCTCTCATCTGGTGGTTGGAAGAATTGTCCTTTATCATACTGGAAAACCTCAAGCAGAAAGATAGATATACCAGCTCTTGTGAATACCTGGATTGATGGGTATAACCCAAAAGCCAGCCTGGGTTACTCCACCAAATCCATAATAAGTCCAATCATAAAATTACAGTGAACCCTTTTCCAACTGGACACAACTCTAGATTCTAAATGATGGAACCAACCCGAAGGGTGTCCTGAAGGAGATAAGCCTCCCTAGAAAGTCACTTTCCAGCCCTCAGACTGCATCATTCTCAATTTAGAGCTTAAAAAAAGAAAAAAATTCCAACAGCCACTTCTTTTATTGGCAAGGGAGGCAAAACCCACCATTGAAAGCAGGTTAAAAAAAAAAATGGCAGGAAAGTACCATTTTGTAAGGAGGCTGCAGAGAGATTGCCCAATACTTGGAATCCACTTTGAGACTGAGTCCCATCCTATATACAGAAAATTGTATGCAGGCCATTCCCTGAGGCACAGTGATGAAATCCCCTGTGGAGTAAACAGAAAAGAGAATAAGCATCAAGACCCAACAGGACTGACTCGACCAGAATCAGAAAGGGTCTGGCAAGCTCACAGCAGAGTCATAATGCTGGTCACAAAATCCTCCCTAAGGCTGCCAGTTTCCAAAAGCGTAGCCAGAGAAAATCAGCATGTTGAAAGACAACTATGAGAGACTCAAACAATGAGACATTTTTTTTTGAAGGCACAGCCCCTTGTGCAGCTCACCTACAGAGGTACTACAGACGGTGAGAAAAATGAAGGTCTTCTGTGGGGAGAGCCGGAAATCAAGAAGGTTGCAAACCCCAGGGTAATTTAGAGCAACGCTCATTATCTTTCCAATTTTTAAATGAAGCATTGAATTCGGCCCCTGTTAGCTAAAGATTTACAAACCCAGGCCGAATTCCAACAGTCTCCACTCCTCCCAGCCAGCTCCAGGAAGCTGCTGTACAAATTTTTGGGAAAGGAGCCTAAAGAGCTGGAACCACCTGGCTTCAGGGTTACTTGGGGGCATAGAGTTTGCTTGACCTGGTTCTCTAAGGGCCATAAAATAAGAACTGGCATTTACTGACCGAGGCCTTATGGCTGGGTGATAAATTGCCTATTTTATTCCTGCCCTGGGTAAGGAAACCTCCATTGTCCTTGTTAATTCCTGCAATGAGAACTGTCTCCTTAGTGATTTAGTCTAGAGGCTGATAGAAGCACTGTCTGGACAGACAATAAGCTTTGTTCCGCTGGCAAAACATTTTTAGGGAACTCCCCAGACCACAGTGAGGATGTGAGATCCAGGGCTCTGGAAGTGAGCTAAGGGGCAACACAGCCAGGGCCCTGAGTACCAAGCATCTCCTAAAGGCTACCTCCTTGTGCTGATGCAAAGAGGCACCCGCACCCCAATGCTTACAGCAGCACTATTGACAATAGCTAGAGTGTGGAAAGAGCCCAGATGTCCATCAATGGATGAATGGATAAAGAAGATGCGGTATATATAGACAATGGAGTATTACTCAGCAATCAAAAAGAAAGAAATCTTGCCATTTGCAACAAGGTGAATGGAACAAGAGTGTATTGTGCTAAGCGAAATAAGTTTGAGAAAGACAAATATATGATTTCTCTTACATGTGGAATTTAAGATACAAAAAGAATATAAGGGAAGGGAAGCAAAAATAATATAAAAACAGAAAGGGAGACAAACCATAAGAGACTCTTAAATACAGAGAACAAACTGAGGGTTGCTGGAGGGGGGTTGGGTGGGGGATGGGCTAAAAGGGGTGAGGGGCATTAAGGAGGATGCTTGTTGGGATGAGCCCTGGGTATTATATGTAAGTGGTGAATCAGTAAATTCTATTCCTGAAATTATTATTGCACTATATGTTAACTAACTTGGATGTAAAATTTAAAAATGTATTATTCAGCCATAAAAGAATAATAAAATAAAAACTTTGATGATATAAAAAAAATAAATTAAACTAAAATATTTGAACCACTCTAAAAAGCAAAGGTTATCTCCTTCAAGCACGTTGGTGGGAGAGTGTCAGAGCCAGGGGACGTCGTTACTGGCAAAGATGCTGCCCAACACCCAAGGAGGGCCCTGCAGTCACCTTCAGCAGAGAAACAGCAATGGCGTCTGGTGGTCATTTTTTGGAATCTCCCTATAACTTCAGTTGAGCTGGAGAACTGAGTATTTCCAGAGAGACCTTGCAGATTAAAAAAGCCTATAAGCAGAAGTTGCTGGTTCTTATTTGAGGCCCATGCCAAACACAAACGCTCTTCAGAAACCAACGGGATCAACCCAGTCAAAAGTGCACAACAGGGGAGCCTGGGTGGCTCAGTTGGCTAAGCATCCAACTTTGGCTTAAGTCATGATCTCATGGTTTGTGATGACCTCATGGTTTGTGAGTTTGAGCCCTGCGTCCAGCTCTGCACTCTCAAAATAAGTTGTCTCTCTCTCAAAAATAAGTTTTTTTTTTTTAAGTGCACAACACAAACATCCAAGAGAAAATAAAGATTCCAGATAGAACCTGAGTATACCTCCATATTTAACTGCAACCTCTCTACCCTGTTGGAGAGGAGAAGGTTACACTCAGAGGGGCTTCAGATGACTTTCTGGTTATAGTAAGGGTGTTGTGGAGCGCCTGAGTGGCTCAGTCAATTAAGCGTCTGACTTGGGCTCAGGTCATGATCTTGTGGTTCATGAGTTCGAGCCCCGCATCAGGCTCTTTGCTGACAGTTCAGAGCCTGGAGCCTCTTCAGATTCTGTGTCTCTCTCTCTGTGTCCCTCCCCTGTTCATGCGTTATCTCTCTCTGTCTCTCAAACATAAATAAAATGTTAAATTAAAGGGACGGGTTGCGCAGCACCCTCAATGCCGTTTTCCTAGGTCTTATAACAAAGCAACCTTGACCATGAGCAGAACAAGTAAGATAGAGGTATGGCCTCTGGCCTTGTTGTATGAACTCTTGACTTTGTCTTTATATATTTTTGTTGGTTTGCAATTTTAGCACTTGACCTCAAACATAAGAGTTCATGTAGTTTCGTGTCCGTCTGTCAGCCTGCTCTTTCCAGAGACAATTGGCATCCTGTTCGTCTTATTTAAAAATTTGTCTCCAAAACCAAGCAGAAGAGACAGAAAGAGCTGGAGAAGAAGGAAGACAAGGGATCATCCTGAACACTTCTTAATCCCAATAAGCAAAATTGATTCTGTCAACATGTGAGTCATAGGATTTCATAAATCATCGAACCCACCCTTCTCGTTTTACATACAAGGAGATTAAGGGCCAAGGAGGGACAACAATAACTTGTCCAAGGACACACATGTTTACGAGTGTAAACACAATGTTAAAATCTATTCCCAGCTACTGATTTGCTTATTTAACTTCCTGCTCAGTCGTCCTATAGGAGTTATTAGCATCCCAAGATTTGTGTTGAAGAAAAAGCCTGGCATGTTACAGTCAAAGAGAAGGGAACTGTAGTTGAACCAGCCATGTATATCTGTCCTGGCCTGAGAAAGCTATTTGCACTGAGCACTGGCAAACAGTGCCACCCTTGGGAAACTAGATAGTCCCACCAGGGTCACAGGTGGAACACCTAGGATAGTGACTTCACTTCCACTTTTCCCTCTTTGCTGGGAAAAGAAAACTCTTGAGTCAGTCATCCCACCATCTTACCAAGACATTATTTTTACCTATAACGCTTCCTTGCTTTTTTGTAGCAGTTAGACTTTTATTTTTTTTTATTATTTTTTTTTTAATTTTTTTTTCAACGTTTATTTATTTTTGGGACAGAGAGAGACAGAGCATGAACAGGGGAGGGGCAGGGAGAGAGGGAGACACAGAATCGGAAACAGGCTCCAGGCTCTGAGCCATCAGCCCAGAGCCCGACGCGGGGCTCGAACTCACGGACCGCGAGATGGTGACCTGGCTGAAGTCGGACGCTTAACCGACTGCGCCACCCAGGTGCCCCGCAGTTAGACTTTTAAATTAAAAAGTTGGTTCCCTGGCATGCCTGCGTGGCTCAGTCGGTTAAGCATCTGACTCTTGATTTTGTCTCAGGTCATGGTCGTGGGACCAAGCCCCATGTTGAGCTCTGCACTGAGCATGGAGCCTGCTTAAGATTCTCTCCCTCCCTTCCTCCCTCCCTCCCTCTTCCCCTCTCCCCTGCTCACACACTCTCTCTAAAATAAAAAAATAAATAATTTTTTTTAATGTTGGTTCCTAGAATCTGCAATGGCAGTGTTCCAATTTCATGGGGAGGATGGGCCCTTATTTATCTGAATGTGCAGTGCTCATTTTCCTTGTGACTGGATTATTGGAAAATTCAGAGACACAATAGCATGAAAACATTCTTCATGTGTAGCATGTCATTGCCATTAGAGTCTGTCATTATTGTGTGTAGCTGGACGATCTTCTGAATTAGTATTTTTAACATTTTTCTTTGGGAGAAATCCCTTCAAGTTTCGTTTCCGTATAGCCAAAGTTTCTGCGTGGTAGAACCTCCATCATGTGTATCTGGGGCTCCTTATTTAAAATAAATTGGGGAGCCTGGGAGGCTCAGGCTGTCGAGTGTCTGACTCTTGATTTCGGCTCAGGTCCTGACCTCAGTTTGTAGGACAGAGTCCCCATGTTGAGCTCTGCACTGACAGCCCAGAGCCTGCTTAGGATTCTCTCTCTCTCTCTCTCTCTCTCTCTCTCTCTCTCTCTCTGTCTCTGTCTCTCTCTCCCCCTCCCCTGCTCATGCTCTCTATACGTAGATACATACATACATAAAACATTTTTTAATAAATTTTAAATTCTATTCTTTACACCTATATTTAAGGAAATAGTTGATCTATGCCATGTTTCTTAACAATAGCATGTTTATTAACATGCTATGTTTCTTAACAATAGCACTATTGACACATTGACATTTGGTGCCGGGTAATTCTTTGTTGAGGGGGTGTTCTGTGGATTGTAGGACGTCTAGCAACATCCCTGGCCTCTACCTACTAGATGACAGTAGTATTTCCCCTTTGTAGTTATGACAACCTAGAATATATCCATGCGTTCCAAATGTCCTCTGGGGGCCACAATTAACCCTGGTTGGGAACCGCTTGTGTAACCTGCTTCAGAAAGAGACCCCAGGAGAATGTAAGCCTCATGAGAGCAGAAACTCTGTGCGTGTTATTCATCACTGTATTATGCACATAGCAGGTGTTAAATTTTTTGTTGTTGTTGATTGAATGAAGGACACAATTGGTGCTGAAGAGAAAGCCTTGGATGTATAATATTCAAACAGCAACCTGCCGCTCCCTAGCTATGCCATTTATCTAAATCACTTTATCTCTTACAGGCATGATATGTATTGCAGGAAATGCCTGCAATTTTGCCTTAACTCCACAATCTTGTGAATCTCAAATATAGTCATTTGTGCAAACATGTTTGTAAGCTCTGAAATGACCCCCAGATCTGAAAGATAATGCAGGAAAAATATCTTGAAGTAGATGCTGGATTAACTCTGGATTAACTCCAGAGTAAATCCCAGGTCACCCTAAAATAATGGCTCCTGCTTCTCCTATCCCCAAAAGCTCTAAACCAGGCTCTGTTTGGCCTTGAAGTGAGGCAAGGACACAGGAAGAAGACAAATCCGGATTAAACCACTCCAGAAAAACAGAGGGATGTGTCAGGCTGGGGAACAGGACAGTGCCTACTTGTGGTTTCTTCGCAAAACATGCGTTGTTCTACACCAGCCCCAAGTGACAAAGGAAAACGATGTGTTCCTCAGATAGAAGGTTCAGTAGCAGTTAGGAATGAAGACTGTTAGGAGCCTTTACCCTGAAATGCTCTGATTTCCCCGTTCTCCCAATTCCATGAGCAAATCAACTGGAAAATGATGTGTGTGTGTGTGTGTGTGTGTGTGTGTGTGTGTACATGTATACAACACAAAATTTGTCTGTATCTCCCTTAAGCTGCCAGCTTTGCTAAAAGCCTAAGGGCACGACCCATCAGCATGGTGGAGAGTCCAGTATAACTTGGTGGAAATTGCACGAGGAACCACCAGGGGTCCGGTTCTGTGCAGAAGGAGAAGAGATGCTGGGGGTGGGGGTGGGGGTGGGGGTGGGGGGGCGTGGGGGAAGGGCAAGGTCACACCTGTATATCAGGGGTCAAAAGATCTCAGTTGTATGTCCAGGACCCTTGTGTGTCAGATCCATTTCAAAATACATCCAGAGAGTCCAGGGCTATGTGCAGTTAGATACTCATGAGCAACAGGTTGAGGTGTCTGTGGCACCATGTTACAAGTTCTGCCGGAAGGAGAAATGTTAGCAGGAAGACACTTGCCCCGCCGTGTTATGAATCATCTCTTGGGCGGAGGTGGGGACACTTGGCTTCTGTATGTGTCAGTTTCCTCACTCGGGGAAGGGAATAATGTTGCAGATCCCGCATAACTAGAAGTGCTGTTGTGGGGCCCAAATGCAGTAAGGGACTTCGCGTTTGAGTTTGTGTTACATGCGTTAATGGGTTGTTGTATTAGGAATCTACAGAGAAATGGAAACAACGGGAAGTATGCGTGTCTGTGTATTTATACACAGACATACATACTCTCATTTCTCTTTATTCAACTTTCTAAGGTTTTTCTGTGTAGACATATAATACATGGCATTGTGAAAACTCAAACGTTAAGATTTGAACGTCTCACTAATTCCTTACCCATAAGAGTAACTGGTCTTAAAGGTTCGATGCCTATATGTGCGGGTTTATTCCTATGCTTATATTACTATAAATGCAAAAAGCATGAATCACCACCCAGTTGCAGGTTAGTAGTTGTAGCATCCAGGATAGGATTGCGCAACGGGGGTGGCAAAGGCGGGGTTTCACGGTGATGTCTCCAAACCAGCCCAGCATCTCGGGCCATACCCACATGTCTTGAGCCAGCCAGTTGACTTCTGGCTCCTTGCTTTTCCATGTCTTCCCCTACCCTTGCAGCCCAAACCCGTCATGCTAATTATTATCCAGGCTTTCCAAATGAAACCTAACACTCCTGTCTAAATCTATTGCTTTCCAGCTTCAGCTATTCCAGTCTCTCCCTCCCTCCCTCCCTCCCCCTCTCCCTCCCCACCCCCCACACTTTTATCCTTGTGTACTTCTTCTTCCTCTGGAATCTGTCTTGCAGTGCCAGGGTTACTGACCTAGCGAGTAACGATCTGTATACCGAGAGTGGTCCCCTTGTGTCATCAGCCAAAACAGCCAGCCCCAGGTGCGAATAATCAGGTCAAAAACACAGACACAGAAAGATGCCTGTTACGGTGGCCTTTTTCTTTCTCGGTGTCATCAGGTGTTTCCCACGCTGGACTCATGCGTCTGTCACCTTCACTATTTTAGCCTTGTTTTCATGCCAGTGGTACTGTTGTTTACCTGGTGGTTTTTCTAATCAATTCACTTTTTTAACTTACAGTTGTCTTAAAATTTCTATCATTGACACAAATGCAAGGCAGTGTCACTTGCTGTAAGTGGAAGGTAACCATAAAAGAAATACATAACTCTTAGTTGCTTCAGTGTATTCATAAAACAGGGGCGCCTGGGCGGCTCAGTCGGTCAAGTGTCGGACTCTTGATTTCTGCTCAGGTCATGATCTCACAGTTGTGAGTTTGGGCCCCACATCAGGCTCTGCCCTGATTATCTCGGAGCCCGCTTGGGATTCTCTCCCCTCCCCCGCCCCTCCCCGGCTTGTGCTGCCTCTCTCTCTCTGAAAATATATAAACTTTTTTTTTTCAACGTTTATTTATTTTGGGGACAGAGAGAGACAGAGCATGAACGGGGGAGGGGCAGAGAGAGAGGGAGACACAGAATCGGAAACAGGCTCCAGGCTCTGAGCCATCAGCCCAGAGCCTGACGCGGGGCTCGAACTCACGGACCGCGAGATCGTGACCTGGCTGAAGTCGGACGCTTAACCGGCTGCGCCACCCAGGCGCCCCAGAAAATATATAAACTTTTTAAAAACATTTAATTTTTTTATGTTATTTCGTTTTTGAGAGAGAGAGACAGAGACAGAGACAGAGTGCAGGCAGAGGAGGGGCAGAGAGAGAGGGAGACACAAAATCCAAAGCAGGCTCCAGGCTCTGAGCTGTCAGCCCAGAGCCCGACGTGGGGCTCACACTCACAAACCATGACTGAGCTACTTAGGTGCCCTGAACTTTAAAAAAAAATAAATAAATAAATAAATAAATAAATAAATAAATAATATGATGTCTTCATAAAACATATTTTTCCCAGTTTGGGAAATATTAATTTACTTATCTAGCTAGAGATTTCCATAGTGTTAGGTTATTAGTGGAAGCTACAGATTCTGGAGAGATCCATAAGAAAAAGATGCTTCAAGGAAAACTTTCGGGGCACCTGGGTGGCTCAGTCGGTGAAGCGTCCACCTCCGGCTCAGGTCATGATCTCATGGTTCGTGGGTTTGAGCCCCACATGGCGCTCTGTGCTGACAGCTTGGAGCCTGAAGCCTGCTTCAGATTCCGTGCCTCCCTCTTTCTCTGTCCCACCTCAACTTGTACTCTGTCTCTCTCTCAAAAATAAGTAAACATTAAAGAAGTTTTCAAGAAAACTGTCAAGGGGTGCCTGGGTGGCTCAGTCAGTTGAGCATCCGACTTCGGCTCAGGTCATGACAGTTTGTGAGTTCGGGCACCGCGTCAGGCTCTGTGCCGACAGCTCAGAACCTGGAGCCTGCTTCAGATTCTGTGTCTCCCTCTCTCTCTGCTCCTCCCCCGCTCACGGTCTGTCTCTGCCTCTCTCAAAAATAAATAGAAACATTTTTAAAAAATTAAAAAAAAAAAAAGAAAACTGTCAAAAGTACAGGCTTTGCAAGGCTCCTTGAACATTTGGCATCAGAGCCTTAGAACTGGGGGCAGAATTTAATCCAGCCTCAGCCACAGAGCCTGAACACCCACTGTTCCCCTCCTAGGTGGTGGCAGTAAAACAAAGGTCTTCTGACCTCTACCCCCAGTCTTCCTATGAACGACCTGGTGTTGGAGATCAGCCAACCTAGTGTTTTACTTATCCAGAACTTAGTGGCTTAAAACAGCAACCAATTTATAGCCTCTCAGTGTTGTGGGTGAGCAATGTGGGCAGGGCTTGGCAGCATGAAAACATTGCTCCGCATGGTGTCAGCTGAGGTCATTCATTCTGCTGGAAACCGGCTCAGGCTAGAAGGTCCAAGAAGGCTTCATTCATGTTTCTGGCACCTTCTGCTTCTCGTCATCGTCTCTCTCTCCGCGTTAGCTTGGGCTTCCTCACAATATGGAAGCCTTAGGATAATCAAACTTCTTACATGGCATCTTGCTGCATGAAGTGTAAGGGAATAGTCCAAGAAGAGCAAAAGAGGAGACCATAGATCTCTTAAGAACTGCCTTATTCTTGTTGATCAGAACGGGTCACAGAGCCAGCCAAGGTTCAAGGTCAGGGGAAATCAACCAAAGTGCATTGGCAAAGAATCTGCAGCTTTCTCGAATCCATCACATTTGGGTTCAAACCCTCGGAGGGCCACCTCCTGGCTCTTTTGCCTTAAATTGTTTAACGTCGATTCCCTCATTAGGAGTAACGTACATAATAATATTTGCCCTTAAGTTTTCTATGACGATTCAAGAAAATAAGCGTATGTAACGATTTGCACAATGCTGGAAAATAGTTAAGTGTTCCACAAATTTTAGTTTTTTCCTTTCCTGTCAACCAGAGGCTGATTTCCTCCATTGTGAGGGTGTTCAGGAACCTCACTGTTGAAAACCATGATCCTGGGATGGGATATTGAAGCACAATAGAAACACCATGTCCCAAAAAGTTAAGCAGAAGGAAAATGTCCTCAGATATCAGGCTTCCAGGCATCCCAGACTAAACCTGCGTCCAAGCCAAAGCAGAGGCTATGGATTGAAAGGTTTATCTACAAGAGCTGACCTTTAAACATTGCAAAGGCCTATGTATGAAAACAGAACCATGGAGCCAGGCCTGTAGCTGTTTTGAGTCTGATCTCCACGTGATAATTTCACTGATTGCTATGTTTTTCTCCAGTTCTTAAATCTGCTTTATGTCTTAAACAGAAGGAATACCGAAGATACCTCCTCTGCTTGCATTCAAATCGCAATGCTTTTATTAAGCTGGGCTGTTTAGTAATAAAGCACTGGAAATTTCTGCTTGATAAAGAAATGCATGTTGTATGTAGACTAGGACATTAGTTCTCACCTGGGATGATTTTGCCCCGTTCATACAGGGGACAGGTAGACATGTCTGGAGACAATATTGGTGGTCACAGCTGGGGAGAGGGAGTCGTATTATTGATATCTAGACGGGAGAGGCCAGGGACACTGCTAAACCTCCAACAGTGCGTATAACAGCCCCCACAACAGAGAATTTAATGGCCCGAAATGTCGGTAATGCTGAGATTGAAAAACCTTGACTGAGGACATCACTGCAGTGCAACTTGCTCTGGGAACTGGTATGAAATTTACATGGAAATAGGCTAACCTGGAGTCCCTTCTAGCTATTTAGTGCCTGAAGGACCAAATGAACTGTATTACCCTGCCAATTAGGTAGCATCCACTGTGGGACTCAGAAGCAGGTGGCAGGGGGAGCCTCCCCCTAAGCAAATATTCCCAAAGCTCTGCCTTTTCAGGAGTTTTCGGATGGTTTGTAAGCTCATGATGAAAAGAAGTAGGAGGGAACAGTATAAAAAAAAAATCCAGGGGCACCTGGGTGGCTCAGTCAGTTGAGCATCCAATTTTGGCTCAGGCCATGCATGATCTCCTGGTTGGTGAGTTCGAGCCCCAGATCGGGCTCTCTGCTGTCAACATAGAACCCGGGCTTCGGATCCTCTGTCCCCCTCTTTCTCTCCTTCCCACACATATGCAAGCTCATGCTCTCATTCTCAGAAATAAACATTTGAAAATAAATAAACATTAAAAAAAATCCAGACAACAAATTGAGAAGATGGTAAAGGGTGGCATCCTTCTTAGTGCTCCCAACCCAGCCCCAATCCAATTCCAGGTGTGACACCACCCCTGTCCCCGATCCTGAAACTTGAGTGTGCTTTTGTTGGTACCCAAGAAAAGTACCAGTATCTAAGTTCCTCCTTCATCTCTGCACGCTCCGGCACCTGCGAGAGTCTGGCAGGTATTTGGATTTCCATCCAAACACACAAGTGGACAAGGTCACAGGAAACATGTCACAGGTCACAGGAAACAAGCAATGCAATTTTTCAAGCCGTCCAAAGCAAAGGCATAGAATTAAGACTTGAAATCTGGAAAAAGACCAGTACGTTTTAAAAAATAGCGTCAAGTTAAAATCTGGGCAAAAAACAAAACACCTTTCTAAAATGCAAGCGGTACTGATACACGAAACAACATGGATGAATTTCACAGAAGTCGCAGTGTGTGAGAGAAGCCAGACACATAGGGAAACCTCCCAAGTGGTGCTGTTTGTGAAGCAGGGTTCCTCAGTCTTGGCATTAGTGACTCAGTTAGTGACATTTGCGGGCTTTGTTACAGGGGGCTGTGCTGTGTATTGCAAGGTATTTAGCAGCGTCTAATTTGGTGTCTCACTTTCTTAAAAATTTACCAAGCCCAACACTCTGTTCTGTGCATTTCTGCCTGTATACACTGTGCTTGGAAGAATGTGAACGAGGCTCTAAGAAGAGAGAAGCAAATCTTCAACAGCTGATAGGGCAAAGGGTTCGGGCTGGTGGAAGAAATCTGTACGGATTTCAACATTTTCCAACAATACAGGTTTATTTCTCAACGTTTGTTACTATTGCCAAAGTTTAAGGTTCTCAAAATGTCACTTGGAAAGAAAGAAATTTCCCAGCTCATCTTGAGAGGCGGAAAGCTGGTGGAAAAACAAAAAAGTGTATGACCTACAGATATTCCAAGGCCAGCTCGTACTCTGGGCAGCCCCTGCACTTGGCTCCCAGCCTCTGAGGTGGAGTTGCACACACATTTATAGATTACATTGTTGAGATTATCATGAAAGGGTTCCGTTTGTCAAATGTCCCTTCCTCGCTACGATAACTGTCAGGTTCTTGGGCTGGTATTGTCCTTCTCGTTCTCACAGTTGAGTCATTGCCGTAACTAAAATAAGATCCTTCTTTGAAATGTCTCTCTTGATACCCTCGGACCCTTTAGACTTGTCGGGGCCCAGAAATCCTATTGAAATGACCTCTGAGGGCCTTGTCAGATCCTTTTCTTGTGTAGGAATTTTGCTTTATCTATTACTGTTTTAAATAAATAGACCAATGGCTAGGTCTTGGAAACAGTTTTACTCTTTAGGGATTATCTTTGCAATGTAGTGATTTTAATGTAACCTATCTGACATTGAAGTCTTTCTATTTTAACAACTGAGCTAAGGGAAAAGTAAAGAGTCGGTGCTTGAATGGTTTGGAACATACTCAGGACAATATTGTTCTGGAATTCCCTAAGGGGAAACCCCCCTCCACTTTCCCACTCTTTATTTTCTCCACTGGAAAACTAGGTTTTGTAACTCAGTGCCTGACCCACAATGTCACTAAGCTTAGCTCAAGGACAGACAGGCACAGAAGTACAATACAAGTGTTTTTTGAAGGTTAAGATTTCTAGTGCGATCCTGAAAAACCACGTATGAGCTGTCCTTTCAGAGACAGAAACTGGATCGTGCATCCCCTGGGCAAATCATATCTAATTTCCCTCAAGTTCTTAGCTGTGTTTCTGGACAAGGACCATACAGTGTGGTCACGGTATCCTTGCGCTGAGCCTTCAAGAAGATGGCCTGATATCTATCGATCTCTTGTTCTCTTAGGGCACAAAGGTACCTCCCTTCTTTAAAAACATACAAGATCCAGGGGCGCCTGGGTGGCGCAGTAGGTTAAGCGTCCGACTTCAGCTCAGGTCACGATCTCGCGGTCCGGGAGTTCGAGCCCCGCGTCGGGCTCTGGGCTGATGGCTCGGAGCCTGGAGCCTGTTTCCGATTCTGTGTCTCCCTCTCTCTCTGCCCCTCCCCCGTTCAGGCTCTGTCTCTCTCTGTCCCAAAAATAAATAAACGTTGAAAAAAAAAAAAACATACGATCCAAATAGAATAAGTGAGAAGTTGGGGGAAAGAATCATGCCCCACAGATTGCCATCTCAGAGACATAACATGAAGTTTCCTGACTTAATGCAAAACGGTGGCCTATCAACATTGGGAAAGTGGTGGGAATGTGTCCCAAGACACTTTTCTTCTTCTGAAGGTGTATTGAAAGCTGTTATTATTCTCCCAGCTAACATGGGTTTACAAATTACTACCAGAGTGCCTAATCCAGCCATACCCATTCATTTATGTATTGTCTGTGGCTGCTTTTGAGATATGACCTCACAGTTGAGTAGTTGTGACAGAGAGCACAGGGCCACAAAGCCACAAATATTTACTCCCTCCCCTTTATAGAAAAAAAAAATGCCATTCTGCTCTGATGGGAAAGTTTCATTTTATCTATGAATCATACTAATTTTTAATTCTCAAAATAATATAATTACTATCTTCATATTTAGTTTTATTCTTAAAGGGTAACCCCCTCCCCCTGAGACATATCTACCCATAAGTTTCCCCTGAAATACATTTTGTAGCAGGTTGGAATTTTTGTCCCCTCTTACGACTTCCATTCTCGCTCTCTCTCACTCACTCACTCTTGCTTCCTCTGCCTCCCTCCCTTGTCTTGCCTCTCTCTCTCTTTCTAGCTGCCTCACCCCTTCCTACCCACCTCTCTATAGCCCTGGTAAAGGGAAAGGATTTTTGGTAAGACAGAGAAACAAAATGAAGACAAAACGTCATCATACATCAATATGTTTCTGCAAAAGATGATCCTTATTGCTCATGGGCACATTTATTCTGAAAGATGCTTCAATGTAAAGCTTCTGAAGGACACAAATCAGAACCTCTTGGGGAGACAAGAAAATGTGACTTGAGAAACTATAAGTTTGAGACTTCCCCCCCACCCCCACCCCAAGGCTACACAAAAGCCCCAAACTCTTCTGCCTTGGATCATTTTCTCTGCTCCTCTCTCCTCCTGTGGTGCTAACAGAGTTTGTGTTTGGAGGTTAGGACAATACATGCTTCCTATCAACTGTCTTGAGTTTCCTCTGCCCCGACTACCAGCTTCTTAATGAATATAGAGCTTTTACAGAGTGTAGAGCACCTTCAGTGGGTTAGAACAAATAGTTGGCTGTCCAGAATTTGGGGAAATGGAGTATCTTGCTTTCTGCCAAACTCCAAAAAGAATAGGAAGTTCAGGCCATGGTTATCATGCAGAAAGAAATTTCTAGATTGGAACCATGTGTGCAAAGACCTCATACCTGGAGTAAATGAAGGCTATGGTGGTGCTAGACAAATACCATTAAGATCTTGCAAACCACCCACCCAGTTTCAAGAGGAAGAACTGAATGCAAACAAGTTATTTCTCTCATACCTGTTGTGTAACTGATGGCTGTTTGAACCGTTTATGACGAAACGGCCTCTACTCTGACCTATGATTCCTCCTCTGGAACCCGTACTTGGCATGAATCTCCTCCAGTGTCCCCCAGTGAACCAACCAAAGACCCCCCCATCTTACCCATTCACCAGGGAAGTTAATCCGAATTACTCGTCTTGTGTCACCGTTGACAATCATTTGAACGTATTTTTCTGTGGGGACTTAATAAAACTGTTCTGACCACATGTTTACAATCCCTGTCACCAAGAAGGTCCTTCAAGACGACCACCGCTTCCAACTGGTGCATCACCTCACCTCTCACCATGCCTGGTTCGCACCCCAGTTGATGTTGGTTGAATGGATGCAACAATTAGTTCATTAATCAGAGAAGAAAAGCCATCCTTTGTTTTGTGGTCTGGGGATGGGGCTCACGATGATGTGGGGTAACAATAGCCGGCTCACTTGGAGAATTTTCTGGCAGGCAGGCAGTGGAGATGAAGGCCAATCTCTCAGCCTGGGGCAGGGGGGTAATGGGGGGGGGGGCACCGCACAGAGCTGCTCAGAATTTTGCTCGTGTGGCATTGGTTTAGGGCCAACCTATAGGACATTTTTTTTGCAGACTGGGCCCCATAAATTGACATTTTTTTTGCAGACTTTGGCTTTCTGGGCCAAAGCTCTCTGCTCAGATCCTTCCCGCCACTCTGACTACATTTGTCCTGCGATCACGTCCCTCTGTGGGTTGAAGAAACGCAAGCCCTAGGGGAAGATGAAAGGACATCTTTAGGCAAGATGGCTCACACGTCAGCCTCCCCACTGCCATGGGGGGGCCCGTGAAGATGGTTTTCGGTGCCTCTTAGACTCTTCCTTTCCTGCTGGGAGTACCAAAACTCATATCAAGTTATGTTGGTGTGGTGGCGGTGATCTTGAAAGACAATTTTATTTTCAAACGAACACGTGGGAGAGAACATTCTCTTCCTTTTGAGCCCCTTTCCCCAATGCAGTGGCAGCGTGACGGAGCCACACTCACTGCCATCTGTTTTGCAGCTGCTCAGAGAGGAAGCCCGGGATGGTTGTTAGCGCTGGGGCTGCCCCAGGCCCGAGTTGCTTGTGCATTGCTTTCGGCACTCGTTTCTGTAAGCCTCGGGCTGTTTTCAAGGAAGCCCCTGAGATTCTTTTTTTTCCCCCCCAAAGAAAAACATTCCCCACATCCCCATCTTCCTTTGGGCACAAGGATGGGAGGGTCCCCTTTGTCTGTAGCCCGGTGTTTTCGTTCCCTTTAACAGAAGTCTCTGGAGCACCTACTGCATGGCCAGACTCTGCCCTCTGTGTTACAGGAAGCCTGAGGCTGAAAACAGCCTGAGGTCCTGGCCTTCCAGGACCTCGTGACCTATCATAGTGGACACCAGCGCACAATTTGTTAAAATCCCGTATAATAAGTACCTATAACATATAAGTACCCAGGTGCTGTAGAAGATAGGGTTAGTTCTATTTGGGGGGCAGAGATGACTGAACTCAAGTTGGGGTTTTAGGGGGTAAGTAGAAGTTTGCCAAAGACAATAATCATATAATGATAATAAATATTTATATCTTTTATTATGTGATTTACAATAATGTCTGTCGCTAATACCATTTGTTGAGCACATATTACGTGGCAGGCATTCTGCCGAAGGATTTATATACCTTATCTCATTTATTTCTCACAGTAATCCTTATAATAATAGCAAACGTGTTTCTAAAGCTTGGTATGTGACAGGTACTTAATATATAAGCGAGAAAGAAATGCAGTGGAATCTTTGGACTTTTTTTCACAGCTCTGTGAATTGCCGCTCTGAGAATCATCAAGAGGAAAATATTAAACACTTCTTCAGTGCTTCTAAATTTTTACTATACCAAAACCATGCTGAATCTGTACAAGAGGAAAAAGAAAGGAGGGACGGGAGGGAGGAAGAAAAAGCTTTTATTTTTTTTTTTAATTTTTTTTTGCAACGTTTATTTATTTTTGGGACAGAGAGAGACAGAGCCTGAACGGGGGAGGGGCAGAGAGAGAGGGAGACACAGAATCGGAAACAGGCTCCAGGCTCCGAGCCATCAGCCCAGAGCCCGACGCGGGGCTCGAACTCCCGGACCGCGAGATCGTGACCTGGCTGAAGTCGGACGCTTAACCGCCTGCGCCACCCAGGCGCCCCAAGAAAAAGCTTTTAAAGAAAAGAACAGCATGTCCTCCTCCCTGTCACTGGTACAGGTCTATAACGGACCTTCTCATGATCTGTATCCAGCCTACTTAGGATCCTGCTGGCAAGCAAGGCGTATCAGTGTTGGGCTCAAACCAACCCTCTTTGGTTCCCTTCTGGAATGGAGCTTTGGAGCCAGCATTGTTCCACAGCTGACCTCCAAGATAGTCTGTAACTTGGCTTTGGACTTTGTTGCCCTTGGTGTATTGGTAACTTTCACCATTAAGTCTAAAAGTCTGTGTTTGTGTTTGTATTGACACACATTGGGGCAATTAGGAGCATGTTTCACATGGCGGCTGTTACTTATTTTTCATACAAAAACTATTCTTTCTAGTTTTCTCTCTTCTTCACCCAACTCTGGAGTATAAAATGAAGTGTAGTAAGATTGTCTTCATGCTACAAAAACAGGACAGTTTCATGGGAAACAGTAATAATTCCACTGAGTTTGATGACATGTGTCTGTTACTTGATTTGTCTCCGTTTGGGAACCACCAAATTAAAATATGCCAACGTCCAGTGACCAACCCAAGACCAAATCTTGCCAACAGGACACCCTTCAGAGGAACCCTCCGTGGCACCTTCAGAAAAGACTTTCAGAATTCAGCAAACTCCTCTGACCACATGTGGCCCACTGGACAAACTCTTCTTCCCATCAAGGAAGGATGCCTCTGGTTCTAGAGCTCGCCAACTGGTCTGTTTGGAGAAAGCACAAACTATGGAATGAAAACCTCCTGACTCATTTTCAAAAGCCTCTGCAATGAAGCAATAGCTGTTAAAAAAAAAAAAAAAAAGAAAAAGAAAAAAGGCTTTGCACAGAGGCACCTGGGTGGCTCAGTCAGTTAACTGTCCGAGTGCCCGATTCTTGATTTTGGCTCAGGTCATGATCTCATGGTTTATGAGATTGATCCCCACGTTGAGCTCTGTGCTAACAATGTGGAGCCTGCTTGGGATTCTCTGTCTCCCTCTCTTCCCCTCAGTCTCTCAAAATAAATAAATAAAATTTTAAAAAATTGTAAAAAAAATAAAAATTAAAAAAAAAAGGCTTTGCACAGACAGTCCTGGGCCCACAAAACCCGAATAGAGACCAACTCAATCTCCGAAGTAAATCCAAATATTTTGCTGCATTGGTTGAGTAAGAAATATCAACACACAGACATGGCCCTCTTCCCTTTTCGTGAAAGAATCTTCCCATGTCTCTATACAAGGAGGAGACAGGGAGGATAGATTTTTCAAAAGGCAAAGCCAACGTTATTTTTAAAACTCATTTTATTTGCTTATGGTCATTCTCTATGCAATAACACTGTTTCTTGGCTTTGGTTTTTCTCTCCATTTTGGTTTACATTATTGCCCTTTATTGGCTACCATTCCCTCTCTGTTTCATGGGATTAGCGTGTGCATCATTTGAAATCTCAGATTAATTTAGCAACGTCAAGAATTTTGGGGATGCTTGGGTGCCCACACAGCCCAGCTCTGGTGAATCTGTGGCCTCACCGTGACACAAAGAGTCCTGTGATTCCCTGGGAACTGAAGGCCATCGTTGAGAGAGAAGGGAGGTGGCTTTCGGAGCTCATCTAAGTATTAATTGAGGTTCTTAAATGTGAGCTCTCTTTGCAGGCTCCAGACTCACCCCAGAATGAAATTACACTGAACATTAAACATTTTTCAGAGTTCACCTTCCACTTTAAAGAAGAGGAAGAAAATCGTTTTGGCAATGCAGATGCCTGTTAGTATACACATCATGACTGATAGAAGCACGTCTTTAAAAAAAAGAAAGAACTTAGAGAGAGAGAGAGAGAGAGAGAGAGAGAGAGAGAACGTAGAAAACAGCTCCCAGAGAAGTAATTTTTCAATTTCCTTGATTTGTTTAGTGGGAAATTGGTCTCCAATTTATTATAATTTGAAAAGACAATGAATTCTTCATTTGGAATTAATATAACAATGACTGAAAGGCATCTTGCTTGTCTTACAGCTTACAACCTGTTTGGATAAAGCATTTTGAGTCATGGATCACTGTGAAACCCCAAGACTCAGGGAAGGCTGGTAATGCTTTCCATATGGTTTTCCCTAAATGATAATTATAGCTCATTCCAAACTACAAATTATATGCACTAAAAATGTTAATTTAATTTGGGGTTACTGACTAGATTTTTTTTTTTCTAAAAGCAGGTGTAATAGTAATTACATTGTCTGAATATTGTCAACAGTGTTGGACATGATGAATTGGTATAACCAGATTATTCCTGAATTTGACTTGATTTTGCGGAATCTGCTCGCAAATGTCCAGCCTGGTGTGCGTGCTCTGTGATTTATCCTGGAGGGATAAAACATTAATGAGGAAAATCAAAATAAATGCTTCTCCTGGTCTCTCCAGTAAGGCTGTTTGAAACAGTGTATCTAAGAAAGAAGATGAGAGGCTGGAACTCAAAAGCCGTCTCCATGTGACTCCTTGGAATTTCATCGTCAATCAGCATGAAATCAGAAACATCACTAAGGATTGAGGTTGAAATTAACTGCAACCTCTGAGGGAAAAGTACTTCCTTGAGAACCTTTAAGTTAGTTTCTATAATGAAATATGGCAATGAATTAGCCCTGATGGTCTGGAGAAAGGTGCTTAATATGAAAAATGGCCGCTGCTTAGAAGCCAAGTTCTTCTCCTGTTTATTTTAGTGACTCCTCCTCTTCCTTCCCCCTGTCCCCACTAAAGCTGTCTTTTCAGGAAGCCATCACTGCTGACAACAGAGGCATATAGTTTGGAAGAACTTTAATTAGACTTAAAATTTGCAAGGTGACCGGAGCCTTTGAAGTCGTCATAGTCCAGAGGCTCTCAAAAATCAGTATTCAGAAGAGAGGCAGAGTGTACAAGGGTTAGGGGTTCTGCAGTCACGTGCCTTGAGTTGGAGCCTGGTTCCCCACACTTACTACTCCTAAGACATAGGGGAAGTCAGTGTGAGCCTCAGTTTCTTCATCCGTCTAATGGGTATAATAATAATAAAACTCAGGTCCTAGGTAGGTCTTATGACATCAAAAAAAAAAAAAAAAGAATAGAATCTGATACCTAGAAATCATCTCTAAATAGCCGCCTTTGTGTAGGAAAACATTTAGGGTCCATTTTTAAAATGTAGAACTCTGGGTTCCCACCTTGAGAGATTCCAATCCATTAATCTGCATTTTGACGAACATCCCACGTGGTCCTGAGCCACACTTCAAGAGGCACTGATTAACCCCAACTCCTTCGTTTGGAAGACAAGAAAAACGAGTTTGGACGGTGAAACGCTGGTGTCAGGGTCACATGGGTAGACAGCGATCCACCTGATAGAGATCTCAAGCCTCTCACTTATCGTTCTAACACACTCTCCATCATAGGTCCCTCCATTTGTTGAATCTTTAGTGTGAGTTTTTTAACCAGAAGGACACATCAGAAACACCTAAAGAGCCTTTCCAGGAGCACCTAGGTGGCTCAGCTGGTTAAGCATCAGACTCCTGATTTCGGCTCAGGTCATGATTTCATAGTTCGTGGGATCGAGCCCCACGTCAGCGCTGTGCTGACAGCGTGGAGCCTGCTTGAGGTTTCTCTCTCTCTCCCTCTCCCTGTGCCCCTCCCCCGAGCACTGTCGCTCTCTCGCTCTCTTGTTCTCTGTCTAAAAATAAATAAATAAACATTTAAAAAAGAGCCTGTCCAAATGCTCAAGCCCAAGGCCCAGCCTAGACCTGCTGAATTTGATGACCAGTGGCAGATCTCAAACCTGAATGCAATGATCCCCGATTGTTTCCTGATGGCAGGGGGTAACCTTGTGTTAGCTTCTCATACTCTTCTTGGGCTAGAGCCCAGGGCACACAATTTAAGTCATAGTTGAGTCATTTTTCTTTCCTAACCACACTGCTGGATCGTGGAACTGTAATAGGCACAAATTATTAACTGCAAATATATTTTCAGTTTATTTCTCTTCCCTTCACACTATGGAAAACTAGCATTGGCCACTGCCCAGGCAAAGCATTCTGCCTCTCCCCTTCAATCTCCTAGGGCCTTTAATAGATTAGAATCATCCAGTGGTTCTCCCCTGGGGTTATTTTGCCACCCAGGGGGCATTTGGCAATGTGTGAAGACTTGTTTGGCCCTCACACACTATTTAGTAGGTGGAAGCCTACTAAATATTCTGTAATACACAGGGCAACCCCACAACGAAAAACGTGTGGACCCAAATGTCATTGGTAACATAAGCTTGTCAGAGGGCGGAGGGACTCAGAGAAGAGATTTGTTGTTGGAAAGCCTTGAGAGGTGTTTCTAGAGGGGAAAAATTCACGTGGAACAGGAGAGAGTGCATGAGAGAAGAGTGGGTTCTACCATTTAGTAGTAGCAAAGAGTGTCTGAAGAGAAAATGGAGCGAGAGAGAAAGACTGTGGGTGTGAGACAGCAGCTGAGAGGAAACGGTGCTTTGGATTAGGAACCGAATCTTTTCTAATGTTCCTCAGGAGACGCAAGTCTAGAATGCCTTATGCGTTTGGTATCTTTATATTTGATGCTTCTCCTAGACTGTGCCCATGGGTTCCTGCCTTACAGTGTCATTACCGAACAGCCCTTAGAATGAGAACCCTTCTTAGGAGCGCCTGGGTGGCTCAAATGGTTAAGCGTCCGACTTTGGCTCAGGTCATGATCTCACAGTTTGTGGGTTTGAGCCCCGTGTCGGCCTCTGTGCTGACAGCTCGGAGCCTGGAGCCTGCTTCAGATTTGGTGTCTCTCTCTCTCTCTCTCTCTCTCTCTCTCTCTCTCTCTCTCTCTCCCCCTCTCCCCCTCCCCCCCCACCCCTTGCTTGTGCTCTGTCTCTCTCTCCTAAAAACAAATTAACATTAAAAATTTTTTTAGAATTAGAACCCCTTCATAAAGGTGGTAAAAACCATTTTCAGGTGTCAAAATAATATTGCTTTGTCCTTATTGTAGCCTTAGGTCAATATCCAATACATATACCATATACAGCCCACATGCTTTTCAGGAGAAAGAAGAGCAGGAAGTTGACAGAAGTCAACCCAAAGACCCAGAAAACTCTAGTAGAAAGTTTATGCTTTGGCTTTGTCCCTTGTTTGGTCAGTAACCAGTCACACTGACTAAAGACCATTAAGTATCTTGGTGACTCCAGAAAACCAAATAACCATATAATTTATAGGTAAAAACCATAGGCTCATAGGAAGAGAACTTTCTGGAAATGGTGACTGTGGGAGAGAATATCCCCTGTCATAGACTGTTACAATACTGGACCCAGGTGAATCATGCCTCCCTGTCCCTGCATCTCTGCAATAGGATATCTCCATTCCTCTCCCTACCCTCTATGATCTGTGCTAGTCTCGTGACTTCTTTTGACCAATCAAATGTGGCAGAAGTGATGTACAAGCTCTGAGCCTGGGCCATAAGAGACGTCGTAGCTTCAGTTCCCTCCATCTTAGAACCCTGAGACCTCCACGGTGTGGAGAAGCCCCATCTAGCCGGTTGGAGCTTGGGAGGGCACGTAGTGGAGAGATGAGGCACCTTGCACATCAGCAGCTGCCACCAGCCACCCACCATGGAAATGAATTCTCTGGACCTTTCAGCCCCAGTAAATCTGTCACATAACTACATGAGCAAACCCAGGCAAAGCCAGCCAAAGAACCACCTAGGTTGCCAACCCACCAAATTGGGACAAATAAATCATTGCTGTTTAGGGATTTGCTTCTGGGAAATAAGAACTTGAAAATTCGCCCTGAGTCCCCAGGATTGAATTGCTTTAGCCAAAGGTGGCTGGCAACAGAGGCCAAGGTAGTTGTATCCCCACCCCCCACCCCAACTGTGTTTCTGCTTCTCCTGGGCCCACAACAGCTCAGTGTGGATCCCAGGCTCACTCTAAGCAAAATGGTTATGTCAGTAAAGTATGTCTGTGGCCCTTTCTACCTTCTTGTTATGTATTCTTCTCTCCTCTTGCAAGAGATTCTGTCCTCCCACAGGCTCCTCCAAGATGCCAGGGCCCCCACAGGGGCAGCTTGTCACCAGGTGGGGCTCCAGAGTCCAGAAGGGCCTCCTCCTTTGTCCTGCCCACAAAAACTTTTCTTCCCTAAATACCCTGCTCCTGCCTCACTGTCACTGGGGAAAACATCCAGATCTATCAAGTTACTAAGGTGTGATTGACTGATGGAATGTCCTCACCGTGTTTATCAATATGAGCATGCTATACGCCTCAGGCATACATCACCTCTAGCTTCACACTGACCAGATAAGGGGGACACATGAGGAAAAAGAATGACTTTCCCAAGGAAAAAAAACGACTTTCCCAAGGTCATGGAGCTAATAAAGACAGAGCTTAAACCTTTCAGCCTCTAAGGATGGAATTTTTCTAGTATTTAACATTGCTGGATCGATACCCGTGGCCTTGGATACTTAATTTGAGAAACTGTGTCAGGAAAAGGAAGCAGATAGTCTGAGAAATGTTTTGCCATTCACCTGGCGTCCAGTGGGTGCTCATTGTCCATAAGGCACTTTCCACACCATGGTAGGAGCGGCACATAAGAACCACTGAAGAGTTGCGAGCAAGGGTTACACGATACTTGTTTCCTCCTGAAAGGTGGCTCTCCCGGTAGCCTTGGAGAATCACTTAGTATATAGAGTGAGCGGCTAGGAGGCAATTTCATTGTACCCGGTAAGAATAGGAAGACCTGAACTAAGGCAGGTTAGAAAGTTTAGAAGTTACATAGAGGTGAAAATGTATGAGAGTTGTAGCTGCATTTTGAGGCCTGGGATTTACAGCCACCTGTCTCTGGTGATACATAATAACAGGCCTTTGTTATGTATTAGCCAGGTGGGACCAGGTTTCGAATCAGACAGAAGTGTATTTGGACCTTAGTTCTACCCTGTAATAGGAACATTTGGGCAAAGTACATTACCTTCTACATCTCCATTTCCTTATATGTAAAATGGAGACATAATAACATTACCAGCTTCAGGGGCTATTGCGAGTATTGAATACGAATGGGAGTACCAAGAATTCTAAGCTGAGTGGCAGTTATTTCATTACTAGTATTACTGGTCTGCTTGTATTTGAATGTTTTCCCCGCTTGCAAATTTTTTTATTTCTTAAGTCAACTCTACCCCCTGAACATGGGGCTTGAACTCATGACCCCGAGAACAAGAGTCATATGCTTTACCTACTGAGCCAGCCAGACACCCTCTACTTGCAAGCTTTTGCTATACGGTCCTCTTTGCTTTGCCTCCAATTGTGTGGTGACATTGAGGTGTGTTTAAATGATTGGCCAAGCATTGTAGGGTCTTTGGGAAAACTGTATACATTTCATCGTAGATATCCCCACCTTGTACCCATTTTGTAGATTAGTCTGTTTTGAGGTGTCTCCTTGAGCACCCAGTACTACCCCCGGGTCTGTACCACGCAGACTGGGATTTAAGGAACTCAATTATCTGAGAAACTTGGAACATCTCAGCTCCGGATTTTATTCTGGAAATTTGCCTCAGGGAATTAGCCCATTTAACGGGGAAGGTAGCAAACATATTCCCTCCAGCAGCAAACGTCTCTGAAATATCAAAGTTTGGCCTGGTGTTTGAATTGAATCAGATGTCAAGAAAAACACACTGCATTCCTTTGCCATAAGACAAACGCCATATGTTAGGTTTATTTTTAAGTGGTGGGTAAGAACAGGGAGACCATGTTCTAGTCTGAGAAAATATCGATGCCATGGTGTCAGCAAGGCAGGTTATGGTTTAATTCATACCTGCAGATTACCGAGTGAAAAATGAACCTACATCCACAGCCTGACATCTGTGCAAATGGTGCATGGGGACGGAGGCCTGTCTACCTTCCTTAATGTTCTTGGGATAAAGTAAATACTGAAGGGCTTGACGTCTTTCCTAAGCCTAACAAAGCTGGCCCAGCTGGTGCCCAGATGCAGTGCCGAGTGGGTGGAGGGTCCTAGGGCTGGGGAGGCAAAGCAGAAACGAGAAGACGCCTTGAAGTTTAGGAGACACGGGAGAGAAATAGTGGGAAACTCCTGCTTTTACCCGGGATTGTTCTTGTGAACAGTCGAAAAACCGATCAAGTTGGAGTTTGGGGTGGCCCTTCACTGTCCCCTCTCTGGCCATCCTGCCAGTCCCTCCCTATTGCATAGCGCACCCTCTTCCTTCTCAGAGATCACGGGCTCACTTGACAAGATCTTCGCGGCAGTTTGGAAGCATCTCTTAAACCTCAAGATGCACACGCGTCAGCCTCAGCCCTTCACCTTCGCGAACCCCTGCCTACGCGCACACGTGCACCATTCTCAGACAGACACCTGGACGAGGAGATATGGTAGCACGTATGTCGTGGCAAGCAGTTGGGAACACCTTCAGTGGCCCGAAGGAGATGAAATAAGGCATGGTGAAAAAATGAAATATTGGTTCTGAGATTTCTCCTTGGTCACACGGGGTCAATATCGGCTCCTGATTTCATGGAGTTCATGAAGATTCGGTAAGAAAAAGTTCTTGGCAAATAATCAGCAGACCATAAATCATAGCTATTATTATTGCTACATGGAACAGTAGCGAGCTGTCAAAAAGAGTGACCTATGGGGGCGCCTGAGGGGCTCTGTCACTTAAGCGTCCCACTCGTGATTTCCGCGCACATCGTGACCTCACGGTTGTGAGACGGAGCCCCGTGTGGGGCTCTGCGCTGAGGGCGGAGCCTGCTGGGGACTCTCTCTCCCTGTCGCTCTCTGCCCCTTCCCTGCTCATGCTCTGTCTCTCTCAAAATAAATAAATCTTAAAAAAAAAGAGAGAGAGAGAGTGGCCTATGTTTTCCTGTAGCAACTTATAGCAAGGGGGTGGGGGGGGGCGGGAGAAGGAAAACGACAAGACCAGTATATACCATTTACATTTATATTTTGAATTCCTAACTGCATCAGGGACCTACCACCAACACACTTGCCCGACTTCCACCTCTCTTGGATGAGCCTCTCAGCCAGTCAGAGCAACTAGAAAACAACAACGTACAGCAACCCCAAGCATATAGGCTTGAAAACCTCACAAAACAATATTACGTGGTTTCTCTGGATATGCATATGTGGATAAAAACAGAAAACCGTCAGAAAAAGGACTTCCTAAAGAAGTGAAGTAGATGACGTTTGGAGGGTCCTGTGTTTCTTTGAACTTGAAAACAAGGAGGTGGTGCAGGTCGGGATCAGGGGAAACAACAGTCTGACTCTTAACCTACAGGGTTTTCATCTTGCGTAGGAAGAAATACTTACATGTGACTCATGCCATTAAACATACTTCAGAGTAGAAAGAGTAACGATGCCCAGTATTCACTTGTAACCAAGTTACTGTATTTTTCTTGAGCCGATCTGACCTGAATCTTAAAACCGCACAATAGGAGCATGCTCAGATGCCTTCTAGGGCATGTCTTGTCTCCAGCTAAGGGAACCAAGAGTTCGGGATGGGAGGTGACTAGCTCAGAGTCACAAAGCAGAGGCAGGTGGGACAGAGGAAGGGGTGAGTGGCTAGCAGTGGGTTGGGGATAAGTAGTTGGAAAGAAACTGGCCAAGTTGCAGGTCAGGGAAGATTAGAAGGGCATGGACGTCTGATGGTGGGGCGATGAGTTAGAAGGGCATTAGAGGATTTGCAGCAGAAGTCCACAAAGATAAAAATTCAGGCCAGTTGCTCATGCTTTCCCAATTCCCAAGCTTCCCAGGGATCTCCTGGATGTGCCTGCTCATCCCCCAGGGCCTTCGTGTTAGTGCTGGTAATAGCAAAAGGAGAATTGAAAGACGGCCTGAAAAATCTAGAAATCTTTATATCAGAGGGAGTTTGGAAATAGTGGGGTGCTGGGGAGGGCGTGTAGCAAGAGGTGGTTGCACTCCAGAGACCACGGCCAAAGAGGGAGAAAGAAGACTTCCTAAGGTTACAAGGGCTGGGAATGTGATCCCCTCTGCACAGTATTTCGAGAGACTTCAGTAAAAATTTAAATTGCTCTTTAGTATTTTCTGGATGGCAGACTTGATGTTGTGTCGCACGGACAGTCGTGGCCCATAGTGCCAGATCCGAAAGTTTGCGCAAGAGGATCACCATCGCTGATGGAAATGGAAGGAGATACTCAGCCCTCTCAAAGTCAGTATTAGGGCGGGACCCAGAGCCCTCGGCCATCTTTAGTCCAGACTGTGCCCCTCTGCCATCTTTAGTCTTTGCTCTCCTTCCTTTGTTTCTCTGGCAAAGGCGAAAAGGAAGTGGTGGCTGTAAAGAACAGCCCACAACTGAAACCATTGCCTTTCCCAGCGTGATGAAAAAGGGATTTCATAATGGCGCCAGTTGCCGACTGAGAACACACTTGCTTGGCTTTTGATTCTCACCTCACTGAGGCTCTAAGACCTTCAGTGGAATTAAAACTAAACATGTACAGAAATAGCATATATGTCAGATCATTGTGACCTGAAAAATAAAATGCATACGCGCGCGCGCACACACACACGCACACACACACACACACACAGACATGGAGGAGGGGAGAAGACACATGACCTTGGTTTGGGCTGGCAGAATACTAGATGGAGGGTTTGGTGGCTTACTACATCTGGTGCCCTGTTGAAACTGAGTAGAAGGCTTTTCTTTTTTTGTTAGAAGCACCTACCAGAGAGTCTTCATCTATCTGCCCTTGGCTCCTTTAGCCCCGATAAATGGGTTTTGTATGCTGCATTTTCCAGCCAGATGAGAATATGTATTGACATTCATTTGCCAGAGATGATCTGGGTGGCACCTTCTTAGAAGGATGGAAATGATTTCCCTGAATCCCGCACACATTGAACGAAGAATAAACAACCTTGTTGAAATCGCCTACATGACCTGGAATGCTAAAAGCCTTTCGTTTGCTTGGTGTAGCACAAAAATATGAGAAATATTTAATCTTTAAAAATACACAATGGTATCATAATTTTGCTGCAGGTTCAAAGAGAGCACAGTATAACTCAGTGTATTTAAAATGTAAGGTCATTGTATATTTTCAGAATGCAAACAGCAGAGAGTTTGATGAATAGCTAAAGAGCACTAGACCATATCTTATCCTTATAAAAGTGTCTCCCGTGAATGTTAACTGTATCTCTCAGAACATTCTTAATATGCTCCATAGCTGAATATGTAGACAACAACTCTATAGAAATGTATATGCCTACCTGGTGTGTGGTCTATGTCAATTCAAAGTGGAGGTTATATAAACTTTGGTGCCCAACCTTCTCCTTCTGAACAAGAAGACAAATATAAAGTCTTATAATTTTCCAGATCTCTTATATACTTTAGACTTTAAAAAAATCGTTCTTAACACAGTATTCCTCTATTGTTTTATTACCAGATTATTTACATTAAATTTTTGTCTCTTTTAAAGTTTATTTATCTATTTTTGAGAGAGAGAGACAGAGCGTGCGCGTGCAAGCAGGGGAGGGGCAGAGAGAGAGGGAGAGAGACAATCCCAAGCAGGCTCTGCACTGTCAGTGTGGAGCCTGATGAAAGGCTCGTACCCACCAACCATGAGATCATGACTGGAGCCGAAGTCAGACGCTTAACCAACTGAGCCACCCCAGCGTCCCGATCTTTATTTCTTTAATCCATGTTTGATGTGTAGTCGAGTATTTAAAACTGTATTAGTTTTATATTATAAAGCTGATCTGTGTTCTTGTAAAAAAAAGAATTTGAATGGTGTGTGTTTAATTCAGCTACAAGTAACCAAGACATAAATATTTAGGGATTTCTTCTCTTGTCGAGTCTGGAAGCAAGTAGCAGAGCAGCACTATGCAACAGAACTTACTGTGATGATGGACATGTTCCGTTATCTGTGTGGTCCAATGCAGTAGTCACTGGCCACCACAGGTAGCTAGTGAACACTTGAGATGTACTAGGGGGGTGAGGAACTGAATTTGTTTATTTTATGTGATTGTAATTAATTTAAATTAAAACATCTCCATGTGGCTCATGGCTCCCACGGTAGACACAGAGCAGTTGTGGGTGGGTATGGAGAAGACCAGGCTCCTTCATCCCGTATTCTCCCCCCCTCAAGATATCCTCTGGGTCCAAGATGGCTGCTGGAGCCACACCATGAATCCACGTTCCAAGCAGCAGAAAGGAACGGGGGTAAAAGGACTAGTCCCTTCCCTTTTAAGGAGCCTTGCTACCTGTCCTACACAACACTTTTAACTTCCACCTTGTCCAGAACTTAGTCACATAGCTACACTCAGCCCCGAGGAGTCTAGGAAATGTTCTGCCTTATTTTTTTTAAGGAAGAAGGGATTTGAGGGAGGACGATTGTCAGTCCCTGCCACAAAAATATATAAAGTCCATCATTTTCATCCGTTCCTCCATCCCCAGTCCAATCCCATCCCTAGTCCTTGGGGACAGTTACCATTAATGAAATTGTTTCTGACCATCTGGCAAATGTTTCTGTAATACAAACATTCAAACTTTTTATCTAAACATTTTTCCCTTTTTCTATACTCCTCTGCAAATTGCACCTTGCATTTTTATAGCATGCCTAAGGTGACTTTCATTGCTAGAATATATAGATCTATATCATTCTGCTTCAGCCAAAATATAGTCAATTCTGTGAAGATAGAAATTAGGCCTACTGGTTCATCTTTGTGACTGACATATAGTAGACATGGGAAGAAATTTCAGCAGTACGGTATCTCATGTTATGGATATACCATAATATATTTAACCCATTCTTTCCTCCTACCCCCTAAAATAACAAATATCCTCTCCCAAGAAAAAACAACTTCGCTTAAAGTTCCCTGAGAACTTTAGATAGCTAATTAAAGTAGCTGCACCCTGCCAACCCAGTTTCTTCATTGTCTACCCATCAACTGCAAAGATTGATGGCCTACACTCTTGAGACTTGATTCAGTTATTACAACAACTCTCTTGAGACTTGATTCCGTTGTTACAGCAACTCAGAAATATGTGTCCATGTGTCAGCCGTGAAGGTATGGGGGGACTCAGAGCATCAGCAAAGGGAAAAGTCAAACCAGTTAAAAATTCTCTTAGGAAGAGAACTGTGTTAGTACAGATACGCTCTATAGCTGGAGAAGAGTGGTTATGGATGCAGCTCAGAAATGCAGTGAATGGGGGCGCCTGGGTGGCGCAGTCGGTTAAGCGTCCGACTTCAGCCAGGTCATGATCTCGCGGTCCGTGAGTTCGAGCCCCACGTTGGGCTCTGGGCTGATGGCTCAGAGCCTGGAGCCTGTTTCCGATTCTGTGTCTCCCTCTCTCTCTGCCCCTCCCCCGTTCATGCTCTGTCTCTCTCTGTCCCAAAAAAAAAAAAAATTTAATATTAAAAGAAGTGCAGTGAATGGATGTTGTGGAAGGTTCTAACCATCCCCAGCTGTGCCCATCCCTGGGGGATTCTGTGCACAAAGTGTAGCTGAGGAAACAGAGACAAACAAGAAGGAAGCAACAGCTTTGGAAACAGACAAACCGGGGTCAGCCCCTTTCTAACTGTGTGACTCCAAGTGAGTTATGAAATGTTTCCGAAGCTTGGTTTCCTTGTCATTAAAAGGGTGGTTGTGTCCCTTGCGTCCTAGCCTTGTTGTGTGAATTAAATGAAATATCACACATTGCCTGGCACGTAGCAGCACTTGCACAATCAGAGCTGTACATGTGGAAAATATTCATGTGTTTCCAGAATATTGGAAAGTGTCCTACCCGCCACTGGGTCCACGTCGGGAGGAAGACTTCTACAACCGTCGAGTTGCCCGTCAGTGTCGAATAATAACAGTACCAGACGGTTACAGCCTCAGATTGAGCCCTCTTTTATTTCTTTATGAAGAGAAACACGTCCTTACTGAAACATAGTCCACACATACTTGGGCGGCTCCCTCACTGACGGATTTGGTCACTTTTGGCGTCTGCAGGATGTAGACACGAGGGCAAAAAGCAGGATAATAGCAGTCCCCTCGACCAGAAGCTCAAAATCCCAGATTCCAATTTAGAAATATTTCTAAACGAGAGTTTTGCATGGACCATACGCATCAGAAGTACTGAGGGCTGCTAGTTAAAAATTCCTGTGGCACCTGGCTGGCTCAGTCAGTGGGACGTACAACTCCTGATGTCAGGGCTGTGAGTTTGAGCCCCACACTGGGTATAGAGATGATTTAAAAAAATGAATTTTTTTAAATAAATAAATAGGGCTGCCTGGGTGGCTCAGTCGGTTAAGTGTCTGACTTCGGTTCGCGTCCCGATGTCACGGTTGGTTAATTCAAGCCCCACGTCGGGGTCTCTGCTGACAGCTCAGAGTCGAGTTTGATTCGGATTCTGTTTCTCCCTCTCTCTGCCCCGCTCCCACTCGTGCTCTGTCTCTGTCTCTGTCTCTCTCTCTCAAAAATAAACTTTAAAAGGGGCGCCTGGGTGGCGCAGTCGGTTAAGCGTCCGACTTCAGCCAGGTCACGATCTCGCGATCCGTGAGTTCGAGCCCCGCGTCGGGCTCTGGGCTGATGGCTCAGAGCCTGGAGCCTGTTTCCGATTCTGTGTCTCCCTCTCTCTCTGCCCCTCCCCCGTTCATGCTCTGTCTCTCTCTGTCCCAAAAATAAATAAACGTTGAAAAAAAAAATAAAATAAAAAAATAAACTTAAAAAAAAACCAATAAATAATACAATTAGAAAAAATGCAAATTTGGGACCCAACCAAATATGCAGAATCAGAATCTCTGGGTGTGGGGTCCCCACTCCTCCAGGTTAACAAGCTTACCAGGTGATTTTTGTGCATAGAAAACTTTAATAACTATTGTCCAAGAGAGACTTAAATTGAGTAACAATAACTAAATTAAATAATTGAATACTTTTTAGAATCTACCTTGTCAAGATGATACAGTGGGCTGACACTAGAATAAAAAGATGTCCCTCTTTGTAGAAGAGTAGGAGGTCCAGAAAAAATAGCAGGGAGTAGTGGATGACTGACTCTGTCAGTCTTTACCAGAGGAGGATTTAAAGAAGAAGTGATATCCCCTGTGTTTATTGCAGCATTATTTACAATAACCAAATTACGAAAGCAGCCCAAGTGTCCATTGATAGATGACTGGATAAAGATGTGTTTTGTGCGTGCGTGTGTGTGTGTGTGTGTGTGATGGAATATTACTTGGCCATAAAAAAGAATGAAATCTTGCCACTTGCCTAACCTGGCTGGATCTAAAGGTATAACGCTGTGAAATAAGGGAGAGACAAATACCATATAATTTCACTCACATGTGGAATTTAAGAAACAACTGCACAAAGAAAAAAAGAGACGGACCAAACAGCAAACTCTTAACTCCAGAGAACAAGCTCTTGGTTATCAGAGAGGAGGTGGGTGGGGAAGCGGGTGAAACAGGTGGAGAGGACCAAGAGTCTAGTCATCATGATGAGCACTGAGTAGCACATAGAATTGTTGAATCACTTTATTGTACACCTGAAAATAATATAACACTGTATGACAACTATACTGGAACTTTTTTAAAAAGGTGATATGTGAGCTGGGCTTTGAAGGATGAACAGGAGTTGACCGAGTTTCCACGATGGCACGACACAAATTCTAAGGCAGGACCTCTCAGGCTTTATTGCACATAGGAATCGCTTGAGGATCCTGTTAAAATGCAAGTTCTGTTTCACTGAATCTTGGGTGATGCTCCCAGGTAATGCCGATGATTCATGGGTCATGCTTTGTGTAGCAAAACTCTAGAGGCATTGGTTATGATACATCAGACCAGGTTTCTGTTCCATCTATAGTGAGGAATGAATTACCTATTACGTTGATATTTATTGACTTCTCTTTTATGGAGAGCCAGCTGACCTCCTTTTTTCTGCTCAGAAACATTATTAACCGCCATTAAATCAGTAAATCCCTTAAGCATGCCGTGGCGTGGCCCATGTAAAAGGCAAGTCAACCCCAAACACAACACCAGCAATTATAAGCATTTGGAAAACTGATGTGTATATTTTAGTGGTTATTGCTTTTTTTGTTTTTCTGTTTTACTCTTCTTTTCTTCACTTTGGGCATAGATTTACGTGTTTTTTTTTTTCCTTTTATTCTATCCCCAAACTGAGGAACAGCAGCAAAACATAATTTCTCCCATACAAACCTTTGGGACTCCTCGTGCCTCTCCTTTATGATAAACCTTAGTGTCACTGCCAGAGGTTGGCTTATGTTATCTTTGTTATCTACTAGGAAATTTCCCTCTGTGATGGCAGTTTGTAAGCTTAACCTCTCTCTTGAGATCCGACTCACCTCCCAACTGGGAGCAGGGTGATGAGCCCAGACTTTGGAGGTGGGCAATCCTAGGTTGAAATTCGGGCTCTGGCCCTCACTGTGTCCCCGTATGCAAATGACTTAACCTCTCTGAGCCTATCTTCACAGATAAAATGGGGATAATAAGAGTACCCATTTCATAGTCTTTCTGAAAGGGTTAAATAAGCAATCCTAAGTAGAGAACATAGCACCTGGTTTGTGATCCCTATTTCCCCCTAAAGAAGTAGCTAGAAAATCATGAGACTCCCTCACCCTACTAAACTAACCTCCACCCCCTTTCCTGTTTCGTTCCAGTCCCTGTGCTAACCCAGACGCCCAGCTCACATGCCTGAGCTCCCCCCCACCCCCGTCACCATTGCTTCACCCTCCTTTTTGCCCGAAGCCAACTCCTGCCTATGTATTCCTTCTAAAGGACTCAATCTTGTTTGCACAGAAAAACAAATACACCCACACAAGCCACATGTTTGCTATCTCACCGTGTTTCATTCTAAGACTTGAGGACAATCACAGCAGGCAAGAGGAAAGGCAGCTCAGGGAGAAAATGTACTTGGACGCACTTGCGAAGGGGGGGGTGGCCATGACACCCCAGGTACGCACAGGGTATAATTGAGATTTTTCTGTTGGGGGTTTGGCTTTCTTAACTCCTGATCATATCTAATCTGCCTCCTATGCTTGAAGTCAGAACTACTGTTCTCTGTCCTGTGGTGAGTTGGTAACATAGCGTGACGCCATGGAACTGCAGCCATCCCAACCCCCTGAAAGGCTTGCCGTGTTGTTTCAAGATGGACTGAGGACGCTTGGCTTGTGTCTTGAAACAACTTAAGTGATGAGCCAGCTTATTCTGAAATCAGTTAACTCTTTCACCGAGTGCCTCTGCAGGTGTCCCAACGCATCATCTCGGGAGACTCTGTGTAGCACACAGTTGGGAGGCAGAGTTGTTTATCTGTTCTGTCTTGTCCTTTGTCCTGGAATAGACTAGAGTAGGGCAGGTAATAGATGATGAAGAGGGGAGGGAAGGCTGACTTCCTACCGCTTTTTCTTGCTCGTATTGATCTAGGGGAGCTGAACTTTATTTCCTAGGCTGCTGCTTTTCAAACTTTTAAAGATCAATCGATTCATTCAAAATAGTATTTCCCGAATGCCTTCTATGCACGGGAATAGGATCCACTAAAGATACAGTGATCCCAGGGCAGCTCCCAAATTTCTCTGTGGCGACAGTCCAGGGGTAGCATCTGGCTGGAAAGGGGAGGGCCGCGGAACTTTCCATGAAGGCACATGTGTACAGCAGGGGTATTGCTTCTCCTTAGGTTACTTATTTATTTGGGGGGGTGGGATTGAGGTGACGGTCCTACTCTGAGGACCTGAAGAGGGGCTGAAGCCACCCTTTTGCTCTGCCACTGAATGTTAAACAAAACAACCATGCTGCCTCCCTGCAAGAGAATTGCGATCTAGTGGTGGGAGAAACCGATGTTAAATGAGGAAGCAAACAAAAAATTTGATAAAGATGATGGCAAGAAGTACTGTGAAGGAAAAGGAATAAAATAGTGTGATGGAAAATAATGAGGAAGACCAGGGAAGGTGACATATAAGGAGAATTTTGAAAGCGAGGAGTCAGACACAGAGCAAAAGTACAGGTACGTCGACAGGTATGTGGAACAGCACACAACCTAGAGGTGGGAAACAAAGGACAGTGGGAGGCAGAGATCCCACCAGAGGTGAATAGCACAAGATGAGGTCAGAGAGGAGGCAGGACCGGGTCCACACACGCGCTGATGGATTGTGTTCTGTACCAAATGCAACAGAAAGCCACCGACTGGTTTAAAAACCAGGAACTACTCTCCCCACACCCTGACCGATTGATGAATGATTGATTGATTGTACTCTTATTTGGAAGACCAATATTTTAAATGATTAAAGGAGACCTTCTTTGAAGTGAGGGCGGCTCCCAAAGCCAGCCTGAGACGCCTTGTCTTCTTGAGCCACTCCCGAGGCAAGCCCCCAAAACCTTAGCTCTGCAGGACATTCTAGACCAAAGGGGACCATTACCCATTGATTTTGCAGGCCGGGAATGATTTCAACAAGGAATGAGCAAAAACGACTAGCGTCAGAGCCTGGAACCTAGCTGCTCTGGAGAAAATGGATTTGCAGTGATGCAGGTTGAGACTGTTATGTGGTGTCTGTGAGCATTATTACATCTCCTAGTCCAGGAGTTGAGAGAATGTATGATCAGAGTTAGGCAACGTGGGTGTGACCAAAGTGCTAAGGTATTGGCTTATGGGTCCAGATTGGTTAAGAAGGAGAAAATAAATCAGGAGAGGATTGGGGGAATAAACTAGGTCAAGGTAGTCGAGCTCACCAGTGTGAAAATCACATCAGGTGGGCAAGAGCATGAAAGAAATAGAAGAAGAGAGTCAGGGGGACATTGGATAGACATGTTCTGGGTGACAAGATCCAAAATGCAACCTGTTGAGTTCCTCAGGCAAGTGATGTTCAAGGTTGCTGGGGCATAGACGGACCAGGACCTATGGGCTCGTTGGCTATTTGAGCAACAGGGCTGCCGAAATCACCCCGGTGATGACGGGAAGCACCGAAAGGAAAATCGGAGGCTGGGTACAGGTGAGAGTTCATGAACTCTCTTCCTGAGTTATGCAGTCTTGAAGGAAAAAGGGTTTTTTGTCTTAACTTATAAATCATCATAGATTTGTCCCCCGTCCTCCTTCTAGCAAAATAACTCCTGTCCTAGATGTGATGCTTATCGTCGCCAAGCCTTGCTTTATGTTTTCACTACATACCCATGTATCCTTAAACGGAGCCTGTTTTCTGTATTTCTAAATTTTATATAAATGATATACTTTATACTTTTCTACAGTTTCCTATTAATTGAACATTAAATGGTGAAATTCATCCAACTTGAGATGCACAAATATAAATGTATGCACATACCCGCATACTTACTTCACTTGCCTTCCCATACACGTGTTGCACAGTTTTTCATCGTATGAGCATACAGCGTAGCCTTCTTGGTGAACGTTAAGTTGTTTACAACTTGTGTCATCTCAGACGTTGCTCCAGTGCACATTTTGTACATATTCCTCCCGCATCTGGGTCACGGTTGCTTTGGCCTCACCCAACAATGACACTGATGGGTCACAGAGTAAGGGCTTCTTCAGCTTGACTAGATACACCGATTGCTCTCCAGTGTGGTCATTAACATTGATACTGTATCCAGGAGGTTAAGTTTCCAATACTCCGTATCATCGTCCTACTTGATGTTGTCCAGCTTCTTAATTGGATGTGAAATGGTATTTACTAAGGTCTGGGCATGTGTTTCCCTAATTGGTAGCATAATTGAGCGTCTCCTCATTCTTCTGTGTGATATTCATGCTTCCTAGTCTGTGGATTGCTTCAAATGTTTTTCCCATTTTCTTTGGATTATTTTTATTGAGATCTAGGATTTTATTATGTATTCTAGATACAATCCTGAATTGTATCTGCATTTAGAAAACTCGGTTCTTTCATTTTGCTTTTGCTGGTTTTCTGTTGAACCTACGTTCTTAATTTTAATAGACACAAATGGATCAAGCTTTTCTCTGCAGTATTTTAAAAGGCCTCAAAGAGGGGTGCTTGGGTGGCTTAGTTAAGCCTCCAACTCTCAGTTTCAGCTCAGGTCATGATCTCACAGTTCATAAGATCGAGCCCTGCATTGGGCTCTGGGCTGACGGCCTGGAGCCTGCTTGGGATTCTCTCTCTCTCCCCTTCTCTCTGTCCCTCTCTCAAGCATGCACATGTACATGAGCTAGCTCGCTCTCCCTCTCTGTCTCTCTCTCTCTCTCTCTCAAAATATAAACATTAGAAAAAAGGGGTTTTTAAGGGCACTTGGGTGGCTCAGTCAGTTAAGCGTCCAACTTTGGCTCAGGTCCTGGTCTCACAGTTATGAGTACAAGCCCTGTGTCAGACTCTGTGCAGACAGCTCAGAGCCTGGAGCCTGCTTTGGATTCTGTGTCTCCATCTCTATGCCCATCCCCCACTGCACTCACGCTGTGTCTGTCTCTCTCTCTCAAAAATAAACACCAAAAAAGTTTTTTAAATAAAATCCTCAAAGAAGCTATTTTAGAATGAATGTGATCTTGGAAGCAACCAAGATAAGTGAAAGCAAATCTGACTCTTACCTTTTGTCCCGAGTTCTACAAAGTAAAGAAGAGTGAGTGGCGTCTACTTGAAAAGGGACTCCTATGAAGGAATAGAATTTCATAGAAGTTTCTATGAGAAACGTCTCACAAATAAAACTTCTCTAGGAAACAGACCAGACTATATAGCAATATTTCATGTCATATAAATAGAATTTTAAGGAATTAAAGAGAAGAGGGCCAGTGGTGGATAGGCAGGACAAAGAAACTGAAAGAGAAGGGAAGTGATGAACAAGGTAGCGATGGAGAAGAAAAAGAACTGGTTGGAAAGAGCTTACCCGCTTAGCCGTGAATAAGAGGGGCAAAGCTGAAGAAGGACCCATGTGGGTCTCTTCAGCCTCAAGAATCTTCTCAGATTTTAATGTGCACATGAATCACCTGAGGACCTTGTTCAAAGTGATAGTGATGCTATGGGTACACAGAGCAACAAGATAACACACTGTCCTTTGCATTTAAAACCTTAACAGTGTCGGGGCGCCTGGGTGGCTCAGTGGGTTAAGAATCTGACTTTGGCTCAGATCATGATCTCATGGTTTGTGAGTTGGAGCCCTGCATCAGGCTCTGCTCTGATAGCGTGGAGCCTGCTTTGGATTCTCTCTCTCTCCCTCTCTTCTGCCCCTTCCCTGCTCTCTCTCTCTCTCTCTCTCTCTCTCAAAAAAAAAAAGGGGGGGGGCGGTCACCTTGGTGGCTCAGTCAGTGAAGCATCTGACTTTGGCTCAGGTCATGATCTCACAGTTCGTGGGTTCAAGCACCACATCGAGCTCTGTGCTGACAGCTCAGAGCCCAGAGCCTGCTTCCAATTCTGTGTCTCCCTCTCTCTCTATCTCTCTCTCTCTGTCTCTCTCTCTCTGCCTTTCTGCCCCTCCCCCATTCACACTCTGTCTCTCAAAGAATAAATAAACATTAAAAAAAATTTTAACAAAAATAAAATAAAACCTTCACAGTATTTCTCAAGACAAACTAAATGGTCTCAGAAAGAATATTCACAAACCGACTTTTGTTTGACCCAGAACATTTCTATTGTTCCTTCCAGAGATGGATCCTTACCCCACCACCACCATCAAGACCACCACCAGTGTCCCAGATGGTGAGCTTCAAGCATTTGAATGACAAGTTCAGAGACCCCCGTTCTGATGTTGAAGAGCTAAGTTGACTTACCAGCCCTTGCAGTACCTGGGGCAGGAATGAGAACTGAGCTCACCTCCCAGAGCTAACCTGGGTTGCCAAGAAAGGTTGGACAAACCCCGAAGCTTATTGTATGGGGAGTTGTCCTAGGAGAGTCAGACAAATAAGGCATTCCTGGTATCAGAGTGTATGAATGTATGAATTTTGCTTTAGAAATCAGCACTGAGTTTTAAGCACTAGGCTTTAAGGAAACGAAGGAAATTCGAGTCCTCATCCACAGCTTGCCCTTTACCAGTTCTGTAACCTGGAGACAAAGCCACTTCACTTCTCTGGACCCCCATTTCTTTGTCTGTAGAAATGGCGCTCATACTGTCTAAAGATACAGTCCGTGGTTTTCCTTCCGTGTGGTTATTTTTAGGTTGTTTCAATGGAAAGTTCTGTAGAGGAACGGAGAGTATGAGCTTCCGTGTGCTCAGCAAATGCTTGGGTCCTTTCGTCTGAAAAGCTGGGAAACCGGAGAAAAAAGGAACCATCTCTGGAATGAGCAGTGGAAATATTCTGGCTTCAGCTAGCCTGTTGTGGATCTCTTGGTTTGGGGACACTCTGTCCAAGGCCATCTCAGTTTATCTTGAGAAACGCTGTAACCGACCCAGGGACTCCTAAACCCTCTTAGAGCTCAACTGACATAGTTTTAAGATGATTTTGTTTTTCTGCATGAAGGTTATTAATTACTACTGTGAATGGACTCAATCGACTCAATTATTTACTTGGCATGCTGACTGAAGATGCATGTTTCTCTTTGTGGGATGTTGATTGCTTTAGGCCTGAATTCTTTTCTGTTGGATATATCTTATGTTGGGTTTTTCCCATTTTCTTTCTGTTCTTTTCTTCCATCATGTTTCTTTCTCTTTCTTTTCTTTTCTTTTCTTTTCTTTTCTTTTCTTTTCTTTTCTTTTTTCTTTCTTTCTTTTCTTTCTTTCTTTCTTTCTTTCTTTCTTTCTTTCTTTCTTTCTTTCTTTCTTTCATTCTTTCTTTCATTCTTCTTTCCTTCCTTCCATCCATCTATCCATCCATCCACCCATCCATCCATAATCTTTGGTGGCGTTTAGCACAGTAGCAGAAAATAAAGATCAAAAGGCTTGAAAATTGTCCTAAATTCAGTACTAGGTTTTTAACACCAAACCTTGCTGCCAGAGGCATCTGAGCTGCTTTCCCTTTGTCGTTGCCTCTTCTACAGAAGCGAAACCAAAACAAGGCCTTGGAAGACTAAACCTTACAGCAAGGAAAAGTTCATCATCTTGCAGGATCCTTCAGGGTTTCAGAAATTTGACCTGAGGGCTGGCATCTGGGTGGCCACAAAAAGTATTCTACGTTCAGGGGGACTCTTGGATTCAACTGGGAGACAAAGGCTGTGTTTTGGACAGTAAGGGCAGCCCCTCTCTCTTGCTACCAATGAGATTCCAAAATTTGTCCTTGCCAGGGGGGAGTAAAAAGGAAAAATTCCCTCAACAATGACCACCGATTGTAAAAGGCTGAACTGCTGTTATAACTCAAGGAGATGTCCAGCTGGAAATATTTGAAAGGATTTTGATACCCAGGGGAAAACTCCGGAAGGGGTTCCAGGGTTAGGGGTCATGTGCGTAGCCTCGAAGGCTACGTATGACAGAGTTGTTTTTCTATCAGCACTTGACAGGTGAGTGGTGGACATCACATCTGACTCCTCAGGGAGCTGACAAAATGTCAGGGCTCTATGCCCAGCTTAGTTCAGCCGTCAGTCACTTCAGGGCCTTGTACAAACAGTTACAAGTCTCCAGGCCCTTCCTTTCCATTCAGCTTTTTTTAAAGTTAAACAAAGTCACTGACCATCACAAAGAAAATATTCAAAGCATCGTGTGGAAAGAAAAGGGGGTGCAAAATGGGACTGTTTACTTGGCTGTGTTTGGATTATAAACAAATATTCACACCTGTGTTGGGCCTCCGGCAGATGAAGAACGCAGCCAACTATTTGAAACAAACACATTTTCATACTTTTCATAATTCCAAGGCATTTTAGCACATATTGCCAAGACTGAAAATTAAAACACGAAGAAGAAAAAAAAGCAAACCAAGTATTCTGTGGGTGATTAACCACAGGAGGAAAATTGCTAAATTAGTTGAGCTTAACAACCAGTCTATGACATATTTCATTTCTGGATTCAACGATCTCGCTGGAAGTAGAATATCTTTAAAGTAGCGCTGACAGAGTTGATGCTGCTGATAGATGGCTCCCACATGTAAAGTGAAAAAGGAGTGAACGCACTTCACCCCAGTATTCGTGCCATGCCAAGTGCTAAAATGGGAACAAAAAAAATCAAAGTCCGGAAAACTGCCATGATCAATTTAGTAAAAAAATGTGGTCAGGTCAGCCTTCCTAAGGGCAGTGTCTTGTTTTTGACTATGGTCAGCCCGGTAGCATAGTAACTCCGTAGTACCCAAATATTGATTGGGTTTCCAACACTCCAGAGTCTACTGACTACATAGAGACAGCTCCTATCAACAAACAAATGAGTCCTTTGCTGCTGTGGTCGATGCCGTTAAGTGCATCTTCTTGAAAGATCTTCAAAGGTAATTACCTGGCTATTTTTAGAGGCATTGAGGGCCCTGTTTCCTTGGCCAGTGCCCTCACAGGTCTGTGTAGAACTATTTGCTGAATTTTGATTTCCTGGAATTCAGGGTTGGCTTAGGGACTAAATGAGTTTGCTCTAAGGTGCCAGCTGGTAGCCAGTTTCTTACAACAGACACAGCCAGTGAGGTCCCTCAGGTAATGATGGAGCTCCTTGGGTGGCCCACATGTTCACACAACTGACTCACCTGCAGACCCTCCAGGCTGTTCCAGAAGTTACTGTAATATTCGGTGAATGTTGAAAAAAAAAAATACCAGGAGCCATTTTCTTGAATGGAGACTAGAGGGGTTTGTACTAAACTTTCACACTGAAAATTAGGTCCCTGGGTTTTCCTTCTCCCTGTAGACCCTAGTTACGGTTACCAGTCACAAAGCCATTTCGTGGTTAGGCCCAAAGAGTATTTTAAATGAATTTTATTTGAAATGGCCTAAACATTCATGGCGTGAGGACTGTATGCTGAAGGAGACTCAAAAATGAATGAAGCCAGGCTCTTGGCCTAAAAGAAGTTTTCTACTATCAGGGAGATGAAGCACATTCATGAAGATGATTGTTAATGTAAAAAAAAGCTATGGAAGTTCCGAAGAGGGTGATGTCTTCTCTTTCAGGGCATCGGGGAAGGAATTGGATGTAGAAGAGATGTTAACGCAAGGCAGGGTCTCTCAGCTCCGGCAGTGTTGACACTTGGACCAGATAATTCTGTTGAGAGTCGTGCTCTCCGCTTTGTAAAAGGCCGAGCGGTATCTGTGGCCTCTGTTTACTAGGTTCCCATCATGCATGTGTGCCCGCGCCCACACACGCGCACACGCACACGAGTTGTGGTGGTCAAAACATTGCCACAGGTGCCCTGAAAGTGAAGAAAGAATTACTCCTACTCGAAAAGTTCTGGTGTAAAATCGTGTTTCCCAAAGTTGGACTGAGGGAAAATGACATCAGAATTACCCAAGTGCGTATTAACAATACAGTTTCCCAGGCCTCACCCTGACCCTGTGGAGTCAATGACTACCTAGAAGTAAGGCCCTGGAGTCTGCCTTTTAGCAAGTTCCCTGAGGAATCTTTATGGTGACACAGCTGTAAAGACAACTGCGGACATGCGTTCTACTCTGTTTGGTAAAGCTGCCTTTCTGATCAAAGGACAAAATGTGACTAATGCTTAAGGATGGCTTCTCAGGACTTGAAATCATGTATTTCAATGGAGGAAGTTCAGGGCTGACTTTTCCGTCTTGAGTTTTGCCCTGTGTCAAGTTGTGCCAGAGAAAGGCTCCAGACCAATGCAGCTCCACCTTGACTGCATGTTAGAATCACCCGAGGAGCTTTAAAAACTATAGATGTGTGGGGCGCCTGGGTGGCTCAGTCGGTTAAGCGTCCGACTTCGGCTCAGGTCATGATCTCACAGTGCGTGAGTTCGAGCCCTGCGTCGAGCTCTGTGCTGACAGCTCGGAGCCTGGAGCCTGCTTCGGAGTCTGTGTCTCCCTTTCTCTCTGCCCCTCCCCACCTCATACTCTGTCTTTCTCTGTCTCAAAAATAAATAAAAACACTTAAAAAAAAAAACCAAACTATAGATGTGTGAGTTTCACTATCCAGAGAGTCTAATTTGCTGGGACTTGGATACGGCCTGTGCAGCAAGATTTTTTAAGTCTCAGTGGGTGACTCTAATATGTTTCCAAGGTTGAGAACCGCTGTCCTAAACCAGAGATTCTCAAACTTGCCTGTGTTTATACAAACATATGGATGATACAGAAACCAATGAAACAGGCCCCTGCTCTCAGGAGTTGTCTGAGTTTATCATAAATCCCTGGTCACAGGCTTGCAAAATAGAGAAAAATAGCCCCCAAAGGCAAATAGAGATGGCCAGAATACGTGAGACTTTGAGCCTAATGAGATTTTTTTTCTCATATTTTCTTCTTTGGGACAGTAAGCTAATGAGCTAAAGTAAAGAACACAGGTTATGATACTCTCAAAAGGCAGCAAATCTCCTTAGGGATCATTCCCCTTAAAGAGATTGATATTAAATGTGAGGGTCAGGAGTGCAAAGTAGTTACGTCCAGTAACGCAAATAGAAGGTGCCATACCCACTGAGAGCCAGGTTCAAATACTGGCCATTTGGGTGCTGGCCTGGCCCTGTGTGGACTTTGGCCATCCCATGTTCTCCAAGTGGACAAACCCTTTGGATGCTCACCAGAAAGTCAGTTCATTTTGTCTTTGCAGATATATTTTACTCAGGCTGGTTACACCCGCAGTAACAAACTCTGAGATTGCATGTCCCAAATCACCTGCCTTCTCTATTTCCCTCCCACTCTGTGGCCACCATACTCATTTGAGATCTCTGGTCTCTTATCTTGAGAGACATTTGTGACCAGGCCATGCCATCATTATTCCCAAGATGGTAGGGCTTAGTGGACATGGGAACAGTATTTGAATCCCAACCCGACTATGGAGAAGTTACCTAGCCTTTCAGAGCTTCATTTTCCTCCTCTTTGAAATAAAGTTGATCATGTTATCATAAGGATTAAATTCTGCCCCTCATCCCCAGTGAGGTCCATCTTCCTTTCATTAAAGTTTCAGCCTGAATATACCCCCATCAGAGGGACTTTGCTTGTTGATCCAATCACTCTCTCTCCTATTACTATATTTTAATTCTCTGTATAGCATTGACTGCTTATGAACTTGTGGTTGTCCCCTCTTATTGGAATGGAAGCTTTAAGCAGGGACTCTGAGTATCTTGTTTACTGCTGTATCTTCAGCCCCTAGTGGGCACGTAGTGGGCACACAGTAGGCTTTTAATAAATACCGAGTGATTCCTGTGTACCAAGGACCAAGTTCAGACCAGATGCTCAGTAGGTGCTCAATAAATGGCAGCCATAATTATTATTTCTAGTTAAGTTTCTTTGAGCTGAAACAATATTTCAATTCAGAAAGTGTCACTCTTCTGAGATGACACAGACTTCATGTGGGAGAAGCCATGACTGGTGAGACTAGTTACTGAATAAGGGTCAGGGAGGCAGCAGGGAAAAACTTTTTTCTGTTATTTCTAATCCTAGTATCAAATTTAATGCTCCCTACTCTGCTTCCTCCAGCGTGAATAAAACATGGTATCTTATAATTTTTAAATGAGTTCTATCACAGACACAATGGCAGGCACAAATGCACTCTCGATTTCTCTCTCTTCTTTTTTTTCACTGAACATTGGGGCATGTTATTTACTTCTAACCTCGCTGCTTCCATCTCACTTCGGGGCAGAGAACAGAGCCATAAATCGGAGCCTGGACCAGTTGCAAGATTTTTTTCCCCCTAAAGTTGATGTTCAAGTCATAGCATGAACGGGAGCCTCACGTGGTCTCATAAAAAGTTTCGCAGATACGGGCAGAAGCATATGGTTGTTAGGTGTTTTTGTTTCAGGGTTTGCTTTTGGTTTTTGTTTTGTTGTGGCTTGGTGTTTTTTGGGGTTTTGGTGTGGTGTTTTGTTTTTTTGTTTTTTTGTTTTAGTTTTTACAACTGTGTGATAACTAAAAAGCATAAGGCCACACAATACCAGAGGCTTTTGTTAAAGACAAAGGGACGGGGCGCCTGGGTGGCGCAGTTGGTTGAGCGTCTGACTTCAGCCAGGTCACGATCTCGCGGTCCGTGAGTTCGAGCCCCGTGTCAGGCTCTGGGCTGACGGCTCGGAGCCTGGAGCCTGTTTCCGATTCTGTGTCTCCCTCTCTCTCTGCCCTTCCCCCGTTCACGCTCTGTCTCTCTCTGTCCCAAAAATAAATAAACGTTGAAGAAAAAAAAAAAGACTCTGGGACTAATCTGGTGTTGATCTTGAGCTTCAAGACAGAGTCCTAGCCCTCAGAATCTGACAGGGAATAATATTTATGGAAGTCCAATGAATAAGAAAATCTGTCCACCATTATTATGGTGGCCACTGGATATGTGTTCTATGTGTTGCTGTTTTACAGCCATTTCACTGTGTATCTAAAGAGAATGGTTGAGTGAGCTGTATTCTACAGTTGACCATTTGTTTCTAAAACTCACAACTTTTTACAGCCAGAGCCCGGCACTTTTAAAGTATAAAAATGTGACATTTTGTACCTTCTGTGGCTCAGGCCATTCTGTGCCATACTCAGCAAAAAGACGTGGCCCAAAGCAAAAAAACAGCAAAGATACTATCAGAGCAGCTTCATTCACTGAACACAAGTTCTCAGCTACCAGCACTATGTATGTGATCTCGTAGTCACACCCTCTCCCATTTTTTCTTTAATAGAAATGTTAGGCCTAGAATTATTCAGGGTTTTCTGCCTAGAAGTACGCACTGTATATACTAATTCACACAGTGGTGTACTGAGTATACCTAACCCGTAATCTCCCCCAAGATGTGATATGGACTGGAAGGATTCACAGATTCAAAGAATACTGTAAGAGGCAAAAGATGTACCATCAGGAGTGTTCACTGCAGCGTTATTTATATGAGCAAAAAGAAAAATTGCTAAATAATTATCAAATAAGAGACTGGCTGGGTAAATGGTAGCATGTTCCTATCTGCAAAACCACGTAGCTATTTAAAAAATTATGTTCACATAAAGTAAATTAAAAAAATGATGTTCATGAACATTGACCTGAAAACACATTGGATGAAACACTGATTACACACACACACACACACACACACACACACACACACACACACACATATCCATCCCTATTTATGGAACTTTGTGCGCATATAGGTACGGCCAGACAAATGCGTTGAAGGATGGTCACCAAATCATTAACCCTACACCTCTCACACTGAAGACAGAAGGACATGCTGGGTGATTTTTACCTTCCTCTTTGTGTTTTTCTCTGGTTTTGACAGGTTTTTCCAATGAGCCTGTGAATATGCATGCTTTTTAAAATAAACTTTATTTTTTAGGGCAGTTTGAGGTTCATAGCAAATTGAGCTAAGCATTCCTATATACCCCCTACTCCCCTGCGTGCGCGCGCGCGCGCGCGCGCGCACACACACACACACACACACACACACACACACACACACACGTGCATGCTTAGTTTCCCCCACAAAGGACCTCCTGCTCGAGAATAGTACATTTGTTACTACAGTGGGATCAATGAACCCATCCTGACACATGATTATCATCCAAGTTCACAGTTTACGTTGGGTTCATTCTTGGTCTTGCACGTTCTGTGGGCCTCTGCCATTTTTTAAAGCAGTGAATGTGTTTTGAAGTTATTCTTAAAAAGTGGATTAATGAACTATTCTGAGTTATGAAAAGGAACTAGGATGTTTCTGAGGATGCTTTAGAATCAGAGAAGCTAGACCAAAAGGAGGAGGATGGTTCAAAGTATGGAACTATTCATTTGACTGAGGAACCGACCACACTAATGCATGATGCTTCCGACAGTGAGGTTGACCAGGGTGATGTTTTTGAGTGGAAAGACGGTGCTTCTCCATCTGAGAGTGGTCCTGGTTCCCAACAAGTGCCAGACTTTGAGGACAACGCATGTGAAATGAAACCAGGAACCTGGTCTGATGAGTCTTCCCAGAATGAAGCTACAAGAAGCAGTGAGCCAGCTGCCAAGAAAGGGGGGAAAAAAGGCTACCATGCAAGGTGACAGAGAGCAGTTGAAATGGAAGAATAGTTCCCATGGAAGAGTTTAAGGGTTTTCGTCTAAGGACCAGCCACAGTGGAAGAATGCATCTGAAAATGATGAGCGCTTATGTAACCCACAGACTGAGTGGCAGGATAGCACAAGTGACAGTGAGGACAGGGAGCAGTTTGACAACATGACTGGTGGGGTTGCTGAGCCAACTCAAGGCATCCTAGACGGAGTTAAAATGAGCAGCCAACAGGCATAAGTGCCAGGCTCTCAGGCATCGGGGACATGCTGCAGCCTGGAACTCTGCTCTCCTGGTGGTAGGACTGCACAGCTGTCCTCTAACTGGTACTGCCTTCTGAGCGCTGGGTCATCGGGCTGTGGGGATGCGTGGCCACTGCAACCCAGTGGTGGTTTCTAAGTCTCTGACACACGATTGGCTGATCTGGCTTCAGAACCTGCTGTGACAGACACGGTAAATAAATGTGGAAAACCAATAAGCTGGTGGCCCACGAACGCACACGAAAAAAAAGCAGAGGTTTATTTTATCTGCCTTCTCAACATTGCTTTCCCTCTGTAAAATGTTTGGTTGGATGACCTTGGGCAGCGTTCTCCTGATTCACGTGGTGGTGCAGGGCCAACAGACAAGATGCCAGTCCAGCGTGTATAGTAGACTTTGGGGAAAATCAATTTTATTTTCATGTATTCATTCTGAAGAGTTGAAACGTATATTTGTACAGTCTTTTAGACCTATGCAAGTGATGCCTATGGTATTGTGTACCCATCAGAGATTTGTTTCTTTTTTTTTTTTAGTGTTGCCCTTGCTGTGTAATAAACGCTATATCTAGTTTACCTAGCAAAAGCTTGAAACTACGCTAGTATGGACCTTTGGACAGACTTAGTTTTTGCACACAACCTTGTACAGTCTTGCAACAGAGGCCAACCATGTTGGATATATATCTGGACTCTCTCGTATTGTAGAATTTTTCTTGTTCTGAAGACCCTTGACATTACAACCGGCAGAAACAAAAACTGGTATTTCAGATCTGTTTTCTGAAATCTTTTAAGCTAAAAATCACCTGCAGGAATTGACTTTGCAGCTACTAATTTTGACACCTTTTAGGTCTCTATGAAAGTGTGTTGCGTTGAAGCAGCAAACCAATGAGTGCTGCGTTGTGGATATTTAGTTTTATCTTTAGCTAAACACCACCCTGGTGTCTTCATTTATACCATCTAATATATGACACACTGTTGTAGTATGTCTAATTTTGTGATCTTTGTTTCCCTTTGTATTCATTTTAAGCATCTAAATAAATTGCTGTATTGTGCTTAATGTAAAAAAAAAAAAAAAAAAGGGAACTAGGATGTTTATGATCTCTCATCTCCACTTACCCAGTCTTCTTGGGATCTCAAAATGCAGATGAATCATAGAAGGGAGAGTGTGGGTTGAACTCACCATAGCAATATTTTATTTGTACACCTTCCCCCTGCCTTTGGGTTGCTTGGGAAGCTGCAGTAAGCCAACTCCTCCCCACTTCTCCTTTGGCCTACATCCCCATGGATCAAAAGAAACTCAACTTGGAGTTGTGGAGCTAGAGGCTGGGAAGATCAGAAAAAGCAGTGATGAGGCAGAGATGCCTGAGTAGGTAATTTCCTAGGTCAGAACTTCAAATCGGAAGGTCAAGTCTCTTGGCATAATGCCAGGATGTTTTGGACCCGGGAAATAGGGTTGTAGTTCAGTGGTATCCCCCCACATTCTCCATCCCCACAGTGGGAAACAGGAAGAATGACTTCAATATGAAGGTCCTAAACTACAGATCCTAGAGAGCAAGACTTATGTCATATTGTCCTTAAATCCCCAAGATCTCACTTAAAAACCTGATTTTTAGGCAGTGCTCACTCAATGGGTGAATACATGAGAGAAGAAAGAGGGAGAAGAAAGGGGGAAAGACAAGGGAGGGCCAATGAACAGAAGAGACTTGATATCATAGAGCAGTTATCGCTGAATTCCTGGTGAGATCCGTTACACTTTACCAAAGTCTGCGTGAACTACAGAATATTTGAGTTCTTAAAGCTGACTTTGACCACACCTCCCCTGGTCATCCAGATTTGGCTTCTCCAATAAAAATCACATTTAATTTACTCTTTCCTCCTTCCTCCACCACCACCCTCCAAATGCTCACCATCTCCATCTTCATTTGAAATGACAACAAAAATAACTGCTCGTAGCACACTGGTTAAAATTGTATAAACCAACTTGCATTTCTAGGAGGAGTCTCTAAACCTCTGACTACAGCCTATCGATTCTTTCTTTAGGTATTGGTCACGGAGAACTCTGTGGTACTCATTCTCATGCTTTTGCTGGGAAGAAGAACACCAAGTGGCACGGGGTTCATTCTTGCCTTTGCATCTCAAAAGCTGTGTGCCTTTGGGTGAGTTGCTGGAACTGTCAGTTCCTTTATTTGTAGTAGGGTGAAAAGAGCTCTCTTGGATGGTGAGGTTCCTGTTAAATGTGTAATCTGGAAACATCTGCTTAAATGATTACCTTTCTAACAAGGCTTTATCACCAAAACAGTGCAGGAGGAACTCATTTTTCAGTTTCTGCATCATGGTAAGAGAAGAGAGAATGGCCAAAATCTTCACTCCTTCTTTGGAAATATTTGTTTTCCATTTTTAAAGAGCAGGGCTGGGTTATAAGGAAGGCCTAGGAGGTCTGGACACCCGGGTCTGATGAACTCTGCGAGAGACACCTGGCTCCAGATTTTTACACAGGGAGGTAACTTTCCAAACAAAGAGGCATACCACCTGCCGATTTCTTTATTGAGAAACCGAGAATTACATAACTCAAAATCATAAACAATCCACATGCAAAATGAGAAGGCGTAGAGGGGACAAGTTTAATCAAGTTTATGGGCATTTGGAGACCCGTAACCACAAAACAAGCACAGGTGAAGAAATCGTCAGTTATAAGGCTGCTGTATGCCAAGTCAAGCCTCGGGATAAACAGGAAGGTGATACGATTGTTTGATCCAGCTCTGGCATGACTGAGCAGAAGGGCACTGCAGTATGAAGCCCAGGGTGAAAGTACTTTGATCGTTCAACAGTTCAGTTTTTGGAAAAGTATCTCAGGTCGTTAACTTAGTGGTCGTATTGCCGAAGGAGTAACAGGGAACAATAGCATACTGGGGACTGATGATGTAATGATATGAACCGTTGGCTTTCTTTCACTGATAGCGAAAGCAGGTGTCTAAACATAAATGTACCAAACTGAATGTGAGGAGTGTTTTCTTTTTTAAAGGATCTCATTTGGCAGCGGCACGTCTTTCCTTTAGACCGGGGTCAGCAAACTTTTTCCATAAGGCCAGATCGTAAATGTTTTTGGCTTTGCAGGTCATATGGTATCCGTCACAACTAGTCAACTCTGCGATTGCAGTGTGAGCACAACCAGAAGTCATTTGTTAAACGATGAAATTTATTACTGCCTTCTAGTGAAACTTATTTATACAAACTGATAATGAGCCATGTACTTGGTCTGTGGGCCATAATTTGCTGACCCTTGCTTTAGACCAGTCTACGCTGTTTTGGACACCCCAGGCCCCCAAATGCTAATATTACCTGCTGACATCATAGTCTTTGTGTTCAAGAAGAATTTAGTTTGGCCTTTCCGTGGAATGGATTTGTGTTGTGTATTCTGAATCTGTGACTTAGTCCAGGAAATATTCCTACCATAAAAATATCACAGTAAGATTATATCTTCCCGGCTTACATTTTTTTTCCTTGGGTGATTTTCAGGACATGGCTGTAAACCGCCTCGTTCAACTTGTATCTCTAGTTTCAATCCCATCTTTCAACAAATTCTTCAAGCACCAATAAACCTTCATTCTTCACACAGTAGAGGGGCCCCCGTTGCTTTCAAACACACTGGATGAGCAAAGACAAATGTCTTTCAGGCCATGTCTTATCAATGCGCATTACAGAGCGCCTTGCTGCTCACGTGCCCTTGAATATCAGAGGAACGAAAAAGTAAGCGTGTGAAGGGAGGAGAGAGGGGGGAAGGCAGGGAAAAGGAGAGAAGGAGAGGGAGAGTAGGAAGTGAGGGAGTTGGCAAGCATCATTGATTCAATGAATGAATGTGTTTCCACATCAATATTTGTTTCTTTTTAGTTTTTTTAAGGTTTTATTTTATTATTTTGGAGAGAGTGAGAAAGACAGTGTGAGCAGGGGAGAGGCAGAGAAAGAGAAACACAATATGTGAAGCAGGCTCCAGGTTCCGAGCGATCGGCACAGAGCCTGACGCGGGGCTCGAACCCACAAACTGGGAGATCATGACCTGAGGCGCAGTCAGACGCTTAACTGACTGAGCCACTCAGGGGCCCCAATTTCTTTTTCTTTTCAGGCAGATTTGTACGTAAGGGCTTTCAGGATACAAGTTTTGTGTGAACGACTCAACCATCAGGAAAGAACCCTTCAGTCCTTTACTCAACACATATTTAAAAATTTTTATATGTTTTATTTATTTTTGAGAGAGACAGAGCATCAGTGGGAGCGACAGAGAGGGAGACACAAAATCCGAAGCAGGCTCCAGGCTCTGAGCCATCAGCACAGAGCCCAACGTGGGGCTTGAACCCACAGACCATGAGGAGATTCTGACCTGAGCCAAAGCCGGACGCTCAACCAAGTGAGCCACCCAGGCTCATATTTATTAAGGAGTGTCACTGTGCCATGATGTGGGGACATGTTGATGAACATACTAGGCACAGTTCCTGCCCCCGTGGTGCTTACATTCTGTTGGAAGGAGTGGACAGTAAACAATCAAGTCCATAAATGAGGTCCACAGGCTCTCTCTGCAACGATCAGCTCTCACCGCTGCCTTACCCTCAGCAATCGTTTGCTAAAAAAGTATTCCGGGTCTGTAAACCAGTCCCTCCCTTCCTCAGCTTCCCCCCTGCTAGATAGATCTGCAAACTGGTCGCAGGGTAAAGTTGGGACAATAGAGCAGTGAGAACTGGACTGTGTTCCCTGGCGTTGTGAATAGCTCGCTTTGCTTCAGCATCAGGCTCAGCGGGGAGAAGGCGCTTCCTTGAAGCGACTTGAACTTTCCCAGGCTAGTGGCTGGCAGGAAGCTGTAAAATGTTGGTGGCAGCTTCAGTAACTAGAGCCAGTGTGCTGCCCTTGACCACTTGAAGCTCGAGCCGTCTAAATAACACCGCAAACGTGGCTGGTGCCGTGGCCGTGACATCTGAGGAAAGTCTGCTTTTTCTCTTTCAAAGCCCCATGGTCCACACCTAGAGCCTCGGCTCCCGAGGGGATAAACAGAAAAGGGGATTGGCAGCCAGCTCTGAGAGGAACAATCGAGGATGTTTGCTGCTGTGGCAGCCAGACCGGCCTCTGCTTGTCCAGACAAAGCCCATCTCTGCAGCAAAGCCTCCAACAAAAAGTAACCGGGGTCGGAGGCAGGCGCGAGGAAACCTAAGGAGCAGGCCTCAGTACAACACCCTCCCCACCACCCCCCCTGCAACACACACACACACACACACACACACACACACACACACACACACCAGCAGGGACAGTGTGCTGCTGTTCATCCTCAAGAAGCCAGGCTGGTTCCATAAACCGAGAAAGTTTTTTTTCAGGGATGTATCTGGAGCCTCATATTTTTGTGAGCTAATACCTGACCACAAAAGAGGACCGTCCAAGAGAAAGAGGCTAAGAAAGCCATATCCTCTCCAGAGAAGGCATAGCTCAGGGGAGAAATCGCGGGCTACGTCACCACCTGCTAAGAATCCTAGCTATGCTTTCCAGAACACTCTTAATTAAAAAAAAATATTATTTGTTGAGTGTTTACTATATGCTGAGTGAATATGCTAAGCGGTTTGTATCTGTTACCTAATCCACCTGACCCCTCTGTAAAAGAGAGTTAGCATTAAGCCCATTTTTCAGATGAAAATACTGAGGCTTGAGGAGGCTAAGTAAACTTACTAAAGGTCCCAGAAATTACAGGGGATGGGGCACCTGGGTGGCTCCGTCAGTTGAGCATCCGACTTCAGCTTAGGTCATGATCTCATGGTTCGTGAGTTCCAGCCCCCCATTGGGCTCTGTGCTGACAGCTCAGAGCCTGGAGCCTGCTTGGAATTCTGTGTGTCCCTCTCTCTCTCTCTGTGCCCTTCCCCTGCTTGTGCTCTCTCTCTCTCTCTCTCTCTCTCTCTCTCTCTCTCTCTCTCAAAAGTAAAAAACATTAAAAAAAATTAAAAGAAAAAAGAAATCGCAGGGGATGGAACTGATATTAAACCAGGACGTCTGATGTCATCCCGTGATGCTGCCTTTTATTTCTATCGTTTCATTTATTCCTCACCGCACCCCTCTAAGATAAACAGATTGCAAATTATTTTCCTGATTTTTAGCCAAGAAATATGCTAATACATAGCCACCAGCCATGTGTGGCTACTTGAATTTAAATTAATTCGAATTAAATAAAATTTAAACATCGTTTCCTTAGTCGCACTGGCTAACTTTCAAAGGCTCACGAGCCACCTGTGACAGCACAAATTATGAATATTTCATCTCTGCAGAATGTTCTGACCGACAGCCGTGGCCCAGAACTCTGAGGCTCAGTTCAAGTTTCTGAGCACCATAGAAAGTATAGTGATGAAAAAGGCTTCGGTGGGAAGGTTACAAATCTTGGAGGCTGTGATGGATTAAACAACTTGCTGTTGGTACAGACAGGGGCCAGAACGCTGCTCACCTCTGTCTCCTCCGCCACGTTGACATTCTGGCCTCTTAACAGAAAGGAGAACACGATGGGGCGCCTGGGTGGCTCAGTCGGTTAAGCCGCCGACTTCGGCTCAGGTCCTGATCTCGCGGTCCGTGAGTTCGAGCCCCGCGTCAGGCTCTGTGCTGACAGCTCGGAGCCTGGAGCCTGTTTCAGATTCTCTGTCTCCCTCTCTCTGATCAGATTCTGTGTCTCCCTCTCTCTGATCCTCCCCCGTTCATGCTCTGTCTCTCTCTATCTCAAAAATAAATAAACGTTAAAATAAATAAATAAGCATTAAAAAAAATCTTAAAAAAAAAAAAAAAGAAAGGAGAACACGATGACTCCTAGTGTCCCAGGACTGGGTCCTTCTAGGTGTGTTTGTACTGGGCTTGCGATAAACCCGGGTGTTCTTTGAGAAAGGGTGTGTGAAAGACGGAAGTGAAAAGGAGGAGAGAATTTGTGTTGGGAGAGGCCCCTCAGGATGGACGTGCACCCACCTGTCAGGAGCAGTGGTCTTGCATATACAGCAAGCCCAAGAAGATAGAAACCCAGCTTTTCTTGCATGGATCCTTGTCTTTTCGGGGGGGGGGGCACATACTCTTGAAAAATAAATCACAAGCGCTCAACCCTCCCCAAGAAAACATTTACAAAACTAAGGCCACCCTACGGCAATGGTAGTTCAGAGGGAGCATTTAAGAGCATCGACCCTAGTTCAAGTTCCAGCTGCACTTCTCCTAGCAGTGCGACATTAGGCAAGAGCTCAACTTCTTCACGCTGCGAGTTCTCCATAAAATGAACAGGATAATCGTCCGAGGATCTTAGATTTCTTGTGAGAATTAAGTACAGCATTGACGACAATTGTGCAGCATCCACACAGGCCAGGGGCGTAGGAAGCGGTCTGTGAACGGTAGCTTTTGGTCGCTGAAAGCTTTTTTCCCCACGTGTGGCCACAGATTTGATTTTTCCAGACCACTCAGTGTTACATTGGTTTTATTTTTCTTCCTATTTGATACGGACCACTGTGATACCGAGTCTGATGCAAATAAGTGAATTGCATTCACTGAGTTGTTTTATTCTTATAGTTTATTTATGTAGTTGTATGATAAAATTTTGGCCGGAGAGAGGATAAGAAAGAGCATAGCGAATCATGGTAAATTGACCAGTTTAGGGAGGCTTGGCCAGGAAAGCAAATTCATTTGCTCAACAACCATTTTTTGAGCCCTGTTCCACATGCCAGGCAAACACGAGTAAGACATAATCCCAGCCTAGAAAAGTTTGAGGTCTAATAAGAGAAAAGGCAAGAACATTGATACACAAGTAATCCAAGGGCCACCAAAGAGCTACCAAAGTCCTGTGAGGACCTCAAGTCATATTTACTATTTAGATACACAAAGTTTTCGGGAAAGCGGTCGTAAGTGTCAAACGGGGCTATGACAGAGATCTGAAAGCCTGACCCGAAGGAGAGAGCTTTGCAAGAGGCAGAAACAGTAGGAACAGAGGTCTGGTCAGTTGTTGCAGGTGGAATAAGGCTGGGATGATGAAGGGAAGGAGGTGAGCTGGTAGGTTAGGGAAAGAATGGGGAGATTTGAACACAAAGCTTCAGGGGCGTGGACTACGTTTGAAAAGACGGCAGTAGATGGTATTTGATGAAGATTAACTTATATCAGTGTAAAGGAGGGAGAAACCAAGGGCAAGGGGATTACATAAAGAAGCTTTTGCAGTTTTACCGCCAAGGAGTGGTTGGAGCAGTGGAAAATGAGACTGAAGTGGAAGCCACCTGAAAACAGTTACCAATAGACCTTGATGCCATATGTGTAAGAGACTGGTGGCTCTGCCATTGGATCAGTGGGAGAACAGTGGCACCGTTAATAGGATGGGGAGATCACGAGTGGAGGCCCTTCTGAGGGTGAAAGGCTCTGAGTTCAGACTGGCCCTGGGTCTGATCCACTTCCTGCCCCTACTGTCTGCTCTGCCACCCAAGCCTGGAGGCCATCACAGATGTCTCCTGCTTTCTGCCATTCCTGAAGTTACTGTATTGGTCAGCTATTGCTGCGTGATGAATCACCCCAAAATTTAAGCAGCATTAAAAAAAGCACAACCATTTATTATCTCACACAGTTTCTGAGGGTCGGGCGTGCAGTTGTGACTTAGCAGAGTGATTCTGTCTCGGGATCTTTCACGACGCAGAAGTCAAGCTGTCAGCCAGGGGTGCAGGCATCCCAAGACTCACCTGGAACTGGGGAATCCACTCCCCAGCTCGCTCGTGTTGTCAGCAGGCCTCAGTTCCTCACCATGGGAGCCTCTCCATAGGGCAGCTCTCACGTGGCCGCTGGTCCTTCCGACAGCAAGTGACCCAAGAGAAAGGACCCAAGGTGTAGGGCATAGTCTTTTGTCACCTAATCTCAAGAGTGACCTATCACCATTTCTACTGTATGCCATTGGCCACAGTGCCCCCCTTCTGGCCCGGGGTGAGAGGAATCTACACAAGAGCATGAATGTCCAGGCAGGCATCACCAGGGGCCATCTCCAAAACTGCTACAACAGCAGCAAAGCCCAGCCAGTCAGCCTCCATTTTTCTCAAACCAGTCCCCTCTTCTCCGTCTCCCTCCCCCTGCTCCAGTGCACTCATTCTGTAGTCTAATAGGGCACGCTGTCTTCAGCTTTTTTGCCCAAAGCCCCATCCTCCTTAACACTCACTGCAAGAGTGATGACTCAAAACAAGATCTGCCTATCCCCCATATACACATACCCCCTGCACCCCCTGCTTGGAACCCCTTGCTCAGATGATGTAGATCAAGTTCCTTAGCATGGGTACGAGTCTCTGCCCCAGTCTCTGGCCCTTCCTCCTCTCTCCCCACCTTCGCAGGACAGCACTGTGATACAGAGCACAGCCTCTAGGCTTTGACCGTGTGGTTCATCCCCCAGCTCCACCACTCAGTGTACGACTTGGCCCGTTATATAAATTCTCTGCTGGCCATTGGTCACATTCACTGTGTGCATATATCAACCTTTAAATCCCCACGTTGGCCTAAAGGTAGACGATCATGGCTATCACCATTGTACAAATGAGGAAACTAAGGCTTATAGAGTAGGAACTGTAAAGATATATGCAATTATAAGTATTCCTGGTTCAGGACTAAGTTCAGACACTATCTCTACCACCCAAACTCACCCTTCTAAGCACAGCTTCCTTCCTCCATGCTTGCCATCCCACCCTGGGGATACTTCTGACTTGGTAGTTACCGTCTTGTTGTGAAATGACCTCTTTTTGTGTCCGCCTTTTACAACTCAGCTCTTTGAGGGCAGGGACCAAGCCTCAGTGATCCGTGCCGGTTCACCGCCCAATGGAGTCTTAGTCAGTGTGTCCCAGGAGAGCTTACCTAAGTTAGCAGGGCCTGCCAACTATCTAGGGGAAGCCCGAGGCATTGTCCAGTAAGGGAGAATATGGAAGCCGAAGGTAGGACCTTAGACGGAAAGACAAAGAAAAGATAATGAAGAGAACAGCTTTATTTTTAGAGGAAATTTAGCATTTTCTTTAATGGAACTAAAACAATGACTCTACACCACAAGTCCAGAAAACTTACTCAAAATAGCTCTGCGTAGCCCCGTCTAGTAGGTGGAGTCAGATCAAGACGCAGCCGTAAGTGTGATTCATGCCCTGCTCTGTTCTCGTTCCCTGAACACGCCTATTTCCATCTTCTCAGGGGCCACGAGTCTGTCCCATTGTTGCATACAGGCAGGCTGGTCCGTGGAACCAGGAAAATAGTCACATTTAATCACAAAGGAAGCTAATGTATCAATAGACCTTGATATCACGTGTGTGATATAATTTATATCACTGGTGGCTCTGCCATTGGATCAATGGGAGAACAGTGGCACCATTAATAGGATGGGGAGATCACGAGTGGAGGCCCTTCTGAGGGTGAAAGGCTCTGAGTTCAGATTGGCCCTGGGTCTGATCTGCTTCCTGCCCCTACTGTCTGCTCTGCCACCCAATTTTAAATAAGCTAATGGAGGCATTTTATGAAAGGAATAACATTTCATTACGATATTTTTGAAGGGTTGCCTTTATGAGAAAAAGTATCAAAACAGCCTTCAGACCGTTGTGGACTTTACAGAAATTTCTTCGGGTTCTTTGCGAAGGGTGGCTTGTGACCAAAAAGTTCTATTCAAACCATAATCAAGAATAATAGGGGAATTGTCGTAATTTATCTCCCGTGATCTAATCTCTGACCAGGCTTGCATCTCAGACACACCTTGTAGTTTGTTGTGTGTTGAATCTGTGTGAAAAGAAGAAATTAATCCCCCAAATTAGTCCCGCCAGGTGTTTCGGAAAAAAAAAAAAAGTTTCCATATGACGGCAGCTCCTGTCAATATCCTGCTGAAGAATGAGACTAATTTTTTTTTAAGTTTATACAGTCCTGACTTTGTCTAGGGACCCCTTCAGTTTTCCTGTCTCCAGTAATATCGCTTTAAACATTTGCTTTCTCCAAATCGCTTATGCGTTCTGTATAACTCCACTTGTGAGGCATCTTGGCGTGTTACTGTGGAAATATTAAATCATTCCATATGTGCCTGTGTTTGCCTCTCCAGGTATATTTTAGAATTTACTTGAGAACTGTGACTGTATCTTCTTGTCCTCCTCCTCCTCCTCCTCCTCCTCCTTTCTTCCTCACCTACTCTTCCCTGGGAACACCTCAGTAGTGTTCACTGAGCAAGTACTCAGTCATCCTGGACTGGTTGATTTCCTCATAGAAAAAATAGAAGCTACCATTTATTGACTAGCATGTGCCCTATATGAATGAGGTGCTTTACCTATGTTCTTTCTTTAGTCCTTACAACAGCCCCAGGAGTATTGTCCCTGCTTTCCAACTCTGGAAACTGAGGCATAGCAAGAGAAGGCAACTTGCCCGAAGTCACAGCTGGTGGATGAGTGGCATAGCTGGGAGTTAGACCTGGGTTGCCTGATCCCAGAGCCTGGGACGTCCTATGATCCCACTCATTTTCCGTCCTTTTAACTAGCAACTTCTCAGGAGTCATTGCTCTGCACATCTTTTTTTTTTTTTTTAAGTTTATTTATTTTGAGAGAGAGAGGCAGAAAGAGGTGGAGAGAGAGAGAATCTCAAGCAGGCTCTGTGCTGTCAGCCCAGAGCCCGACATAGGGGTCGATCTCACAAAACGTGAGATCGTGACCTGAGCCGAAACCAAGAGTGAGACCCTTAACCTACTGAGCCACCAAGGTACCCTGCTTTGCAAATTTTGAAAGGAAAGCATGTACCTTGGGCTAGTAAAACAGACATCTCTGATAAGAGACACTGGATAGGAGGCTTGTTGTAAAGTCTTCGTTTCTAGAAGGTTCTTGTTTCTATATGCCTCTTGTACCCAGGCTCATTGGCCTATGCAGCCATGGTTAACTCGTATTCTTGCTACTGTAAGTGGGGTTCTTGGACCGGAAGAATCAGCATCACCTGGGGTATTAGAAAAGCAGACTTGTAGGTCGCCTCAACTTAATGAGTCAGAATCTACATTTGAACAATATCGCTACGTGATTTGTGTGCGCGTTACAGTTTGAGAAGAACTGTGCTACTTATCAGTTGTCACGGGAAATGGTACTTCTCTCTCCTGTGACTATTGGTAAAGAAGTCAAGATGGGTCAGCAAATTGATTCCGGTGAAGAGAGCGACATCACCACATCAGTCCAGGGGGGTAGTGCTGATTCTCTCCCATGAACACGTAATCCTTAGCACCAGCTGTTCCAGTCTCCTGTATCAAGATCAATATTTCAAGTTAGTTGAAAATTCTCTGGATATAGAGTCATGTGTTAGGATTAAAATATAAAAGTTTGTCTAAGGAGAATTTGAAAACTCACCGTGCTTTCTACAATATGTCCCTGATGCCCATCTTTATAGTATCCAAAGTTCAGCTGCTAAATCCATGTGACATTTTAATCTAGCCCAACGTCAGAACATCGTAACTTTGTTCAAGAAGAGGTGAGTTTAGGACTACAGCCCCTTTTTAAGATCTACGTTAAGAAATGTTTATGCTACCAGTCTCTAGCATGGGCCAAATCGTGTTGTTGCTGTGGGCATAGCATAGAATAGCCTCCTTATTTTTTATCTAACCTGCTTAGAGCCCTGTACAACCCCGAGTAAGCATTGCCCTTGCACTGGTTTGAATTCAGTGGTATTTTATAAGATAGGACTAGTGATTATTTGGCAAGGGCTTGTCGTGTTCTGCTTTACCATTGAGACCCTGCTTCTTTTCAAAGAACACATTTAAATTCATTCTCTTTCTCCACGCTCATCTTTAAGTATTTATCACATGATGTGGCCAGTACAAAACAAATCATAGGTGAATAATTGCCCCCGAGGAGAGTACGTTCTGGGGTAATGGGCCCCCACGGCTGCTGCAGGCAAGGGGTAGAGGCAGAGTGGAGATCTTGCAAAGAACCTGGATACAGAAACCCTGGGGCTGGGGGGGGGGGAGGTCACTGATCAAATGACACATCTCGGGCACCCAGCGCTGGGTGGTTGTTCAAGGAACACGTGTCCTCCCCCCACCTGGCATGCAGGTGACACCGGCAGGCCACGTCCCCTCTCTGGGTTTGGTTGGGGTACTTCATCTGTAAATACTGGCACACTGCAGTTCCAAAAAGTTAATCCCTTCTTTCAACAGGTTGAGGTCTGTGTGCCAGTGCGGTAGATGTTGGGATCTTAGCAGTGAAGACAGTCTGTGTTCCCCGAGACAGTTCTTTCTGGCAGAGGAGCCAATAAATGAGCACATAAATAAAATGAAATAAAGATTGTCAAAGGAGAGTCTATTCTGGAGAAAATTATACATAGGAAAAAAAATTGGGAAGAGTCTAAACTCATCTGTCCTAGGTGTCCAAAAGGTAATGTTCTGGGGAAGTGAGAGTATGGCCATGGTCTGGGAAGGTCTTACAGCAGAGGAAAGACATGAAGACGTGAGCAAAGAGCGGAGAGACTATTCCAGAAGGAAAACAATCTGAGCAAAGGGGAATGGGCTAAGAACCATGGAACCTTGTTCACGGCATTTTTGCCGGGAGCTGGCGTATATGAACTAATACATCTGGGGCGCCTGTGTGTTTCTCCCACTAAAACACCATATTAAAAGGTGCATTTAGTTAACACATTTTCTACAGCTTCAGTAATAATCTATAATTACATAATTACATATAATTGGATAGTGTCTGTTGTATATAATTATGTAATTCATATATTAATATCATATTATGGTTCATAATTAAGTTATAGTATGTAATTAATATTTTAGTAATACAATTAATATTAATAATGCCTTAGCTAATATTAATATGTAATTATTTGATACGGTTAGATATAATGATACCATTATATGGTATGGTTTTATGTAGAATAATATATAATTAGCACCTTTAGGCCTCTTCATATCTTTGACTAAGTATTTTATATTTAATACTCAGCAACCTCAAGGTGGTATTTGATCTCCATTTTATTGATAAGGAAACAGTTTAGGAGCTTGACCAAAGTCACATAGTAGGTGGTGATGTTGTACATGAACGCAAAGTTGGAAAGCACAACCCACATTCTTAACACTATGCCAAACTATCCAGATACTCTACATAGTATAGAACCTTGGCTATTGTATACTCAGGTACAAAACAACATGGGATATTAGAACAGGAAAAAATAATCCCTTTATGCATAAATTTCCCTTCTGTAGGGGAAGAGAAGGTATGATATATAGATCTCAAACTATTGAAGCAAGATCATATAGCAGTCGCCTCTTCCTCAAATCCTAGAAGTACATAAAAAGGCTTGGGGTGTGGTTACTTGGGTGAGACTGCTTAAAATTGATAATTCTGTGGGATCTCCTATGCTAGGCCAAAGTGCCAATTCAATTGTTTATCGGGCCATGTGACTCTGGGTGTGCAAGCATCCCTTCCCGAAATGGCTTAAAAATGCCAAGTCCCCAACTGAGAAGGACTTGGGTCATCTGGGAAATTGCACACACTTGAGTTATTGATAAGATTTCCAGAGTGTGTGTTTGAGTATCTTTTACCCGGTCTTTTTTGAGTTCATGGGAGGCATTTAATCAGATCAAAAATGATTAAAAGATTGGATCTAGTTACACATACGTATCTGGGTTTGAGACATGACCCTGCCACAGTGGCCATACGTCCGGGTTGTTGACTTAAATGCCCAGCCATTGCGCTTACATTGTGGCCCCGGGCAAGCAGAGTCCACATCACCCGGGAACTCAGTGGGATGCAGAAACTCAGGCCCCACTCTGAAGGCTGAATGGAAAGCTCTAGGGACAGGGACCAGGAATCTGTGTTTTAACAAGCTTTCCAGATCTGGGAGCCCTGTGCCCGGCCTTAGCTTCCTCATCGATAAAAAGGAGGTAACACAGGAATACTATCCTTTTCACAGTATCTTGCGAAGATTAAGTAAGATGATGTAGGTAAGGACATTGCTCAACACAATGTCTAAAGTAAGAGTATTTGAGGGCTGCCTGGCTGGCTCAGTCGGGGAAATGTGGGGGGACTCTCGATATCGGGGTTGAGAGTTCAAGCCCCATGTTGGATGCAGAGATTACTTAAAAATAAAATCTTCTTTTTAAAAATCAGATAAAATAAAGTAAGAGTATTTGATAACCGGGGCATCTGGGTGACTCAGTCATTTAAGAATCCAACTGTGGCTCAAGTCATGATCACATGGTTGGTGAGTTTGAGCCCCGTATGTGGCCGTCTGCTGCCAGCTCAGCTCCCACTTCAGATCCTCTGCCCCCTTCTCTGTTTACCCCTCCCTGGCTTGCTGTCTCTCTCTCTCAAAATTAAAAATAAACTTTAAAAAAAGAGTATTTGATAATTACTATCTTTTTTTTTAATGTCTTTATTTATTTTTGTGACAGAGAGAGACAGAGCATGGGCAGGGGAGGGGCAGAGAGAGAGGGAGACACAGAATCGGAAGCAGGCTCCAGGCTCTGAGCTGTCAGCACAGAGCCCGATGCGGGGCTCGAACCCACAGACTATGAGATCATGACCTGAGCTGAAGTCGGACGCTTAACCGACTGAGCCACCCAGGCGCCCCAGATAATTACGATCTTTAATAACTTTTTTTTTTTTTTTTACTTATTTTTGGTTTAGAAAGGTGAGAAACCGGGACCCGAAGCAGACGACTCTGTCTGCCTTAGGCTTCAGCAGCAATTGATTCTTACAGTTAGTTGTCTGACGTTTGCCTTATGTCACTAAGAAGACCTGAATTGTATAAACAGCTTTCTGTTGTGGTCTTCCCTTGGCTCCTGTTTGAAAACGAAGGAGGCCTGTGGCTGAGTGTTTTACGGCCAGTCCAGAGGCTCCATAGAACAGCTCTGATGGATGTGTGTGTCAGATTGCAAAACAATCTTGATTGGAGCACTTCAACCGGAAGATTTAGAAAACCACTTCCAGGTGTCACATTTGGGAATACAAACACCAATGAAGTGACGTGCTTCTTCCCAGGGAGATATGACACCATCACGGCGGGCTGGGACACGCCCATATATATCAGGGGCTGAATAAAGTCCCGGTAAGGCCTGGCTTGACCCACAGTGGCCTGTTCCAAACCACCCGAATCCATTCTAACTTCTCAGCAACTTTTGTTTAGTATTCATTTATAGGAGTTTGGGCATCTGTCTTGCTTACAGCTTCCTTGCTTCTCACTTGGTCTTTCCCTCTCAGACAAAGGTCAGCACACTTTTTTGTAAACGGCCAGAGGGTAAATGTTTCAGGCTTTGTGGGCCATAGGGTCTCTGTCGCAACTACTCGAGTCCACCATTGTAACTCAAAGGCAGCCATAGACAGACAAGGCGTAACCAACTAAAAGTGGCTGTATCCCAATAAAACTTTATTTACAACAACAGATGGTGGGCCAGATTTGTTCCACGAGCTCTAGTCTGCTGACCTCTGACTCAGAATCTCAAAACATCTCATAGAAAGAACCCAGATGACCAGGCAGAAGAATAATTCTGTGTCTGCGGGTAACGTTATGGCTTAGGAGTTCCTGGCCTCAACTGAGCCAGGCCTTGGGTAATGAAAGATAACACGAATGTTCCTCCAGACCAGCTGAACCAAAACCCACTCTGAAACTGTTTTGCTCCCACCTGGTGGGAAAACACCTTTTCTCACTTTAACAACTTTTATTGAAGGTGTTGGCTCACAGTTTGGGACCAACTAAATCACATTCCAAATCTGAAACAAGGAAGTCTTCCTGTAAGTGATGAGACACAAGGGCTCAGACACCAATGAAGTAGGAGGCCAAGGCCCAGCCTTAAATCATAAGAGTAGAGAGTGAAGGCCAGCATCTTCCTTTTCTAGAATAGTTCAGGGTATGTAACTCCTGGTGCTTAGAGACAGCTGAACTGGCCCCTCTGCAAAGAGATAACCCAGAGGGTATGAATGTCATAAACTACTCTTTATCCTTGCCCTAGGAATGCTAAAGTAATAATATGAATCCCTTATGAGACTACAGCAGAAGAACCCGGTTGACAAGCATTTGTGACCGGGGCTGTTCTTCCATTTGAAGAGTTTTGGCAGTGCCAGGTGTGGTTTGAGACTCAGCCTCGTATGACTTGTTCATTCCAACGTTGGAATTTGCTTCGTGCCAAGGGAGCCATTTGTAACAAAGGTCATTGCGTGCTTGTCCAACGGCCGTTCCGATGCCTGCTTTTTTTTTTTCCCTCGAAGAAGAGGTGCTAATTTTGTTGGGGTTCCACAGGTCACAAAGATAAATCTTCGCTGGCTTCGTTCAGGGATGATCGTCCCATTAACCATAGCCGTGAGTTTATGGAGATGCATGTGATCCAGTGCTAACAAGTGAAAAACAAAGAAAAATCTGTGGGGAGGCTTCAGGAAAAGCTATCTTCTCCCTTAAAAAGAGGCATAGGGGAACATGTGTCCTTCCCTCGGCATTGTGCGTGTAGAGCATGGAACTGTGGGTCCATCTTTAACCCTGGGGGATGCTAAGCTGCAGATAATAAAGCAGAATAAACCCTGCCCCTGCCTTGACTTCCTGTTTTTGAGGACGTAAGTGTTCCTTACTATGGGAACTGACTTGAATTTTCTGTCTCTTGCCACCAAAACAGTCCCGAATGATGCTCATTGCTGTTCGGTCTTTCCCAGGCCGGTTCAGGTCTCTTTGCTCCCACCAGCTCTCAAGCTCTGTCCCCCTCTCATCTTAGCCCCCAATAGCGACTTAGTAATTGTGCTTTGTTTTATTTTCTTTTCATAACTGATAGTCCTTGAGGTTGTGATCTTACCTGTTAGAATTTCACCAGGGAGCCACTGGCCGGTAAAGTAGTTCTAAAACCAGCTCTTCGCAGACTGAAGTGATCCCAGCCTGTGGCTTTGTTATGGGGAGTGTTGGTAGTGATAACGCTGTGTTTATTTTTCATTTATTCGGTGCAGTTGTCCTCCCCTAACAAAGACTGTAGGCTAGTGGATACAACCACATAAGGAATTATTTACTGTGTGATGATGGACCAGAGAGGGAACTGGGGGCTCTGGAGGTCCAGAGGGAGGGTCTGGCGTTGGCTTACCCGACAGACACTACCTTCACATTTCTTCCAGGCTGGCAGAGCCTCCTCCCCTGTGAATGTCAGACACTCACTCTCCAGCCTCCATTGTGGCTAGGACATGTACCTAGGAGCCCCTTCTGGCCAGCGAGACATAAAGGAAAGCCTTCAAAGGATTTCTAAGAAGGATTTTCCTCAAAGAGTAAGATCATCCCCCAGAAATGTTTTCTTCCCTTTCTGCTCTTGGTTGTTTCGTGGGAGGGCATGATTCAGAGCTACAGCAGCCGTCTTGTGACCATGAGGTAAAAGCCAAGAGAATTGCCGCAAACGAATCTAAGTGTTGACATTATCATATCGTAGAATCAGCCCTATATCTGTGTATCTCCAGATTTCTTATGTGACGTTACAACTGTATTTTAGTACCTGTTACTTATAGCCAGCAGCATGATAAATGGTAGCAAGGGTATCTAACCTGGACTGGAGAATCTAAGAAGGATTCCTGGAGGAAGTGACTCATAAACTAAAGCATGAAAGATATGTACACATGATGTAATAGGAGGAGAGGTTATAAAGAAGGGTCCAGAGATGTGGAGGAGAGAATACGGCAAGTTTAAAAATGCAAAAGCAGTGGCTATGACTGCAGCATAAAATATTATTTATGAAGTGGCAAGAGATAAGGTCAAATAAGTAAAGGAGGGAGGACAAATCATATATAACCTTTAAGTCATGTTAATACATTTTGCCTTTTTTCCTAGGGATATTACAAACCCTTCTGAAATCTTTCTCATTATCAAGGTCAAAATTAATCACTTCTTTTACACACTCCGATCACATTGCTGATAATTTAAGGGTTGTAGTTTGTTATTCAAGTATTTGTTTCCTCCAGTTTAATTCAATAATGATCATCCCATTATCCATACCAGTGACTGGTTTATGGATGAGCATGGAACCCAGTTCTGCCTAATGGAAAATAAAGAAAAATCTGCTAGAAAGCATCTGGAAAAGCTATCTTCTCCCTTCAAAAGAAGCATCAGGGGAAATGTGTCTCCTGGAGGGCAGGAACTATGTCTTATCTCATTTATATCAACCCCCGCCAACAAAACCTAATCAAGGTTTGTTGATTCAAATTGCCTATCTCATTAGAAGTTACAGAACCTAGACCTATTTTTTTAATGTTTATTCATTTTTGAGAGAGAGAGAGACAGAGAGAGACAGAGAGAGAGAGCCAGAGTGCAAGTAGGGGAGGGGCAGAGAGAAAGGGAGACACAGAATCCAAAGCAGGCTCCAGGCTCCAGCTGTCAGCACAGAGCCTGATGTGAAGCTCGAACTCACAAACCATGAGATCATGACCTGAGCCAAAGTCGGACGCTCAACCGACTGAGCCTCCCAGGCGCCCAGAACCTGGACCTATTTTAAAGTAGTTTGTCTTCTTTGATCCTTTCAATAGCCCCACAAAGTGTAGAGAGAGTCCAAGCTTCTCACAGCTGGTTAGGGCGGAGCCATAGGGTTAGAACCATGTTGTATCTCTGTTCATCCAAAAATATTTGTCACTGTATCATACCGTTTTATCCCATAGCAAGTGCTTCCATCGCCGTGAGCTTGTACATTTATTCACTTGCAGTGAGGTCCCAGTTTGATGAAATTAAAAAACCAAATTTTCCATGTAGTCATTGCCAAAAGCTTTGTAGTGGTGGAAACATCCAGTCACACTTTCTTTTCTGGAGAAGAGCTCAGAGTAGCCCTTTGGAGTTAGCAGACACAGGGCAACAAAGCCTCTATGCTGTGGTTTGAGAAAGGCTAGCATTCCCCCATGTCTCCTGGTCTGCACATCTCACAGAATACTTCAGGCTAGATGATGCATTTGTGTAGAAACTGTATTAGTTAGCATAACTAATTACCTACCATCACAGATGAACCTGAACATCTCAATGGCTCAACTCAGTGTTTTATTTCTCTCTCATATAGAGATTGACTTTTAGGGGGACCACATTAAAGACCCAGGCTTGTGTGTCCTTCTTGCGGGTCTCTCTTGTGGTTCCATCCTCCCCAGCCTCTTCTGAGTCCAGTAGACAAACAGAGGGAGAGAGAGAGAAGACTTTTCCATGAACCTCACTTCTGCCCACATTACACTGAGCAGGACTCAGTCATGTGGCCGTACTTACCTGCAGATGAGGGTGGAAAATGTAGTCCACCTGTATGACCAGAAAGATAACCAAATGATTTTGAAAGACAAATTGACATCTCTGACTTAGGGACCAAGGGGAATCTTGAGAAGAAAGTGTTGAGAGCCCTCTACCTTCTGAACCTTCTGAGGCTCAACCTTATGTAGTACTTCTGATGAAACAGGATAGTGCAGAGAACGATAGGGTACCTAGAAGGGAATTCACCATAAGAGATAAGATAGACTTAGGGGCGCCTGGGTGGCGCAGTCGGTTAAGCGTCCGACTTCGGCCAGGTCACGATCTCGCGGTCCGGGAGTTCGAGCCCCGCGTCGGGCTCTAGGCTGATGGCTCAGAGCCTGGAGCTTGTTTCCAATTCTGTGTCTCCCTCTCTCTCTGCCCCTCACCCATTCATGCTGTGTCTCTCTCTGTCCCAAAAATAAATAAACGTTGAAAAAAAAAAAAAGAGATAAGATAGACTTGCCTGTTGCTTTACCTTAAAGCCAAGGTCATGTTTTTACGAATGAAAATTTGTTCCACATATGATAAGTGGGTGAAATTAGAAATCCCTCCTTATCCAAATGGGTATTTATATATTAGAAGAGCTATGTACTAAAGAATTGCATATATTTTCAGGGTGCCTGGGTGGCTCAGTCGGTTAAGCGTCCGACTTCAGCTCAGGTCACGATCTCGCGGTCCGTGAGTTCGAGCCCCGCGTCAGGCTCTGGGCTGATGGCTCAGAGCCTGGAGCCTGCTTCCGATTCTGTGTCTCCCTCGCTCTCTGCCCCTCCCCCGTTCATGGTCTGTCTCTCTCTGTCTCAAAAATAAATAAACGTTAAAAATAAAAAAATAAAGAATTGCATATATTTTTGAAAGCCTATACCCCAATATAATACCATTTAATATAAAATAATAATCTATTATAAAAAAACTCGGGGCGCCTGGGTGGCGCAGTCGGTTAAGCGTCCGACTTCAGCCAGGTCACGATCTCGCGGTCCGTGAGTTCGAGCCCCGCATCGGGCTCTGGGCTGATGGCTCGGAGCCTGGAGCCTGTTTCCGATTCTGTGTCTCCCTCTCTCTCTGCCCCTCCCCCGTTCATGCTCTGTCTCTCTCTGTCCCAAAAATAAATAAACGTTGAAAAAAAACAAAAACAAAAACAAAAACAAAACTCATTTATTGAGTACCTACTGTATGCTCAGCACATTCTAGGTGGTGGGGTACAGGTGTCCCTGCCTTCATGCCCTCCATAACAAATAAATATGATTTCAAGTAATCATAAGCACAAAGAAATAAATGGAGTTTGGTTGCAACATTAACGGATAAGAAGTGACTAAGAGAGAAGGGTCTAGCACTCTTTTAGGTTGGATAGGGCAGGAAATAGCAAATGTCACCGAGAGAGAAAGGCTTCATTTCTCCATTTCTAAGACCCAACAAGATTGATGCTATGCCAAAAAGTACTGATAACCAAACACTTTTCTGCATTGGTCCGAGACTACTGCAAGTTTCTGGACCTCTTGCTTTCAAGAGCCACACTATGCAACCATGGTGACAGAAACAGCCCCAAATGAGCTTCCTGCGCAGGCTCATGATATTTTCCAGGGTTTTCTCTGTAGAGGATGGTAATCAAGAATGACCCCTTTTGCCAGTGACTACCCCTGGGATTCTCATACTTACCCCAGGAGGTACATCTCCTTAAAAACACACTAAGGAGGGGGGCACCTGGGTGGCTGTGTCAGTTAAGCGTCCGACTCTAAATTCCAGCTGAGGTCTCACGGTTCACGGGTTCAAGCCCTCCATCGGCCTCTGCACTGACAACATGGAGCCTGCTTGGCTCCCTCCCTCTCTCTGCCCCTCCCCCGCCCACTCTCTCTCTCAAAATAAATAAACATTTAAAAAAAAGGATTACAGTGATGAAACTCAGGCCTCAGAGTTACGCAGTTTGAGTAGGAAGAAGTGGGCTCACAGGTAAAGAAAGGCGTATCAATTCCACCTTCATTTCACAATCATTTCATCAGCGCTTTCTATGGGTCAGCTACTGTGTTAAAACCTGGAGATAAAGCGGGGCCTGGGTGGCTCCGTCGGTTAAGCCTCCAACTTCGGCTCGGGTCATGATCTCGCGGTCCGTGGGTTCGAGCCCCGCATCGGGCTCTGTGCTGACAGCTCAGAGCCTGGAGCCTGCTTGGATTCTGTGGCTCCCTCTCACTTCCCTGCCCACGCTCTGTCTCTCTCAAAAATAAACGTTGAAAAGAGAGAGAGAGAGTCCTGGAGATAAAGTAAACAGGTGTGGTGCACCCCTGACTTGCTAGGTGTTAGCCTCCGGGGAAACAGAGCGCTGGACAGAAAAATCAAAGCTGTCCATGCACGAGGGTTCGTGCTCTCCGGATTCCGTAAACTGGGGTGCGGTTGTGGAGGCTCTTGGGCCGCTCCTCGCGTCTCTTCACGAAGACGTGAGTCCATTCTTCCACCGCGAGGCACTCCTCCCTGAAGGGGCACTGACTTCCTGTTCCTGTTAATGAGTCTGCAGGTGCTCCCCCAACCAGGGAATTCGGCCTCGTTCCGCTTCACGACCAGGCAGCTGCGGGGGTCCCACAGGGCGGTGTTCTTACCTTATCCTGGGATCCAGCCCCAACATATGTGTTCTCATTCTGACCCTCCCAGGTCACCCCCGTGGCTGCCAGAAACCACGCGTCCCCGCTGTGCGTCGTTCCCCCAGAGTCGACCTTGTCATGACACAGGTGCCGTCGGGGGCCATGTCTGAACTCCGCGCCTAAAACAACTAGCCCAGAAGGAACCTTCGGTCAATCTGGTTTGTCAGAAAGCCAAAAAATAAGACATGCGTTCGATTGAATTCATGGAAGAGTTGGTCTGTTTTATTTTTAGCTGAATTTAGTCTTGTTGGCTCGCGTATCCAGGCAAAGTTCTCGTCTCCTAGGGTTCCAAGGGCTCACGTAGTCAACAGCCACCACAACAAAAATGTGTCCGTTCCCCCCAGCCCCAAGATCTTCATCTTATCTCCATAACCACCGCGGAAAGCAGTTGAGGGCAAGAACTGTGTCATCTTCTCCGTCGCACAGAGTAGGTGTGTATTTTTTTTTAATTTTTTTTTTTTAACGTTTATTTATTTTTGAGACAGAGAGAAACAGAGCATGAACGGGGGAGGGTCAGAGAGAGGGAGACACAGAATCCGAAACAGGCTCCAGGCTCTGAGCTGTCAGCACAGAGCCCGACGCGGGGCTCGAACTCACGGACCGCGAGATCATGACCTGAGCCGAAGTCGGCCGCTTCACCGACTGAGCTACCCAGGCACCCCGAGTAGGTGTGTATTAAATATGCATGCCAGTCAAGGCCCCTCCAGGAAAGAAATGACCTTACCCAAACGGAATCACGTGAGGAGAACGTGGCACAGGGACAATTTGCAAAGGTGGAGGCAGGTGTACAGAAATGGTGGGAGATAGGGCAGCAACTCCGGGTAGTAACAGAACTCTGGCCAGGCCCGAAGGGGCATGATGGGGGGACGTGGAATGGAGAGACCAACAGTCAGCCATCTTTATCCAAGGAACACATCCACTATGTGTCTCATCCATAATAGCAGGAGAGCTGGCGGAACAGAACCCCAGCCTCATGCTCCTCCCTCCCTCCGGTCACCTTCCCGGGGTCCCCTGTGGCCAGACTCACCCGGAAGCCTGAGGGCACAGAGCCTGTGAATGTAACTCATATCTGTCAGACTCCCCGAACACAGAAAAATCTAGAAGGATGGAAAGTAGAGCTGGAAGGACAGACAGAAGTTATCCAGCCCAGGATCGTGTCAAATCTAATTTCCAGGAGAGTTTGATTCCACTCCCTCCCTGGATCAGCATCTTACTCAAGTTAGGCAGGTACGTGGACGCACAGACTCTTGAGCTTAGCCGAGCTTTGAAAGCACCAATCCCTCTGGGATGCAGAAAATGTCTCTCAAGTATCCCCAGCAACTGGCAGTCCATCCCCCTCCTGAATGCTTCTATTGATGGGAAGATCACTCCACGTCAAAGCATTTGAGGGCACTTGTAGTGAGCAGCCTCCCTTTTTCTAGTTTTGTCCTCCGAGGTCGTCACAAGTTTAAGCCCCCAGCTCCTTTTCCCAAGGAAGGATGTCTGAGCTTTGAAACACATCTTCGTGTGGGGTGAGAAGCTGTAAAGCTTGATCTGATCTCCCAGGCAAAGGCACAGGGGAGCCTATCTTGCCAAGAGGGCAGGGAAATCACTTCTCTCCTTGCACCCCAACGCAAACGCCTCTAAAATTCAGAGCATCCTAAAAATGAAGACGCGCCTATGAGCTCCCTGAGAACCAGGGCTGGGACCCTGTAGACAGACTGAATTGTCTTTCGGAGCTGCACGCTCCCCTTGGCAAGACAGAAGAACCCAATGGCGATGGCCCACGGCAGCCAGCGTCATTAAGGAAAACCTAGCAGCTAAAAATACCCGCCGCCAGCTCTGAGGACCACACCGTCGCCAGTTCGTTATATTTCATCTTTTCAAAACTCCCCGCCTGCAGAACGCACTCCGCCTGGGAAGGACTGGGGCGTTTGCAGGAATCAGTGTAAAACGCAGACAGTAGTTTATTTGTTAGGCTGGTAACACGTGAGAAATGGAGGAGAGATTTGTTTTCTGTAGCAGGAGGCGGATCCAGCCAGCTGGCAGTGTGCCTGAAACAAACAACCAAGAAACAACTAGATCTGTGTGAAACTTGGTGAGAAAGTTTTGAGTCGGTCGGGCAGGGAAGGGGCCGCCGGTGGAAGATAAAACGGGCCAGCAGAGAGGACAAAAAAGACTGTCGAGTTCTCTTACTGGTGGATTCGTTGCATAGACGCACATATGGATTCCCTCCCTCCTTACCATCTCCCGCCCGTTTTCGACTGTCACCACGTCACTGAACCATGGAGAGCCCTGGACTTTGCCCTGTGTCTTTCTCACCAGTTTTAAGAGTTGAAATTAAATTTGCTGGGTCCCATCTCTTCTACTTCTATTCAGCAGCTGCAAGCTTAGAAATATCAAGTTAGGACGAAAAAGGAGCAGTGGTCACCCCACTGTTTGCTGTGTAAACTCAGATGCCACAACAACACTGAGAGACACATTTTATTAGCCCATCTTTTGACTAACTATTTTAAAATTTACTTTCTACAAAATTCACTTTTTTTTTTTTTTCTGTAAGGCTAGTTCTAGGAGTTTTTGTAAATGCAGCCAGTTGTGTAATCTCCACGGTGAAAATACAAAGCGCTTCTTTTGCCTCAAAACTTCCCCTTGTGCTGGGGCGCCTGGGTGGCGCAGTCGGTCAGGCATCCGACTTCAGCCAGGTCACGATCTCGCGGTCCGTGAGTTCGAGCCCCGCGTCAGGCTCTGGGCTGATGGCCCAGAGCCTGGAGCCTGTTTCCGATTCTGTGTCTCCCTCTCTCTCTGCCCCTCCCCCGTTCATACTCTGTGTCTCTCTGTCCCAAAAATAAATAAACGTTAAAAAAAAAAAAAAAAAAACTTCCCCTTGTGCTAAACCTTTGTGGTCACATCCTCCCCCAACCCAGCCCTATCCCCTGGAAACTACTGCTTCTCTGTCCCTACAGTTCTGTCTTTTTAAAATGTCATATAGGTGCGCCTGGGTGGCGCAGTCGGTTAAGCGTCCGGCTTCAGCCAGGTCACGATCTCGCGGTCCGTGAGTTCGAGCCCCGCGTCAGGCTCTGGGCTGATGGCTCAGAGCCTGGAGCCTGTTTCCGATTCTGTGTCTCCCTCTCTCTCTGCCCCTCCCCCGTTCATGCTCTGTCTCTCTCTGTCCCAAAAATAAATAAATGTTGAAAAAAAAAATTGAAAAAAAATGTCATATAAGTGAAATCATACAGCATATAGCCTCTTGAGTCTGTACCAGCCACGTTGTACAAGTAAGTCAAAGGAAGTTCAGAGACGTTTAGCAACTTGTCCAGGGTCACACAGCCAGAAAAGCAGAGCAGAAATTTGAGAGCAAGCCCACTGATCCTAAATCTTACCCTCCTCCCCAGTGCTGAGCTGGAATTCTACCTGGCTTCTGTTTCCTCGGCTCCCTCATCAAGAATGGGGGTGGTGGCAGAGCGGTACAATGAAATCACCAACGCAAAAGAACTTAGGAAAATATAAAGGCCTTTGTGCGCGGCAGCGTATCTTATTGTTTGTAACAGTCTTTGTCCCATGCCAAGTATTTGCAGGAGGGCCTTGAGCTTTCCAAATCTCCCTACTGAACTTGGTGGCATCCCTTTGAACCCGGCCGTATCAGTCTGTTTAAAGAAACACACACACACACACACACACACACACACACACACACACACACACACTCCTTCTGCTAAGGTAAGAAGCACCTCAGGAAGTTAAAGGACCTGTCTTGACTGGAAAAAAAGAATCACTGTGTTCTACAAACAGAGATTTAGCTAATGGGATTTGGGTTGTGCAGGGATGTTTTGGTCATCTGAAGGCATTTTTCTATTCTCAGGACATGAAAGTAAGTGCTATGAAATAAAATTTGACTTGACTCTTATGTCACAAGAAGTAAACATCATCTGCTGGCCTGATGGCTTGGATGCCTCTCTTTCAACTGCTTCTGCCAAAGGCTTTGAAATGTTTGCTTTCAGGCTGGATTCAACCATCAGAATATTTAGAGAAGCACATACGCCAAAGCCCACAGAGCAGATCCCTCTCTTGGTGAAGATAAACCTGCAAAGCTGTGGTTTTCTCGAAGCTACAGCAATAGGAGTTTGGTTCCGTCCCCCACCCCTGCTCCCTATAAATGTCATCAAAAGCAAAGGTCTTCTTCCTTTGTTACGGCTACAGATGGTACAGTTTTAGAAATAGGCCCAACCAAGGCTTATGAAATACGATAAAACCTTGGTTTGCGAGCATAATTTGCTCCGGAAACATGCTGGTAATCCAAAGCACTTGTACTTTGGAATTTCAAGCGAATTTCAAGAACCATTGGCTCAGTTGTGATGTGACTTTTGGCATCACATACTACGGGTATTGTAAGACGTGGCTCGTTTATCACCTTAAAATTTATCAGAAATGTTTTCTCATCTTGCAAAACGCTCGTAAAACCAGTTCCTCACAATTCAAGGTTTTACTGTACCCGGAAGATCACTCTGTTCCAACATTGCCCTGTGGAGAGATGATGCAAACCACAGGTGCAATTTTAAGTCCTGTAGTAGACATATCTTCAAAAGCAAAAATAATAACAATAATAATAATTGAAATTCATTTTAATAATATATTTTAAACCAGCATATCCAAAATACATAATCCACATCCAGTTATTCGTGAGATTGGTTTCCTCATCCAAGAAAATGACAGTGATGTCTACTCACAGAGTAGGCGGGAGGATTAAGCGACACACTCTGACTAAAGTGCCTGACACGTGGTAAGCGGTCAATAAATGTGAGTTGTTTCTAGAAGCATCAGTGTTATTCTTTTTACTGGTATCATAACTCTTACCATGACTATTGAGAAATCAAACCTCACGAGTCTGTCTTTGGGTTTCTCGTGGAAAATGGAACCCAGAATCAGATTCACCACCTCCAAGGTCAAGGGGAATTAGGAAAAAGGCAATCAAAGGAATCGTGCTTTATAGCCCCTAAGTCTTTAAAATATTCTTAACCTTGTGCTACTGTTCAAGAGTCACAGTTAGCCTGTAACGTGGAAAATGTTTTTATCCTCTTTAGGGATGAGGAAAGTGAAACCCAGAGAAGTTAGGTAAGGTGCTTAAAGTTACCCAACCAGAGCAGGGTAGTCAGGACTTAACTACAGCGCTTTGATCCCCAGAGCTATTTTTCTACGAGAACTCCAACCATTCGGAACCTCAGGTCTGCATCTCAATGCTGGTTCTGCCGCTCACCGTGTACGCTGGGCAAGTCGCCTGACCTTTCTGAGCTGGCTTTTCTCATCTGTAACTTGGTAATATCTTGCGCGTGAGGCTGTGGGAAGGTTAAATGCAGTGGGTTCGTCGACTGAGTAGCAGAGCACTCCGCAAATAGTCACCTTACAGTCTGCGTTGGTTTCCTAAATCGGAACCCCTACCGGACTGGCAAGTTGGATTTTGAGTTGGTTGGGTATTGCTGTAGACTTTGGGCAGAAACTGTCAGTGACCAGGGCTCGTAAGGCACAGCTTGTTTAGACGAGAAAAAAATCACTGAGGGTTGGGAGTGAGCGCTGGCGTCCTGCTTTTCCTGCCTGTTGATTGACTTCAGGGTGCCCATCTGGCTTCACATGCTTTTTTTTCTGTGAAGCCTTCCTCACCCTGCAAGATAGCCTGAAGAGGCCTCATCTTGAAACCATCACTGCCATCCGGCTAGCAGACACAGTGCTTAGCTCTTCAGGGAAGGCATAATGGGGAAAAAAAATGACCCCACATCAAGAGAAGTGTGGCTCCGAGTCTTAGCAGGGACACACATGGCCGCCTCCCATGGGACAGTTGTGGAGACTTTAATAAAAGTAAAGAGCTGTTTATAAAAGTGTGGGTATGGTTAAGGGAAACCAGCGAGCGGTGGGGTCGAGCCTTGTGCTTAGCTGCGGAGGGGCTGCGTCTGCTCAGGCTTGAAGGCGAGAGGAGACAGAGCCAGAATTTCCCCGCAACTGGAGAGGGAGCTCTAACCAAACTTGGCTGACCGGAAGCATGGCCTTCAGTAGGAAGATGCAGCCACGCTGTGTTGGAAGGAAAAGGGAGGAACGAGGAAGGAGGAAGGGAAGTAAGCGTGGTGACCTTACTCTCAGATCTCCTGCCAGTGCCCCTGATGGGCCTGCATTCAACAGAAAGTCAGAGGGAAAGGGAGCCCGTTGGGGGAGTCCATAAAGATCAGCACAGAGCTTGGTAAAGAAGCGAATGGTACTGGAGGGACGGATGGACACTGTGCAGCACAACGTTCTCATTTGGTTTGGATCTTGGAACCTTTCCTACTTGGCCGATTCTCCAGCCCCCAAATCTTGGGGGTGTTTTGGAAGAGAGCACAACCAACATATCACTCTTCAAATTCTACCCTCGTATGCTCGAACATGCTCACTGACTTGAGCATGAGTTCTCTTCCTCCCCAACATCTTTCTTTCCGAGCGGCATTTTTCCAACACGCACACGATAGCAGCTCCAGAAAAGCATGTTCGGTGCATGACTTAAGCAACCACTGCCAAGAGGAGCGCCTGGGAGGCTCAGTCGGTTGGACGTCCGACTTCGGCTCAGGTCATGATCTCACGGTCTGTGGGTTCGGGCCCCGCGTCGGGCTCTGTGCGGACAGCTTGGAGCCTGGAGCCTGCTTCGGATTCTGTGTCTCCCTCTCTCTCTCTGCCCCTCCCCTGCTTGCACTCTGTCTCTCTCTCTTATAAAAATAAATAAACATTAAAAAAAATTTTTTTAAATAAATAAATAAACCACTGCAAGAGAACCAAGGCTGACTAAGTCCTTTGATAGACCAGCCACTGTGCTTGGTGGTTAACACAGGTTACCCCTCAATCTGTGCCCTCGAGGATTCTATCATCTAATAGCAAAAGGAGAAAACATGTTTGAAGCTCACCACTTCAACTGCAAACACAAATGTTACAAAGATAACATTATACTGGAAAATAGGGTTGGGTTTGGGGTTAGAAGTTTGGGAAATGGTTAGCACTCATCTGAAAGAAGTGATTTACACCAAGAAAAAGGATTTGATGGAAATCTGATGGAGATGGGCATGGTATTTCATATAGAGCAAGAGAGAGAGACTGTATTTGACACAAACTGAAATATTGGCCAAAATGTCTTAGTCCCTGGACCTGATTTTATTAAGGCTGTGTCTGATTTATTGCAAGCCCTTAAGGTAAGCAAGACGTTAAATCAAAATAAGGCAGTTGGAGCGCCTGGGTGGTTCAGTCGGGTAAGAGTTCGACTTCGGCTCAGGTCACGATCTCGCGCTTTGTGACTTCCAGCCCCGCATCTGGCTCTGTGCTGACAGCTCAGAACCTGGAACCTGCTTTGGATTCTGTGTCCCACGAAAGCAGCCCTAAAGACCTACACAGCTCCGTCCCTGACCACACAGAGTATGAGACTGAACCCCACCTAGCCCCTCTGGGCCTGAATAAATTTGTATTCAGTGGTTGCAGTGGGCTAGGGCAGAAGAGGAACAGGAAAAGAGAGGGAATTGATCATCTGTCATCTTATAACCCCAAGAAAGGTAGATAAACTTTTTCACGTCTCAACCAACTCTGGACACAGAACACATTTGGCTGTACTAACAAGGATACTCCGTGTAATAGAAGTTGGGATTTGGGGTAATTTCAAGTTGTAAAATGGGAAATCTGTCTTCTTCATAAGTAATTCATTGACGAATTTCCTTACTAATTTTCATAAATTTTTCTGTGGATTGTACATCTAACACTCATGCAAGAATCTCGAAGTAACATGCATCCAAAAGTGACTATATAATGAACTGTCAACCACCTTTTATTCCATCTTACAGAGATTTCTGCTGAATAACTTTGCAAGAAATCTCTATGTGTGTTTAGCTTTGAGGTCGGTTTTCTTTTTCCTTTGACACATTTTGTATGACACGAACATCCTCATTTTTAACATAGCACTAACTTTTACTGCATTTTCCTCCATCACAAAATAATTCCTTCTTTATTAATTTACCCTTTTAACCATTTTTAAGTATACCGTTCAGTGGCATTAAACACATTCATGATGGTGTATAATCATCACCACTACCTCTTTTCCAAATCTTTCTCGTCATGCCCAACGGAACCGCTATCCCCATCCCTCCCATGCCCACGGTCCCTGGAGAAAAATATTTTCTAAACGTCATTTCATATTGACTACAAAATATTTCTTATATGGATATTCTATTGTTTATTGAACCATTATTAGAACTGTGGACAATTATGTTGTTTCCACATTTCTCTTCTAAGGCAGCAACAAGCACCTATATGCGAGCATGCTTCTGTTTGGTTCTCCTTTGTATCTGGTATTTAAATCTCTGCTGTGATATTCTAGATTTTCATTTGTGTCAACTGTGTTTGCAGTTGCTTGTTGGAGCATTTGTACAACACATGGTGTAAAGTCGGTATCACATAATTTTACATATATTCACATACATATTTCATGTACGTGATATGTGATTATATAACATATAATTCATATGCGTATTACTCTATCCTTGAAAAAAACTCCTGGGAGTGAATTTACTGGGCAAATGTGAAGTATTTTAAAGCTTTAAAGTTCCTGACAAAACAGCTTTGTTAAATCTTTATTATTGGGGTGCCTGAGTGACTCAGTCCATTAAGTGCCCAACTTTGGCTCAGATCATGTTCTCAAGGTTGGTGGGTTCAAGCCCCACGTGGGGCTCTTTGCTGACAAAGCAGAACCTGTTTCAGGTTCTCTCTTTCCCTCTTTCTGCCCCTCCCCCACTCATGCTCTTGCACTCTTTCTCTCTCTCAAAATAAATAAATAAGCTTAAAAAATCTTTATATTTATTATTAAAAAAGACTTTCACCAAATTCTCTCTAAACCGTTTATCACATTTAGTAGATAAATAAGAATTATATCTAATACTTATGATTTCTCTTACATAGCTTATCAGTGAAGAATGTATTTCTTTTACATGTTTATTAGCTATTTTGTATTTTGTAAACTATCAAGATATTTGGTTGTTTCTCTGCTTCAATTTTACGATGCATCTTATTCATTTATCTAGTTTAAGATTGACAGAGAATACTTACCTTTTGCCAGAGTTATTTGAGATAAATATTATCCCTCATTTGTTGTTGGATTATTATTTGTGACTTTTATAGCAAAATACAAAGTATGAAATGTTTATATGATATAATCTTTAACCTTTGGGATTGTTGTCTTTTGTTTTTACTTTTAAAAGCTCTTCCCCGTGGGGCGCCTGGGTGGCTCAGTCGGTTGAGCATCCGACTTTGGCTCAGGTCATGATCTCACGGTCCGTGAGTTCAAGCCCCGCGTAGGGCTCTGTGCTGACAGCTCAGGGCCTGGAGCCTGCTTCCGATTCTGTGTCTCCCTCTCTCTCTGCCCCTCCCCCATTCATGCTCTGTCTCTCTCTGTCTCAAAAATAAATAGACATTAAAAAAAATAAAAATAAAAAAATAAAAGCTCTTCCCCAAATGAAGAGTCAGTAATCACTTATTTTTTAGATATTTGTGCTTTAAGGGTTTTTTTCCCCTTCTTTAACTCTTAAGTATGCCCAGAATTCAGATGGAAGTTTTGTATCCAGTAAACTTTTTTTTTTAATAGCTAATTCACTGCCATCATATTATCCACTTGTTAGATAAGCTTCCCCACGGGGCGCCTGGGTGGCGCAGTGGGTTAAGCGTCCGACTTCAGCCAGGTCACGATCTCGCGGTCCGTGAGTTTGAGCCCCGCGGCGGGTTCTGGGCTGATGGCTCGGAGCCTGGAGCCTGTTTCCGATTCTGTGTCTCCCTCTCTCTCTGCCCCTCCCCCGTTCATGCTTTGTCTCTCTCTGTCCCCCCAAAAAATAAATAAAAACGTTGAAAAAAAAATTAAAAAAAAAAAAAAGCTTCCCCACTAATTTATGATAATGTCTTCAACATATAGGTCAGAATTCAACGTGCTTGGTCTGCTTCACGCTACCCGTTCTATTTGAGTGATTACATTTTTATTCCTATAGCAATGCCATACTGTTACAATCATTTCACTTGTTTTTTTTTAACTTGTAATCTTTTACTGCGGAGAATTTCAGGAATATGCAAAATAGACATGATTAAATTACAAAATCCTATGTGCTCATCACCCAGGTTCGGTGCTATATTTTTTTTAAAAGAGCGCGGTAGCCAAGCCCAAAAGAAATGGCAAAGAAAAAGGAGAGCAGAGACTACTAACGTTCCCACACTGCGTCTTACTCAGTATGACTTCGTCTCTACCAACAAAATGAGTATAAAATCGTAAGATGTTAGGGAAAAAATCTGTTGTTCCAAGAAACCTAGCTAAGGAGAGCCAGTGTCATTAAACAATATATATGAGGTTCTGATATTCCTACTAGCAGGACAAAGAGAACACCTAAGTCATATAAGAAGTATGTGAGTTCATAAGAAGTGATGAACCTTTTCTTTACATGGAATTCAAAGAGGAATGTTTTCTTTAAACACTGTTGAACAAAATGGACCGTGTCTTCCAAAGTAGAATTGCAAAAGATAACAAAGCAAATTTTAGATGACTTTTCCTTTTCTCCGCTTTGGATAAAAACCAAAGTCTGTTTTTCATCACCATCTTGAGCACATTTCCACCAAGAGCTAAAGTCATAGCCTCAAGGTACGTAGTTTTTCAAAGATGCCTAGAGAATCGAAGGCAATAAGTCACACGTTTTTAATTAATGATGCCTATGTCATGATGAAAAGAGTGATAAATATAAATTTGTTCTTTCCTTAGAAAAAATGGGAGATTGATATACCTTGCTTTTGACCTGTTCTTCTCAAAGCGTGGCCTGAGGCTTTTTATGATAAGTGTTAACGAGTTGGAAAAAAAAAAAAAAAACACGTTTTAAAGTTTTTGTTCTAGGGGCGCCTGGGTGGCGCAGTCGGTTAAGCGTCCGACTTCAGCTCAGGTCACGATCTCGCGGTCCGGGAGTTCGAACCCCGCGTCAGGCTCTGGGCTGATGGCTCGGAGCCTGGAGCCTGTTTCCGATTCTGTGTCTCCCTCTCTCTCTGCCCCTCCCCCGTTCATGCTCTGTCTCTCTCTGTCCCAAAAATAAATAAACGTTGAAAAAAAATTTTTTTTAAATAAAAAAAAAATAATAAAGTTCTTGTTCCAGGTAACGTGGAATAAACACACTCTAGACTGTATCTCCCACCAAATGTAACTATAAAATCTGGACAGAAGGCATAGAGCAGTTGTTGGAGGACTCTGAAACATGATTAGTAGCAGGTGAATTGGCAAAGATTAGAATTTAAAGCATTACCAGAATGGTTGTGCGTTTATCATTGTTTCTCTTCTAGCATGCCCCAGCCCGAACACAGTGCAGCCTAAAACCCCAAAGAGAGCACAGAGGTGCACACAGAGCTCCAGGAGAACCCTAGTCCCGGCTTGAGAAGAGGGGACAGGAAAACTTCTAACCCTGAGAGACTATGTGGGAATCCTCCATTTTGCCTTCTTTTTTTTTTTTTTTTCCTTCTCTTGTCTCTCTCTCACCCTTTCACCTCAGCAGTCCCACGGTGGTAGTGACAGAAGCTGGCAGGAGCCAGAACCCTGAGGGAAGGACATCTTCCTCTCCTATAGTTGGAGATGTGATCCCAAGAGAGTGGGACAAGCCCTCCATTGAATTTGGTGCCTTCTGTATCTTCTTGCCACTTGGGCCCAGACATGGGTACGGTCACAGATATGCAAGACAGAAAAAGTAAATGAAGCCCCAGCTATCAGGCCACAGGGCCAAAAAAGGAGCCCAAGGGAAGTGAAAAGTACCAAACGCATCCGGCAGGGAAACTGAGAAAACAACGCTTAAAGTTGCTCCCTCTGAGCTGTCTCTGCTGGAGTCTGATCCTAATCAGCCAGCCAGCAACTATGAGAATTGAGCTAACAGATAGCCCATGGCCAAGGTCCCAAACGAATCAGTGACACACAAGTAGGACAGATCCTAATAGGACTATCAAGACCTTGAAAATTGAAATGACACTGGAAACAGTGCCCATATTTTGGAATTTATGGTCTTAACCTCACCAGATTGATTGCCTGCTAAAATAAAAATATCAACAATTTTCATCAGATGTAAACAAGACACAGATTTTTATAATATAATATTCAAAATGTTCAGAATACACTCCAAATTACTGAGTATACAAAGAATGAGAAAAACCTCAAACTGCATGGAAAAGGCAATCAGCAGACATCAACATGACAGTGACATATATATAGGAATTATCTGACAAAGACCTAACAGCAGCTATTATATAAATGTTCCAACAAGTAATCACAAACACACTTGAAATAAATGAAAAACAGAATGTCTCAGCAAAGAAATAGAAACTACTAAGAACCAAATGAAATTTTAGAACTAAAAAAACTCAATAACCAAAATTAAAAACTCATTGTATGGGATCAAAAGCAGATTGGAGATAACAGGAAAGAGTTGGTGTACTTGAAAATAGGTCAGTAGAAATTGTCTAATTTGAACAATAGAAAAATATTTTTCTAAGCTAATAAAGCCCCAAGGACATGTGAACCACTAACAAGAGGTCTAACATTCATGGCATCAGAGTCCAAGGAGAGAAGGAGAAGGAATAACATGCTGAATAAGTACTTGAAGAATCAATGGCTGAAAACCCCAAGTTTGGCAAAAGACCTTTATCTACAACTACCCAAAGCAATCTACGTATTCAACCCAACCCCTATCAAAATAACACCAGTATTCTTCACCGCACTAGAACAAACAATCCTAAAATTTGTATGGCACCAGAAAAGACCCCAAATAGCCAAAGCAATCCTGAAAAATAAAACCAAAGCTGGAGGCATCACATTTCCGGACTTCAAGCTGTATTACAAAGCTGTAATCATCAAGACAGTATGGTACTGGCACAGAAATAGACACATAGATCAATGTAACAGAACAGAGAACCCAGAAATGGACCCACAAATGTATGGCCAACTAATCTTTGACAAAGCAGGAAAGAATATACAATGGAATAACCACAGTCTCTTCAGCAAGTGGTGCTGGGAAAACTGGACAGCGACATGCAGAAATATGAACCTGGACCACTTTCTTACACCATACACAAAAATAAACTCAAAATGGCTAAGAGCCCTAAACATAAGACAGGAATCCATCAAAATCCTAGAGGTAAAAACAGGCAACAGCCTCTTTGACCTCAGCAACAGCAACTTCTTACTTGACATGTCCCCAGAGGCAAGGGAAACAAAAGTAAAAATGAACTATTGGGACCTCATCAAGGTAAAAAGTTTCTGCACAGCGAAGGAGACAATCAGCAAAACTAAAAGGCAACCAACAGAATGGGAGAAGATATATGCAAATGACATATCAGATAAAGGGTTAGTATCCAACATCTTTAAGGAACTTATCAGACTCAACACCCACAAAAGAAATAATCCAGTGAAAAAAATGGGCAAAAGACATAAATAGACACTTTTCCAAAGAAGACATCCAGATGGCTAATAGACGCATGAAAAGATGCTCAACATCACTCATCATCAGGGAAACACAAATCAAAACCACATTGAGATATCACCTCACACCTGTGAGAAAGGCTGAAATGAACAACACAGGTAACAACACGTGTTAACAAGGATGCAGAGAAAGAGGAACACTTTTGCTCTGCTGGTGGGAATGCAAAGTGGTGCAGCCACTCTGGAAAACAGTACGGCGGTTCCTCAAGAAATTAAAAGTAGAACTACCCTACGACCCAGCAATTGCACTACTAGGTGTTTATCCAAAGGGTACAAAAATGCTGATTCGAAGGGGCACATGCACCCCAATGTTTATAGCATTGTTCATAGCATTATAGTGCTATCAACAATAGCCAAAGTATGGAAAGAGCCCAAATGTCCATTGACTGATAAATGGATAAAGAAGATGTGGTATGTATATTCAATGGACTATTACTTGGTGATCAAAAAGAATGAAATCTTGCCATTTGCAACAATGTGGATGGAGCTAGGGTGCATTATGCTGAGCAAAATAAGTCAGTCAGAGAAAGACAAATATCATAGGATTTCACTCATATGTGGAATTTAAGATACAAAACAGATGAACATAAGGGAAGGGAAGCAAAAATAATATAAATACAGGGAGGGGGACAAAACCCTTAAATGTAGAGAACAATCTGAAGGTTGCTGGAGGGGAAGTGGGTGGGCAGATGGGCTAAATGGGTAAGGGGCATTAAGGAAAACAATTGTTGGGATAAACTCCGGGTGTTATACATAGGGGATGAATCACTGGAATCTACTCCTGAAATCATTATTGCACTATATGCTAACTAACTTGGATGTAAATTAAAAAATTAAAAAATATATGTCTATTAAAAAAAAAGACCTTTATCTCCAGATTCCAGAAGTGTGGCCAGCCCCAAACTGACTAAGTACAAAGAAATTCAAGACCAAACATTACCAAACTACTACATTAGAGAGAATGAATTTTCAATGGAAATTTACTGAAAGCCACCAGAGGAAAACAATGCATCACCTACAGGCAATCAATGAACCAAGTGACTGCACATTACTCATCAGAATACCACAGATGCTTGAAGAGAGTGTCACAACGTTTTTGAAGCCCTGAAAGTAAAGAAGTGCTAACCTAGAACTCTATATCCAGTGTAGAAATCCTTCAGCAATGAGGGTAAAATAAAGATATTCTTAGTAAAGAACAACTAACAGCAGAGTTGCTCTAAATTTTTTTTTTTTTTTTTTTTTGCCAAAGGAAATACTTCAACAGAAGTGAAATGACTCCAGAAGGAAAAATTGGAACATCAGCAACGGAGGGAAAGCAACAGAAATAGTGAGTATCTGAATAAACATAAAGAACTCTCAGTTGAATTCTTTAAAATATTTGATGACTGAAAGGTAAAAATTTAACATTGTATACGGAGTTTTTAATGTATGAAGATATGACATAACAACTGCAATGTAAAGAGAGGAATATAATGAGACCTACCTGGTAATAAGTTGTCTGCATTGCACTCAAAGTGGTAAAATATTACTCGTAAATAAATTATGTGACATTAAATATATATATACTTTAATCATTAGGATAACCAATTAAAACCTTTGTAAAGAGATATAGTCTAAATCACAATAAATAAGTTAAATGATATTTACCCTGATGCAGAGGTCAACAAATTATAGGCCATTTCTATCCTACAACCTGTTTTTGTGTTGACTGCTATGCAAAATGTTTCCATATTTAAAGATTCTTTAAAAAGTGAATATGAAACAGAGGGGGAAAAAAACATCAGGTTGTATATAGCCCACAAAGCCTAAAATATTTCTTATCTGCCCCTCTATAGAAAATATTTACTAACTCCTAAGAGAAATGAAAACATATTCACACAAAAATCTGAATATGAATGTTTATAGCAGCTCTGTTCATGATCACCAAAATCTTGAAGCAACTTAGGTGTCCTTCAACAGTGAGTAGATAAACTATGGCATATACATATAATGGAATATTATTCCATAATTAAAAAAAAAAAATGAACTGGGGCACCTAGGTGGCTCAGTCAGTTAAGCGTCTGACTCTTGGTTTCTGCTCAACTCATGACCTCACAGTTTTGTGGGTTCAAGCTGACATGATGGCAGTATGGGGACTGCATGGGATTTGGTGTCCCCCTCTCTCTGCCTCTCCCCAACTCACGCTGTCCTGTCCCTCTCAAAATAAATAAATAAAAAAAAAAAGAATGAAGTATTGATACACACAATAGTATGGATGAATCTCAAACGCTTTGTGTAAGAAGAAGGGAGGTGCTGTAGTGTCAGAGGAAGTCAACTAAAACAGAAAATCTAACTAAGTTCCAGAGTCTCATAATAACCAGTTATCCACCTTTAATCATAAACTGTTCATCATACCAAGAACCAGAAACATTTCAAACAGTGAAAAAGGACAATATAATCTGAAAACCAAGGTGGCAGTAATGTTAAAATTATCTGATAAAGAATTTAAAGCAAACAAATAATCCAATTAAAAAATGAGCAGAATACTTGACTAGTCATTTCTACAAAAAAGGATATACAGATGGCCAACAGACACATGAAAAGATCTTCAACATCATCATCATCATCAAGGAAATGCAAATCAAAACTATAATGAGATATCACTCCAGAATGGCTAAAATCAAAACCACAGGAAACAATAATGTTGGCAAGGGTGTGGATAAAAAGAAACCCTCATGTACTGTTGGTGGGAATGCAAACTGATGCAACCACTGTGGAAAACAGTATGGAGGCTCCTCAGAAAGTTAAAAATAGAACTACTCTATCATCCAGCCAGCAATCACACTACTGGATATTTACCCCAAAAATGTAAAATCCCCAATTCAAAAGGATACATGCACCTCTGTTTATTGCAGCACTATTTATGATAGCCAAATGATGGAAGCAGCCCAAGTGTTCACTGCTAAATGGATAAAGATGTGGATTATGTACACAGTAGAATATTACTCAGCCATGAAAAAGAATGAAATCTTTCCATGTGCAACAATATGGATGGAGCTACAGAGTATAATAGTAAGTGAAATAAGTCAGAGAAAGACAGATACCAAATGATTTCACTCATCTCATATGTGGAATTTAAGAATCACAACAAATGAGTAAAAGAAGAAGACAAAGAGAGACAAACCAAGAAACAGACTCTTAACTATTGAGAACAAACTGACGGTTACCAGAGGAGAGGTGGGTGAGGGATAGGTGAAATAGATGAAAGGGATTAAAGAGTACTCTCATCAGGATGATCACTGAGTAATGTGGAGAATTGTTGAGTCACTATATTGTACACCTGAAACTAATATAGCACTGTATGTTAATGCTACTAGAATTAAAATTTAAAACATGGGGCACCTGGGTGGCTCAGTTGGTTAAGCATCGGACTCTTGATATCAGATCATAATCTTGCAGGCATGGGATCAAGCCCCACTTTGGGTTCGACACTGAGCCTGGAGCCTGCTTGGGATTCCCTCTTGTTCTCTCTCTCCCCCTCCCCACTCATGCGCTCTCTCTTTCTCTCTCTCCCTCTCTCAAAATAAACATTTTAAAAACTTAAAGGAAAATAACTTAAAGCGTCCATCATAAAACTGGTTCAGTGAACAATCATGAACAGAATCAAAATAAATAAAAAATAGAACATCTCAGCTAAGAAGTAGAAGATAGAAGAACCAAATGAAAAGTTTAGAACTGAAAAATACAATAATCAAAATTATAAAACTTAGTGAATGAGTTAAATAGCAGAAGAGAGTGAACATAGGAAAGAATTGTTGAACTGAAAGATAGAATAATATTACCCAATCTAAGCAACAAAGAAAACAATGGACTGAAAAAACATAAACAGAGCCTCAGGAACCTGTGTTACTGTAACATTTGTGCTCTTGAAATTCTAGATGGAAGGAGAAAAAGGCAGGACTAAGAAGTACTTGAAGAATTAATGGTTGAAAGGTTCCCAGATTGGCAAATAAACCTTCAGACTCAAGAACCAAAGCAAATTCCAAATGAGATAAACTCAAAATCTATGAGACATGTCATGGTCAAACTTCTGCAAACAAACATAAGAAAATAATCATGGTACCAGCAAGAGAGAAATGACACCTCTGAGGGAAAACCCATCCAGCTGACAGTGTATTTCTTCTCATCAGGATCCATGGAGGCAAGAAGGAAGTGGAACAACATTTTTCAAGTACTAAAAAAAAAATTGTCAACCCAGAATTTTATATTTCAGTAATAAAGGGACATCAAGACAATTCTCTTAGGAAAACAAAGAGGATTTTCCCTAAAAGAATGTCTAAAAAAAGTTCTCCCAACAGAAAGAAAATGATAAATAAAAAAAAACTCAGAATATCAGAAAAGAAAGAAGACTAAACAAAAATATGGGTAAAAACATTAGACTTCTCCTTTTGAGTTTCTTAAGTTATGTTTGATAATGGAAGCAAAAAATTATAATACTGTCTACTGTAGTTCTAAGTATTAGAGAGGAACTATTTTAAGATGATTAAAAACAAGGAAGGCTAATGGATATAAAGGGAGATAAATGTTCCACACTTCATTTAAACTGGTATATTGATGGCACCAGTAGATGGAGGAGTTACGTGTGTATATAATGTAATATTTAGAGCAACAAATTAAAATAGCTATTAAAATAAAAGGAAAATGTAAAAAAATGTTAAGAATAACTTATAAAAGCTAAGAAATAGAAAATGGAGCAATGAAAAACAGAAAAAGCAGAAAAAAATTTTAATGACAGGCTTAAGCCCTAATATATAAATAATTACATTAAATATAAATTATATCTATATTAGTTATAAAAATTATATATAGTGTATTGTATACAATTAAATAAAAAATACACAAGACTGAGCTTGGCAGAGACAAAAACAATGAATAATGTGGACTTCAGAGCAAAGAAAATTACTGGAGTCCAAGAAAAAAGGGTCAAACCATCATGAAGACAGAGTAATACTAGGTTTGTTATGCACCAAACAATAGAGCTACAAAATATGGAAAGCCAGAAACCGATAGAATTGAAGGAGAAATAGACAAATATAAAATTAAATTTCAAGACTTAAGCATCCCTCTCTCAACATTTAATGGGACAACTAGGCAGAAAATCACTAAGGACATGGAAAAACTCAACAGTGCCATCAACCAGCAGCATCTAATTAACATTTTATAGAACATTCTACCCAATAACAGCAGATACACATTCTTTTCAAGGGCACACAGAACATGTACCAAGAAGTGGTATCTCTTAGACCATACACCGAATACCAAGAAATTTAAAAGAATTGAAATCATGCAAAGCATGACCTATGACCACAATGGAATCAACCTAGAAATCAATAAAAGAAAGTTAACAGGAAAATCACCAAAACTTGGAAACTACAGAACATACTTTTCAATAATCCATGGGTCAAAGAGGAAGTTTCAAGAGAAATTTGAAAAAACATAGCAGTGAATGAAAATAAAAACACAACATATCAAAATTTGTTAGACACAGCTAAGTCAGTGCTGAGAGGCAAATTTATAGTAGTAAATATATATAAAGAGGGAAAATCTTATATAAAGAATCTAAATTACCACCTGAAGATCCAAAAAAAGAAAAAAATAAGCCTAAAGGAAGAAGAAGGAAAGAAACAATAAAGGATCAGGGCTCAATGAAATTGAAAACAGAAAAACAATTCTTGGAGAAAAATGTGTGAAAAAAAGAGCTATTTTTTTTCTTAAAAGATCGATAAAATTGACAAACCTTAAGCAATAGTGACAAAGAAAAAGAAGACATGAATTATCAATATCAGGAATGAAATAAGGCCATCACTACAGACTCTGCAGACCTCAAAACAATAACAAGTGAACAGTGTAAACAACTCTACACACAAATATAACAACTTGGATGAAATGGACCAGTTCTTCAAAAGGCACAAACTACAACTCAGTATAAAAAGGATCATTTGAAGGGCTATAAAAAAAAATTGTTAATCACATTTGTAATGTAAAAACTTCCAAAACCATACAACATGACCAAGTGGAGCTTATTTCCAGGATGCAAGGTTGGTTCAGTTTTCAAAAACCACTCACTGTAATCCAAGATGTTAACAACCTAAAGAAGAAAATCATGATCACATCAATTGATGCAGAAAAGACATTGACAAAATTCAATACCTACCATGAGAAAAACTCTCAGAGAAATAGAAATGAAATTTCTCCAACTCAGCAAAGAACATGTACAAAAAACCTACAGCTGGCATTATATTTAATAGCAAAAGACTGAGTACTTTGTCCCTAAGAGCAGGAACAAGGGAAGGATTCTCATTCTTGCCACTCTTAGTTAACATAGTGCTGTAAGTTCCAGCCAGTGCAGTAATGAAAGAAAAGGAATGCAAATCAGAAAGAGGAAGTACAACTGTTTCTCTTTACAGGTGACATGATTGTCTCACAGAAAATCTCAAGGAATCTACAAAAAAACTTCTAGAACTAATAAGTGAGTTCAGCAAGGTCACAGCGTACAAAATAAACATATAAAAATTAATTCTATTTTGATGTAGTAACAATGACACACAGACACTGAATTTTACAATATAATGCCAGAGCGCCTGGGTGGCTGACTCTTGATTTCGCCTCTGGTCATGAGCCCATGGTTCATGAGTTCAAGTCCTGCATCACGCTCTGCACTGACAGTGTGGAGCCTGCTTGGGATTCTCGCTCTCCCTCTCTGTCTCTACCCCTCCTCTGCTCGCGTTCTCTCTCTCTCTCTCTCTCTCTCTCTCTCTCTCTCAAAATAATAAATAAACATTTTTAAAAAATAAGATATGATGCCATTAAAATCCCTCAAAAAAATAGAAATATTGTATAAAGTATGTACAGAAAGCCTATGCTGATAAGCACACAATGCTAGTGAAGGAAATCAAAGAGGATCTGAATCAATGGAAAGACGTAGTGTGTTCTGGATCGGAAGCCTCAATAGTCAAGTTGTTATTTCTTTCCCCAATTTCATTTATTTTTTTTTTATTTTTTTAACATTTTTATTTATTTTTGAGAGACAGAGCATGAGCAGGGGAGGGGCAGAGAGATGAAGACACAGAATCTGAAGCAGGCTCCAGGCTCCAAGTTGTCAGCACAGAGCCCAAAGTGGGGCTCGAACCCAAGAACCATGAGATCGTGACCAGAGCCAAAGTCGGACGCTCAACTGAGTGAGTCACCCAGGAGCTCCCCTTCCGCCAGTTTTATACAGGTTTCATGCAATTTCTATAAAGATCTCAGAACATTGTTTGTAGGTATAGGCAAGGTTATTCTAAAATTTATATGGAAAGGTACAGGAACTAAAAGTGTCCAAAATAATTTTGAAAAAGAAGAGGTGGGAGCAATCAGTCTACTCATTTTCAGAACATGTTATATATCAACAGTAATCAAGACTGTGTGCTATTGGCAGAGGGATAGACACATAGATCAATGGCACCAAACATAGAACCCAGAAATAGATCCATACAAACACACCCCTCTGATTTTGACAAAGGTCTACAAATAATTCAATGGAGGGATCTGGGTAGCTCAGTTGGTTAAGCTTCCAACTCTTGGTTTTGGTTCAGGTCATGATCTCATGGTTCGTAGGTTTCAAGACCCGCATCAGGCTCCATGCTGGCAGTACAAAGCCTGCTTGGGATACTCTTTGTGTGGCTCTCTCTCCACCCCTACCCTGTTCAAGCTCTTTCTCTCACACACAAAATAAATAACCATTTAAAAGAGAATAATAATTCAATGGAGAAAAGAGAGGCTTTTCAACAAATGGTGCTGAAGGAAGTGGACATTCATAGGCAAAAACCCTGAACTTCCAAATAAACCTCACACCTTATACAAAAACAAATGCAAGGTGGACCACAGAATTAAATGTAGAAACATAAAACAATTAAAAAAAAACATAGTAGAACATATTTGGGATCTGGGAATAGACAAAGCATCCTTAGACTTGACATCAAAAAGTATGTTCCGTAAAAGAAGAAAAATTATAAGTTGGATTTCGTCCAAATTAAAAACTTGTGCTCAGCAAAATATCTTGCAAGGGGATGAAAAGATAAGCATAGACTGAGAAAAACACGTATCCAACAAAGGACTAGTATCTAGACTACAAAAGAATTCTCAAGCTCGCCTGTAAAAAAAAGATAGGGCAACTAGAAAATGAGCAAAAGCTATAAAAAGATATTTCCCTGAAGAGGATATACTGATGGCAAGTAAACACATAACAGATTCAACATCATCAGCCATTAGGGAAATGCAAATTGAAACCTCAATAAGATATCACTCCACACCTATCAGAATGGCTAGAATAAAAAATAGAGACCACACCAAATGCTGGAGATGATGTAAACAACCTGGATCACTCTTGCACTTCTGGAGAGAAAACAAAATGGTACAATCATTCTGGAAAGCAAGGTGGCAGCTTCCCAAAAGTTCACATAGTGAATCATCCCATTGATACAACGTTCTCGAAATGAAAAAATTATAGAAATGGATACCAGGTTATGGTTGCCTGGGGTTCAAAAGAGGGTGACCATGGGCGATGAGTGGAGTCTGTCTATAGAAAGAAAACATGAGAGATTCTCGTGTTGATGGAAATGTTCTGTATCTAGATCATACTGGTGTCCGTGTTGTGGTTGTGATATTGACTGTAGTTTACAAGATACTACCATTGCGGTAAACCAGGTAAAGGGCACACTGGATCTCTCTGTATAATTTCTTACGACTGAATGGAAAGCTAAAATTATCCCCCAAAGCCAAAATGTTTTAAATGTATGTTATTTCTTTGGGGGCTTCTGGGTGATTCCATGGACTTTTATTTTCATGCATAATTAAGGGCTACTTCCTAGTAACCCAAAAAGTGAATTATTCAGAGTTTTCAAAAACCTGATATTCATTCATTAGAACTAGAAGATGACTCTGGCTTTCGTTTCTGAGTTCTGCTTAGAAATCTTTCTGCTGAAGGTTTCAGAGAACTCTGAAGCCCTTACTGTGTGTATAGCCCCCGCTGAGCACTGGAATCCCTGAGCCTTGCGGGTTAGAATACATTGTGGTGTGTTACGTTACTTGGTGTGTCTTTTTTAATCTTAAATTGCTCTTGGTTAAAGCTCCCAGTGACTGAGTTTGTGGACTTGTTTGCCGAACTTGACAATGTGTAGAAATTCCTATTTGTGTGAGCGGTATGTCCAGCGTATGACTTCCCATGCGTTCACCTTGCACGTACCTTTCGTGACATGGTTCAAAATGGGTCATCCTCCTGGCAATTGCTAAAGCCGGTGTATGCATAATTCCAGCATAATTTTCTTAGACACTGACCCTTCATTTTATCAGTGACCTTTCTTTCCCCTGGGAAGCGGGCGAGCATGGATGGGTGGACTGAGAGGACTTTCGCTCCACTAACTGCCCGTGGCCAGAGAAGTATGGAGGCCTTGCTCTTAGGCTCTCTGGTCTAACTAACTACTCATGTTCCTAGCCAAGTTTAATAGCAAAAAGCCCAGATTGGAGTTGCCAGCAAAACGCAGATATTGTGATACTTGAATGAAACAAGACAGAGAGACAGTGAACACCACGTGCGTGAGTGGCAGCCACGGCTGTTGTTGTGAACAGCAATGATTCTGACTTGCGGTGGTGCCCAGGTGAAGGCTCTTCCTCGTTCCGTCCGAGGATGCGCTGTTAAAAGTCCATTTTATTTCCCACAGAACAAAGTGAGCTTTGTACATTTGCTGGTGCCGTTTGTGGCAGAGGACTTTCTCGGATTGCTCTGGAATGATGAAGAGGGTGTCTCTCGTCCAAGAACTGAAATGATACCTTCAGGTGAGTCTGGAGTCCAAATCCTCAAAGGAGGGATTTAGGAGGGATTTCGCATTTGGGAGGATCAGATTTAAACCAAACAATCCCTTAAGAAGAAATTCCATTCAAGTTTTTTCTTTAAAACAGGAAATTAAACGGAGTCATTAGAAGGCAAACTCAAGAGAGTGGTATAGCCCCATGTCTCCCTACTGTTAGTTGCATGAATTTCATTTTGGGTCATCTGCGAATTGAAGACTCTATTTAAATTTGATCCTGGTAACCACAGCTCCTGTAAGTTGCAACGATCAGAATTCTAGGCACAATGTGCCATTTTAGGATCATATAATATACCTGAAGTACAACTCCTTGCATAATTATCAAGATTTAAGTCTCCTAGAGTATTATTTTAAGTATTTCATTAAATTCACGGGCCGATTTCCAAAAGTCTTGTAGCAGTAGAGAGGGCCAGATTATAGAACGAGAATTCCTTCAAGACCCTGGTAGAGTTAACATACTTTATTAAAATGACTTGAGGCAAGCCAGAAAGCTGAACCGGTGAGGCCGGCATCGGTTGGCACACTTTCCAGATGTTTTTATTTTTAAGTTTCATTAAGTATCAGCAGGCTAGCCAGTGCTATGTAAATGCGGCAAGATCGAAACCCCACCCAGAAAATAACTCTTTCAGTTGTTTTCAACAAAGCCTTCTCTCCACAACTGAATGGCACATTGTTCTTCATGCACACAAGAAGGACTTCCTACACATCCTCTTAAATTCTTACCAGGGCAGAATGTTGGTGCAAACTCCTCATGCAGCATTGAACGGTGAATGCTTAACATTCATCTGATTTTACTGGCCAATTTTCTTCGTTGAGCAAAAAAGAGAAAGTGGGGGGAAGACTATTAAACTCAGTCAAGGTCTTCGCTTGTCTTGTTCACTGAGATGTTCTCCACCAGATCAGAGAGGTAGAGAAGGCACGGGAGTGGGACCCTGCCTGCCACATTTAAGGAGGAACAAGGCAGGCAGTGACAAGGTATGGAGTCAACATCCCTGGGACCCCAGATCCCCGAATGGAAATCAGGGGCTGTTGGCAAGAGTATAGGAGAGCAGATGCTGGGGAGGGAGCCAACAATGTGTACTGCACATTGGGTTTTCCCACAGTGAATGATAGAAAGAAAAGAAAACAAAGTACGCTTTTGAAACCAGGGATACTCACACATGTGTAACACACACACACACACACACACACGCACGCACACACGCGCACACACACACAGAGGGGGAAAGAGAAATTTTACATCCCACATACCTTTGTAGCCATGAAAAAGTGAACAAAGTACAGAAACAAAAGAATCGAAATAACGGAAGTACTTTGATCAAAACTAATTTTTTTTTTCACGTTAGGGTCACTTTGAGGAGTTCAGACTCCTCAGGAGTACATCTTCCTGGTTCCATCTGTCCAATGTTTCAGGGAACAGTCTGTTTTGGCAATTAACCGTGTCTACAGTTCTTACGTAAAATATGTTAAACATCTGTCCCTGATCAACTTAAATATCACTGCCTTTATTGTGTCTAATGCTGGCCCATCAAAATATAACTTATAAGAGAGGATTTTTTTTTTTTTCCCAGCCCATCTAAAGAACTGCTCCTTTGCAACACGGTCATATTCTCAGGACTAAACAGGGAAATTTCGGTATAACAGTTTCAGTGTAGGAGTTTCTTTGTAGACAGGTATTATTAATTTGGGGACCACATGGGATGAATTTGACCCAATCCCTTTTTAGATACATGTGCATCCTTGTTTGCAGCTCATAGCTTAGAGGTATCTCTTTTTGTTAGTGAGGGCAACACCAAACCCATCATCCATCAAAGAATGAACTTCCATCGGTACTAACTTGCTGACCAATGTGGACTTTCTACCCAGCCATGATTCTCATATTCCTAAGGCAGCCCCTTAGGAAAGGTACTCTCTCCACACAACACCATGAATATTGTTTTTTATTGAGACTCTGCCATGAGCCAGGTACTGAGTGGACCTCTTCACATACAACGGTCTAGCTTTACCCCTTTTGGCTGTGTGATCTTGAGTAATGAACTCAATAGCTCTGAGCCTCAGTTTCCTCATCTGTAAAATGGGGAGAACTTCATAGGGTTGTTGTGAGTATTAAGTGAGTTGCTGTATGTAAAGTGCTTAGAATAGTTCCTGGTGCATCATAAGCACTAAAGGTGTAGCCTAGTAATAATCTAGTTTAGTAATCCTCATAGCAGAGTTATAAAATAGTACCATTATGTTTCCCACCTTACTAATCAAAGGGAAGAGAAGATAAATGACAATAGCAATGATCATGAATACTACAAATAGCTGGACTAAGCAAGTGATACACATTATCACTAATGTTTACCACACCCTTATTCCCCTTGGGAAGCCAAGAGGTTAAGGTCACATGACTGGATTGATAGAACCAGGATTCAGATACAAGTCTTCCGATAGAAATATCTGTGCTCTCTCTGTTACACCGTGCTACGTCTCTCCTTCGGGAGTTTGGTCCACATGGCAGGAATCTATTCTAAATCCAAGTCCTCGTCAATTGGCCAGTGGGTTTTGAATAAATACCCTCTTTTCTTCCATTAACCAAAGGAGTAAGTTTGGCATCTTAAGATCGTGATTTAGGGGCGCCTGGGTGGCGCAGTCGGTTAAGCGTCCGACTTCAGCCAGGTCACGATCTCGAGGTCTGTGAGTTCGAGCCCCGCTTCGGGCTCTGGGCTGATGGCTCAGAGCCTGGAACCTGTTTCCGATTCTGTGTCTCCCTCTCTCTCTGCCCCTCCCCCGTTCATGCTCTGTCTCTCTCTGTCCCAAAAAAAATAATTAAACGTTGAAAAAAAAAATTTTTTTTTAAATTAAAAAAAAAAAAAGATCGTGATTTAAAAAAAAAATTGTTTTAATTGTATCCTTTTTCTCCAATGCTGTGCTTGATTCTGTTTCTTCCTTTGGCTAAAAAGTTAATGTGATTTTTTTCAAGTGGACTTTAAAAGTGCTTCTTGATATTAAAGCCTATCTCAGGAAATGACTTGGCGGTGGAGGACGGGTGGTGCCCTACCATGGATGGAGCACAAGCAGTCCCTGCGTGCCAGAGCCAATATTTTCTTACTTAAGCAACAAGTTTCAAAGCGAGAGAGTATTGATGTGAGCATGCGTTAGAACCATTTTTCTCACTGTGCGGTTCAGGGATGACCCTAGGTTGGACCATCTGGACTGGTGCTTAGAAAGGAGCAGATTACTCTGCTGAACTGGCTGAGTCCAGAGATTGGGGGCTCGTACCCCCCAAGTTCACCTTGTGATCCGTGTGCACGATACAGGTTGGACTGGTGCTTCACGCATGTGACTTCCCGTCATCCTCAACATCTTTAGCACAGGCACCCAGAACCGGAACGGAGATCTTTATACACCATTAGACAGCAAGGAAAGCTCTTATCAACAGTCAAGGAAAGGTTGAGAGCAGAGAGGGTGGGAAATTACGGCGAGGAGAGACCAGGTCATGCTCTAGTCCCGTGAGGCTTCTCTTATGTGAGTGATCTAAGCCTGTGAACTCAGTGGCCCAGGGAATCCTGGACGCAGGGTTTCTCCTCCCCGTTTCACCCCACCTGCTTGGCCGCAAGAGGGATAGGCTGCAGCAGAGGATCAAGGCTGGGCCTCTTTCAGCCTGCCTGATGCTGTTAATACACACTCACAGCTCTTTAAATTACAGGTGGCGTTTGTATATCCTGTTTCCCATTTGAACCAAGCTCCACAATGAGATCATGGGGACAACAGGGGAGATAGAAATAATGCCAGTGGCCCAATAGTTGAGGACTTACGATGAACTCTCTCTGGCTAAGCACTTTGTGTGTCTATTTTTTTTTTTTTAATTTTTATTTTGAGAGAGAGGGAGAGAACAAGGGAGGAGGGCAGAGAGAGGGAGAGAGAGACTCCCAAGCAGACTCCGTGATGTCAGCGCAGAGCTGACACAGGGCTCGAACCCACGCACCGTGAGATCATGACCTGAGCCGAAATCAAGAGTCAGGCACTCAACCAGCTGGACTACCCAGGTGCCCTTGCAGCCTCTCATTTTATCCTCACAACCTAAGAGGTAGGTCCTCTTTTATCCCCATTTTGTAGATGAGTAAACAGAGGCACACAGAGGCTGAGTAATTTGCCCAAAGCATTCAGGTAACGGGACAGAAGCCCAATGCAGTATTGTTCGTTTCTCTGCTCAGCTTCAGAGGTGTGGCCTCAGTTAAGTCACAAGATAGTATAGTGTTTGTCCGCTGATCAATTCACTTAGATACACATAGGTAGAAAACAACGTACGTATGTTTTTTCTCACATACCTTTGGTGTTTGAATATGGGATAGATGGGTCTAAGCTGAAACTGACCACCAGCCAAGTGTCTGAAGACCAGACAGATTGGAATCTGGTGAACGCTGACCGCATTTCAGTATATTTATAGGGATTCTAGACTTATACTCCTAAGATTGGGATATGCCCAGCAAAGCCCCAGCCAGCTAGGTCTGTGTTAGTAAAGGTAGCTGATGCTTTCTGGATAATCACCATGTGCCAAGTCCTGGGTGGGAACATCCTATGTATTTTTTTTGTTGTTGTTTCACCATCAACACAATCACACAGTAGTGACTTCTGTGATTCCATTCTCCTGATGAGGCAAATGAGACAGAGGGTGAATCCTTCAGCGTGAGGTCTGTGTGACCCCAGAGCTGAGCTGCTGTATCGGTCAGGGTTCTCCAGAGAAATAGAACAAATAAGATTATATAGACACATATATAGAGGAGACTTATTATAGGGGTTGGCTCACACAATTATGGAAGCTGAGAACTTCCACAATCTGCCTTCTACAAGCTGGAGACCCAGGAAAGCCAGAGGAGTAATTCAGTCAAATTCAAAGGTTCAAGAACCAGAGACGCTAATGGTAGAAGTTCCTGTGTCAGTCCCAAGACCTGAGAACTAGGAACGCCTCTGTCGAAGGGCAGCAGATTAATGTCCCAGCTCCCATAAAAAGAGAGCAAATCAACCCTCCTTCTGCTTTTTTGTTCAATTCAGGCCCTCAGTGGGTTTGATATTGCTCACCCACATTGGTGAGGGCAATCTTCTTTACTCCATCTACGGATTTAAATGCTGATCTCTTCCCGAGACACCCACACAGACACATCCAGGAGTAATGTTGGACCAGCTCTCTGGGCATCCCTTAGCCCGCTCAAGTTCACACATAAAGGTAACCATCACTGAGGAGCCTGGGTGGCTCAGTCAGTTAAGCATCTGACTTCAGCTCATCATGATTTCACAGTCTGTGAGTTCGAGCCCCGTATCGGGCTCTGTCTGTACTGATAACCTGGATAGCCTGGAGCCTGCTTCAGATTCTGTGTCTCCCTCTCTGTCTGTCCCTCCCCCACTCAAGCTCTGTCTCTCTCTGTCTCTCAAAAATAAATAAATGTTAAAAAAATTTTTTTTTAAAAGGAACCATCACCTACCTTTCCAGCATGAACTATGTGGGGTGGACGCCATAGGAAGAAGCAAGAGATGAGAATTCTAGTTCTAACTTTGCCGTTTCCACACTTGACAATTCCGTGACAGTCCCTTGTCCCCTATGGGCTTCATTCTCTCGCATTCATAAAATGCAGATATTGCCTCCATTATCTTACAGACCACCAATCATTGTTTCAAACACCTGGAACTTACCATGATAGAAGCCAAATGTCTACTTTTTTTTTTTCTGAGAAACACAATTCTATAGGCATTCTGTTGTCATAGTTGCCATGTGTGAACAGTTTTAGGGAACAAAGTTGTAGCAGTTTTACGGAAATGCATTAGATGGTGACTTTCAGTTTTGTCTTGTAACTGGAATAAAATTCCCACATTCCATCAAGAGATCTTCTCCCCACTCCTGGGGTGAAAACTGTTAACCTAAATAGCATTTATAATTTTTTCTTTGCCTCTGATGCTAAAATCTGACCAGCCTATGGCCATAGTTCGCAGCGAAAGAACAAAGGGAGGGAGTACCTTCAATAATTGGCACGCCATGTTCCATTTACCTGTTGCTTCCTAATACAAGCAAAACCTTGGCTGGTAAGGACACCCAACAGATAGAGAAAGCATTGTCGGATGTTTAAAATATGCTGAGGAACAAGTGCCCTAGTGATACTTAATAAGGCATATCATTAAATAAAACAGGTAATTAGCCATGATAATGGAAATATAAACAGGACCTAATTAGCAGAACTTTTCATGACTCTCTCTTGGTGTGGGCCACAAACATTTGGTATATTGTTATCGCACCCATGTGCATAATTTCTTCGTTGATTTTGGACCAACTGGGCAGTAGTCAAGATGTGCAAAACAGTCGAGGGCAGTCACGATGCTGAGGCTTTTGTGTTCGTACCGTTGCCAGTGTGCCAAAGATAACATAAGTATGCCTTGGAATGTTCCATGTTATCAAATCAAGCTTCTTGTAAGAATTTACCTTCATCTGATGTCTGTGTTCCAACAGTTTCTGTATTGAGAAACCATTTAGAAACAGCACTTCACCCCATGTCTTCCATTACTGGAGGATGGAGGAGAAGCCTAGCTCCTCAGTCAACTGCAATCTGTCTTCCACGTCCATCGGTCCACCAGATCTGCCTAGGCTAGAGTTCCCAATGGCCACACCATGTTGCCGAGGCCAAGGGATACATTTCCCCCCTTATCCTGCTTCCTCTCTTTAGTCCTCTTTACTCTGTTTACCACCGTCTCTTTAAAAACACACCCTCAGGGCACCTGGGTGGCTCAGTCGGTTGAGCGTCCAACTTCGGCCCAGGTCATGATCTTTCGGTTCATGAATTTGATCCCCATACTGGGCTCACTGCTGTCAGTGCAGAGCCTGCTTTGGATCCTCTGTTCCACTCTCTGTGCCCCTCCCCAACTTGCACTCTCTCACAAATAAATAAACATTAGAAAACACACACACACACACACACACACACACACACACACACACACACACTGTTTGGTGATGCCTGTCTCTCTTGGTCTTCTCCCTATCTTGGTGGTTATATTTTCCCCATTTACATTGCTGGCTCGCACTCTTCTGCCCACTTTTAAGCAGGACTTCATTGGTAATATTCCCCTCTTTTGCCTCCGTGAATACTCACTATGAAATCCATGCCCACAGCAATTAAAATTAAACTGTTGCTTCCTTTACATTCTTATGGGCAGTGCCTTAGCTCCACCTCTTGTCACTTCTCATCTGTATGATTTCAGTATCCCCCCCCCCCAATTTTTGTCCTTGTTCCCGATGTGACATCCCTCCCTCTCCAATCCAGTCTATACCACTATTTCCAAGTCGTACATTTGATCCTGTTGTTCTGTGTTCTCTGTCCTCTGGGCTTCTTTTCACAAAGTCATCTTGAGTACGAGGCGGTCAGGGCAGTTTGTGACTCCCCGGGCTGAGGTTATAGAAGTGATGGCTCCTGTCACAAACAGGCTTCCCAAGGGACGGCTGTACAAAGACCAGACTCAGGGGTGGGTGACTCCCCCAGGATCTTCCAGGAACAGGGGTTTTGTCCCCTGAAATATGGTTACCAGAATGCATTCTGATCATTAACAAACTGTTGTCTTACCAAGTTGCATTCTGGTTTAAGTACGGTATATGAACGAACCCCTAAGGAGGGAGTCTCTGTAACCACCTGACTCAAGGATACCAGGAAAGTCGCTGCCTGTATTTTCATTTCCCTGCTAGCCTGCCATAGTGGCTGCTTAATAAGATTAAATTAGGTTGCTAGTGACATAAAACCCAAGGAAATAGATACCTCGATGGAAGTTTTATTCTCTCTTACATAAGCAAAGTCCAAAGGTAAGCTGCCCAGGTCTGCTGGGGTGCTCCCTAATCTTTCAGCTTCCTGTTCCATTAGCCTCAATACGCTACTTTAACCTCATGTGCCAACCTGACTGCTTGAGCCCCAGCCTTCAAATCTGTGTTCAGTCAATAGGAATTGGCATAAAAGATCACACTTCTTTCCATTAAGGACACTTCTTGGAAGCTGCACAGACCAGTCCCTTTGTATACCATTGGCCAAAATTCAATGGCCTGGTCACCATAGCTGCAAGAGAGGCTGGGAAATGTCATCTTTCTTTTGGGTGGTCATGGTCTCAGCTAAAGAATGGGTGTTCCATTATCAAGGCAGAAGGGGCAAATTCAGCTATGGAAAAGCTATCAACCTTTGTTGCAGCACCTGCAAATCCTTTTGTTGGAGATGCATACCTTTAGTCTGAAAGATTTTCAGTGACCGCCAACTCTCTTTATTAGGTACCCTCATGATTCTTCAGCAGGCATTGATTCATCACTTCCCTTCCAGCGTGCCATCAAGATAAAGGAGGGAGGTTAACACCACCGGAAACAGAGGGGTTCTAAAACCAGAAGGAATGAGCTATTACATACACATGGTCCACTTAATAATTTCAGGGGTGGGGGCGAACAATAAAACAGAAGTTAGAACCAGTCGTGGTCTCCTGTGTGAACTCGGGAGTCAGTTTTCCTCCTATGAGATGGGAATAACGGGGCTGTTGTGATGAGGAAAGAATTAGCATGTTTTAAAGCCACATGTACCCTGCCCTGTTGGGTTAATAGACATTGATCACTGCTTCTATGACCAACTACAAATATTAGGTGGAATAAAAGCTGCTGGAAAGAAACCAGATTCAAAATGCAGGTCTAGGGGCGCCTGGGTGGCGCAGTCGGTTAAGCGTCCGACTTCAGCCAGGTCACGATCTCGCGGTCCGTGAGTTTGAGCCCCGCGTCAGGCTCTGGGCTGATGGCTCGGAGCCTGGAGCCTGTTTCCGGTTCTGTGTCTCCCTCTCTCTCTGCCCCTCCCCCGTTCATGCTCTGTCTCTCTCTGTCCCAAAAATAAATAAACGTTAAAAAAAAAAAAAAAAAAAAATTAAAAAAAAAAAAAAAAAAAAAAAAAAAACAAAATGCAGGTCTGGAGGAGCACCTGGGTGGCTCAGTCAGTTAAGTGTCCGACTTCAGCTCAGGTCATGGCCTCATGGTTTTTTGAGCCCCACATCGGGGTCTGTGGTGACAGCTCGGAGCCTGGAGCCTGCTTCGGATTCCATGTCTCCCTCTGTCTCTGCCCCTCCCCTGCTCATGCTCTGCCTCTCTCTCTCAAAAATAAATAAATGTAAAAAAAAAACAAAAACAAAACCAAAACGTAGGTCTGATGTTGTCTCTTAGCCCAGTGGATGGCAGTTTGCTTGTTGTGAGCTTCAAGAAGGCAGAGAGCAAGACCTATTTTGGTCACCATCGGACCCTTGGTGCCCAGCACAGCGCTTGGCACATGACAGGAACTCTGGAAACATTTCTTGACTTCCATGAATAAGTGACCCAAAAGAATAAGATAAACTGTACAGAAAATGGTTAAGGACAACATAGTGGAGACTGCATGCGAGTTCCAAATCAAATTAAGGGGAAAGTAGCGTAGGGAACACAGAGGAATTGTTGAAGGCGGGCGAAAGAGAAGGAAGAGTCGACTAGCACCTTTGACACTGACAAATACTTGGCGGAACAATGAGTCCTTTTTCCACAACCTTGGGAGTTTGACCCTTTTTTTGTTTCTGAATGTGGGGGTTTTAAGTTCTTATTTGCTCCTTTATAAATTTGGATGGGCTAAACATGTAAACTGGAGTTGGTCTAATTAATCGGGCAAACAAATACAAGCAGAGAAACCTGTCGCATTAAATGACATCCATGAAGAAGTCAAAGTGCCAGGAGCTCCGGGCACCTTCCTCTGGTCCAGATGGTTTTTCCCCTTGGGGTTCCTGGCTGGCTCAGTCAGTAGAGCATATGACTCTTGATCCCAGGGTGGTGAGGTTGAGCCCCACTTCGGGCATAGGGCTTACTTGAAAAAAAAAATTGATTGATACGATAAAACCAAATTGTCTTTCCCTTGAATTAAACAAATCTAAATGTTTGTACCATTCTTGAGAAAATATGGTGGCCACATGAATAAAGTCAGTAAGCGCTTTCTTTTTATGGGTTGTGGCACTGTGTTGATGAGATATTTATGGCGTTGCTACGATCATTCCAGATTCGTCACGGGACATTTAACATCCACCTGGACATTGAATCCTGTAACCACTGGAATATATAAATATTTCTCATCAGCATTACAAATAGCTCATACTGGAGTAATACCATATAATTCTTTTTTTCTTCTTTTTAAGAAAGTTGTATGTATTTGTCACCAGATGTACTTTTTCTCTCACATGCACTTTGCCACCTTTTTATTAGCTTGCTGTGCCTTAGTAATCTGACAACAAAGACTGAATCTCGATTCATGATTCAAGTATACAAGGAATAAAACTCAATTTTACTACACTCTGTCTTAATTACTATTTCAAATCCTTTTTCAGCACAGATAGGAGAAACTTACTCCCCACCCATTTAGGATCTGTCTTCCTTTCCCAAGGTTGCTGCTAAGCTCTAAGGTTGAGAATCATACTGTGCCAAAGCTATGAAGGGAAGTGTGCCCTCCATGACTGTCTGGGCGTCTCTGGGAGGAATGGTCCAGTCAGCGCAGGGCAGTCCCCTTTAGAGGGGTATAAGTGTGGGGTGCCCACAATACACACCTTTAGCAGCCAGGAGTCCAGATGATCAGCCAAGTAGAAGAATCTGTGCTGAGCACATCAAGTCTAGTAGGCTAACCATCTGTCAGCTCACTGCTGCATTAGCCCCATTCCTACCATGAAGCCTTTTCAGATCCAACAGTTGCTTTATTGTGCCTGGGGACACACACTGGGGTGCATGGGAATTCTTATCCTGGAGTAGGGTAAACCTAATGAGGCCACTAAGACCCTGTTAGCTGAGACCACCTATGGTCATCTCTTGTCTAGAATCCTGCTGCCACATCAGAATTCTTCCTGGCAAAGTTTGGAATCCTTGATCCTTGATCCCGAAACCCTATCTGGGGACAGCGACACCCCCTCTTCAAGTCTCAGGCTAGAGACTTACAGGTCATGCCAAACAAAGGAATAAACTTGTATCTTAGCTCTCATGGCAAGCCTTTGACCCTCCTTACCCAGGCCAGGGATTCTTTTCTAATCCCAGTGGCAAAAAAAAAAAAAAAAAAAACCCACAAAAAACAAACAAACAAACTTGCTCTGACTGAATAGATTTTTCTCCCCAATCTATTGACCACATCATGAGTCCTTTCTCTCCTTTATTGTCTTGATCAATGTTGTCTAGTAGAAATGGAATGTGGGCCATAAATGGTGAGCCACATACGTCACTTTCTAGTAGTTCCATTATTTTTAAAAAAGGAAACTGGTGAAATTGATTGTAATCAGGTATTTTACTAGACCCAATAAAATGCTATCATTTCAACATATAATCAATTTTTTAAATAAGTAATGAAGTATTTGACATTCCTTTTTGTATTAAGTCTTTGAAACCCTGTTTGTGTTGTATACTTAGAACACCAGAGCAACCACATTTCAGGCAGTCAGTAGCCACATATGGCTAGTGGCTACCATATTGGTCAGCACAAGTGTATGCCATGAGTCTTCCTTTCTGTTCCTGCACTGCCTAATTCTTTAAACGCAAAATCCAGAAGAGTCTCCTTTTTATCTGCTTTTCTGCTACTTCCTCTATTTCCTGAGACAGTGAACCCAGAATGTACAACTTCCCAAATGAGCAACATGGTTATGGGATAAAAAGAAATTTTGGAAGAGGGATGGAGGGAACAAAGATTAGAAATTCACAGATGTTATCCCACCATCATTTATTAATAACTTATTTATGGCTTATTATAAATTTATAATTTATTATATTTTACTAGAGTATATCTTATTACATTAATATAAATGCTATTATATATTAGTAAACATTATTTATTATATAATCCTATTCTATTATTTACTGCATGCCTACTTTGTGCACATTATAACACCGATTTCTGGGACTTGGAACAACCCAACACAGAAGTTATATGCAAATTCATCAACTGAAGACACAAGCTCACAGAGGTTAAGTAACTTGCTCATGGCCAAGGGTGTCAGAATCAGGATTAAAACCCAGATCGTTCTGGTGGCCCCAAAACCATTCGCCCCTTTCCACTGAGCCATACCAACTTCTTTCTCTCCTTGTATGACCTAGTTTTGTTTGTTTTTTAGAAAAGACTGCTCCTGCCCCTTTGTGACCTTGGTTGAATTAGCTCTCAGAGTCAACCAGCAGAGGAACCCAGCATGGCGGCAGAGCAGCTGTTGGTATGACTGGTTCAACCAGAGATTGCCCTGGCCTTTGCTGCCATTCTGAGTGGAGCCATCACTGCTGTCCATGTCAGAAGGACCTTTGTTTCTGATAAATGATGGCAGCTAGGATTGGAAAACTCACGCACAACCTTTGGCGACGAGCTCCGGGCTCTTGCCCTCAAACTGACCGCCTGCACATTCATAGGCACAATTGGATGTGAGTACTGGGTTCCCAGCCATCATTCGGGATGCAATAGAGCCATGACTTGGGCGTTTTATTCCTAGCTTAATCTTTTCTATAATAATTTTCATTCTTTATCCGAAGACAGCTACTTCTTTCTCTTCTGCTCTGTGCCACACAGATCTAATATTCTTGTTTCCTTTTTGAGAAAGGGCAATCCACAAAGTTCAAAGGGCTACTTGAATTACCTGCTTCAGTTCTGTTTAACTCTTAGGTTGGTCTTCAGCATTTGGATTTGATTTTCTCCTTCTTATTGACAATCCTAGGTTAGACCATATTTCATTTACCTACTACTATATAAATAATTATGCATCTGTCTTACTCATATTTAGCAACTTGATGGAAGAAATCTTGTCTTATCAATTTTGACTTCCCCTTGGCCTTGCATTCACTCAACATATATTTATCAAGTACTTACAATAATAGCCCAGGAACAGGCTCGCCCAGAAAATACAAAGAAGGACACAATTTGGTCCTTACCCCAAAGAATGTAGAGCAGTGTTTCTGGCAATGGGATGTGCATCAGTTTTATAGGAGAAAGAGATTCCTTGAAAAATGTTGTGTTAAATTAACCTCATCTCCACCCATCAACACTGTAGGACTTCTCAGAGCCTTTAATATGTTGATGTGCACCATGAATCTCCAAGAAGAAAAATAAGATATACAGTGTTTCCTGAAATGTTTTGACCATAAAGCTGTTTTATGTGGTAAAATCTCATGGGACAAGTGTTTTATGGCACATGCTTTAAGAAATGGTAGGTTAGAGGCCAACAGAGGAGAGAAACATGGAGAAGTCATTATAGTAATGCCAGCTAGGGGCGCCTGGGTGGCACAGTCGGTTAAGCGTCCGACTTCAGCCAGGTCACGATCTCGCGGTCTGTGGGTTCGAGCCCCGCGTCGGGCTCTGGGCTGACGGCTCGGAGCCTGGAGCCTGTTTCCGATTCTGTGTCTCCCTCTCTCTCTGCCCCTCCCCCGTTCATGCTCTGTCTCTCTCTGTCCCAAAAATAAATAAACATTGAAAAAAAAAATTTAGTAATGCCAGCTAACCATTACGGAGTTCTTACTCTGGCTGGCTCTCCATAGATGTTGCGAAAAAGAAAGCTTCCTGAAGGCAATAAAGAAGATGTCATCAAGGAGGGGACTCTTGGGGGGCCTGGGGGGCTCCGTCAGTTAAGCGCTCGACTTCGGCTCAGCTCATGATGTCACGGTTCATGAGTTCAAGCCCCACGTAGGGCTCTCTGCTGTCAGCACAGAGCCTCCTTCAGATCCTCTGTCCCCTTCTCTTTCTGCCCACCCCTGCTTGTTCTCTCTCTCTCTCTCTCTCTCTCTCAAAAAAAAGTAAATTTTTCAAAAAGAGGGGACTCTGAAGCTGGCAGTTGAAAGAGTGGCAAAGACTTACATATAGATCTTGAAGAATATTTGTTGACAAAATGAGTTCAAAAGATATATCTGCATTCAACTTTATAGGTACTATCATAAATTTTAACAATGTCGTTTTGTTTGTATGTTAAGGATCCAATTTGTAAATAACTCAAAACTGGACTTGTGGTAGGCTAAATGATGGTCCCCAAGATGGCCTTGTGCTACTTCCCAGAACCTGTGAATAAGTTATGTTATACGACAGAAGGGACTTTGCAGGTGTGATTAAGTTAAGGATTTTGCCGGGGGGGAGAATGTGCTGGATTATTCAGGTGATCCCAGTAGTTAGCAAGGGTTCTTATAAGAAGGAGGCAGTAGATCAGAGAGACAATAGACAGTATGAGCCCAAAAGCCGGGAAAGGTTTGAAGAGACTCCACTGCTGGGTTGAAGGTGGAGAAAGGCTGCCACAGGCCAGGGGATGGATGTAGGCAGACTTGGGAGCTGGAAAGGACAAGGAAGCAGATTCCCCCCTGGAGCCTCCAGAAGGGACCTAGTCCTGGGGACCTATTTGAGACTTCTAACCTCCCACACATTCAGGTAATAAATCTATGTTTGTTCTAAGCCGCTAAGTGCGTGGTGTTTTGCTACAGCAATTACGCAGCAATTGGAAACTAATGCAGAATGTATTTTTTCTTTATTTTTAAAACGACGCTCGTAAACAACTCCAAATAGCTTTTGTGTATATGAGTTAGAGCTGCTGCTGTTTGCCATATTAGAAATTCAGACTAAGAATGTATTAAGTAATTAATGTATTTAAAATAGCAACACTGGGGCGCCTGGGTGGCTCAGTCGGTTAAGCAGCCGACTTCGGCTCAGGTCAAGATCTCGCGGTCCGTGAGTTCGAGCCCCGCATCAGGCTCTGTGCTGACAGCTCAGAGCCTGGAGCCTGTTTCAGATTCTGTGTCTCCCTCTCTCTGACCCTCCCCCATTCATGCTTTGTCTCTCTCTGTCTCAAAAATAAACATTAAAAAAATTTTTTTTAAATAAAAAAATTAAAAAATTAAATAAAAGAGCAACACGAAGCTCACTGCATGTTAACCAAAAAAAATGCATACTTTATAAGAAATAGCTGTATTTTCAAAAACAAAAAAGGAAGAGTGCTATTAGTCTATATTTTTAATCATTTTTTTTAACGGTTAGCTTAATAGAAGACAGTTGGATTCTAATAACTGCTTCTACATTCCATCTGTCATGATGTCACATGTACGGAAGCCTCTGGAAAACTAATGAGTGAAAAGGGCAAATATTTTCGTATTATCATGAGAACCATTTTGACCTCACAGACCCCCTGACAGATTCCCCAGGGTCTCCAGACCACAACGGGAGGATCCCCGATGCAGAGAACTGTGTGTCCCCACAACAATTCAATATGGTAGGTGCTAATATTAACCCATTACAGAGATGAGATTTGGACAATGTAGATAACTGGTCTCAGGCTACATCTTGGTAGAACCAAAATTCACACCCAGGAAGCCTGACTCCACATCCCATGATGGTTCTGCCACGTTCCACTGCCCCCAGTTATCTTGATTGGTTATTAGTGGGCCTCATTCACCTCTGTGCACAGGGCTCCCTCTTTTCTGCCTCTCTTTCTTCCAGATTAGACCACCTGCCGAGCCCACCCATCACATTTTGTCTAGATAACTGCTTTAAACCTTTAAAGAGGTGTAGAATCACCAAGCTGGAAGACAGTTCAAAAACCTTTCCCCCTCATTGGGCCTTTGGAAAAACTGAGGCCCGGAGAAGGAAAGGCACTGGCACACGATCAGGTAACACAGCTAGTTATTAACAGAGCCAGAAAAAGATCGCCACGCTCCTGGCTGTTCAGGTGTGATTCCCCCCAGATAGCATGTTACATTTGGACCCCATAATTCAAACCAAGATTATTATATATGATAGAACAATAGCAACCATCCTCACACAGCATCTCTACTTTCGCAGCTGCCCATCATGTCTGTTCTCCAGAAGGGTGGAGATTTTCCAGCGTTTGGGTCAGCTAATGAAGGAGACATCTTTGCTTGATCCCTTGCAGGCATGATACCCAACTGCCTGGTGACAGCAACCTTAGTCCCCAATACCAAGTGGGTACTTACTAAATATTTATGGGATGTGTCAGTAAATGAATCACTCCCTCCCCTCACTCCACCTCTGTGTGGTTTCTTAAAGCCTTGTTTGAAGGAACGTGGATGGTTTTGCACCTCCACCTATGGAGGCCAGCTAGGAGGCTCTCCCAAGTGAAAAGAGCCACTGAGATTGCAGACAGCGGCTTCATGGTTTCCCTTTTGTTTCCCTTTCAAATTCCTGCTCTTGATCGAGGCCTCCACCCTCCCTGCCAGAAAAGAGGGAGGGAAATCTTTTTTTTAAAAGAAGAAGAAGAAGGAGAAGGAGAAGAAGGAGGAGAGGAGAAGGAGGAGAGGAGAAGGAGGAGGAGGGGGAGGAGGAGGAGGCGGAGGAAGAGGAAGAGAAAAAAGAAAGTAAAGTTCCTTTGTAACAGCCCAAACTTTATCTCCACCTATCTCTACCCAGCCCTTCCCTTTAGACTATAACAACTGGACCCTTTTTTAAGTTTTTCTTATCAGGGGGGAAGTAAGGGGGGAAAAAAAGTGCCATTCATAGGCCCTCAGAAGTCATCAGATTGCATCTCTGGAAGGGGTGAAATGTTCAAACATTCAGGGAATCGGGCCCAAGGAAGGCCTCCTCCCAGTTAAGGCACACCTGCTCCCCAAGAAGGTTCTGGCTCCTGTGTCTGGGGACAGAGGGGTTTACCGAGCCCGGGGGTGCAGCTGTTTGCTTGAGGAAAAATAGCTTACGCTGTAAATACTCCAAGTATTGTGCCTAGTGTACAAAAATCTTGGTTCCAGAGCAAATACATAAATCTGAGCCTGACGGGGGAGCTTAGTGGGCCACATGTTCGGAAACATTCGGAGATTTCTTTAATGAAAGCAGATTGCCTTGCCCTGTGGACTTAGGGGATCCTATTTTCTTTTTTCATTTCCAATCCGCAGGCTCTCAGAAGAATTGAAAGCAAGTAGGTTACACCAGGTGCTTTGAGGACAATGAAAAACTGCCGCCGGACCTAAAAGCATTAGTCATTTGGGGAATTTCTCTTTTTCAAACAAGACCTGGTGGAATTAGATGCTCAGCGCGGTTATTACAGTTTAGCTGGGCCAGGTGGTTTCTCGGGCAATGTCTGTAATGGACGGCGTTCAGTCGGTGTTGTCAGAAATCTGGTTTGTCTCATGAAAAAGGAGATAGCCAGGCAGATACCAGAGTTCTCCCCTAAAAAAAAAAAAAAATTATCTTACCAGCTTTTCCACACTTGCAGTCGCAGTCTTTGTTGGAGATGTGGATTAAAATAAGGATTATGTGTCCCAAGAAGTACTCCAAACCAACAATCAGTGCTAACATCAGTCAACCCTAAACCAAGGACCCAACAAATTACTCAAGCATTTGCTGTTTTGACAGTTCTGTTCTTTATAGCCACCTCCCTTTGTTACTTTAATTTCTTCCCCCTCAAAAAAGAATGGTTAAAATTTATGGCTAGGAGAAATAACTGATTACTGCTGGCAAGTTAACTGAAGGGGCCAATTGTTCCATACGGCAAGAATCGGAAGGCTAGGAAGCCATTCACCGGGAAAGACTGATGTGTGAAAGGGCAGAGCAATGTTCTCTCCATTGTGTGGTAAAGAGTTTCATGTTTGGTTCCAAATTCCTAAAGGCAGCCTGGTGCGCAATCGACCAAGCCATAGGGAGAGCATGCGAAAGCTGAAAGTATATGCTTCACACACGAGATGGGGTCAACTTCCAGGAGACAAAGGTTTCCTGTTCACTTTTGTTAGAGTGGTCCAGACATTCTACGCATTTGTCAAGACCGGGGAAGCAAAATGGCGGTTGTGCTCTTTTCACATGGAAGCCGAATGGCCCCGGGCCTCGTCAGATGCTAAGAATGACGTCGTCGAGACCCCCCTGGGACACCCCCACACGCGGACATCAGAGTGTTTCTAGAGACCCCAGGAGGGCCCCGTTTGCTCTTAAGCCAGCTTCAACCGGATGGTGCTGTTACAGGCAACTGCCGCGTATGGCTAAAACTTCTCTGCCATCTCCTACCGGGCAGTAGAATCTCAGCCACCATTGTCCCACTGTTGCCAGAGACACTATCATCAGTGTCGAAGAATCCCATGAGCCCCAGACAGAGCTGGGTTCCGCCCGGAAGTGGGAGAATGCTCCGCTCCACATTTTGCCACATGACCCTAAGCAACACTGGATGTGCCCATATTGCCAGAGCCCCCCTTGAAAACAACTGCAGCTTTTCATGGAACTCCCCTTAAGGCTTACAGCGCATTCAGGGGATTGGGGAGCAGACCCTGCCTCTCATTAGTTATTCCCCTCCTGCCCCCAGGTGCCTGCTCACAAAACTTCCCTCTCGGTGAACTGTTTTTCTGTCGGAGAGTATCAGTTCATACGTATAATGCACCAACTAGACCCTGACCCCCAGTGGAAATTATGTTCCACACAGTAGGTCCAAGCAAAACCTCAACTAAAAGGGGTCCAATTTGTGTGGGTGGCTCTCCGTCTGACACACTTCCTTATTACCTCGCCAGTCATTTGACGTGTTTATTGTACGTGTTGCTAAGAATGAGAAGTTCATAGAATGAGAAAATGCTATAAATAAGAGGGAGCTACGAGATGATCTAGTCCAGCCAACTGTAGGAAGGAGAAACCTCAAACCTTATGTCCTCTGCGTGGTCGTAATAACCACAATAGCAGCCGTAATGACTAACAGGCATGGATTGCTTTAGAATTTATGAAGCATTTTACATACATTATTTCATTTAAATAATGAACTGAACCCGACCATTTGGACCCCTAGTTGTTAAATAGCAATGAAATGGAACTTTCTGTTTCTAAGTAGGGAAGCTTAAAAAAAAAAAAAAAAAAAAACTTATTAAAAATAGCTCCAAAGGCAATTTGAACATCAAAGAGCTTTTTATGAAACAGCATTTTGATGAGTTAAGTGTAAATGAATCAGAAACATATGGATTAAATTTTATTTAAAATAAACAAGGGTTTAAAAATTAAGAGGCAAAGTAGTTTGAAAACACATCTGACTTAATCCAAAGTGTCTGAGCACAGAAAGGGCCTAGGGCTTTGTAAATCAGGGAGGTGAAAAATGACAATCTTGTCACCTGGATTTCTTGTCCTGGGTTCTACACGGAATAAAACTCTGCAAACCTGAACTCCTACACAAGAGGAGACCTGAAAGTGATTTTGAAATTTCCCTTTAAGTTATGAAACTATGGTATTAATACCAGATGACTAAAATCATGAATTAAGCTAGCCACAGATTGATAATGTCATCAAGCTTCTGTTTTTCCAACATTTTAACTCTTCTGTGGGACGGCTTTTCGGAGCAGCATGCCCAATTTTCAAAGATGTTTTTGGAGATTTATATCTCTTCCTCGGTCTTTCTTTTCTCAACATCCAAATATTTATTTGGAGCTATCTCTGTTATTTTTTTCCTTCCAACATTAATGGGCAGTCCACAGACTATGAAATTTTTATTTCCATTTTATTTGTCAATATTTTTTATTGTTCACTGAGCTAGATATTTTAAGACATGCAACTTTAAAAATCCACCTGCTTTGAGAAGCCATAGTTGTTTGTTGGTTATATAAGAATCCTTGTTTCTTTTTTGTTGTTTTTTAAAATTTTTTAATTTTTTTAATTTGTTTTAACATTTATTTATTTTTGAAAGAGAGAGAGCGCGCGACTCGGGGAGGGGCAGAGAGAGAAGGAGACACAGAATCCGAAGCAGGCTCTAGGCTCTGAGCTGTCAGCGCAGAGCCCGACGCGGGGCTCGAACCCACAAACCGTGAGATCGTGACCTAAGCCGAAGTCAGATGCTCAACCAACGGAGCCACCCAGGCACCCCTGTTTTTTTTAATGTTTGTTTATTTATTTATTTGTGTGTTTGTTTGTTTTGAGAGAGAGAGACAGAGACAGAGACAGAGACAGAGAGTGTGCATGAGCAGGGAAGGGGCAGAGAGAAGAGAGAGAATCCCAAGCAACGACAGTGCAAAGCCCGATGCAGGGCTTGACCTCACTATCCATGAGATCATGACCCAAACCTAAATCAAAAGTCAGACATTTAACTGGCTAAGCCACCCAGGTGCCCCAAGAATCCTTGTTTCTAACCAATGTCCAAAACTGGTAAAGTTTTGGTTTGCACAAGATGATTTTTCTCTTGTCATAAGAAACTTTTGCCTTATTGACGGTTCTTTATTTGTCTTGAGTGAACGTTACACTTCGGCATATTTTGCGTGTATCCCTTTTGTTAACAGATCAATGTGCCTACTCCAGCAGCCAGCGCAATTGCAAACCTTGGTTCCCATGTGATGAGATACTTGTCTCTTGACTGGTAGTGAAATCCCCAAAGCAATTGCAGATCTCAGTCCCACCCCACTAGCTATTAAATAAGTACCACTTGGTAGAGTCATGATACTTAATGGATTTCCAGGAAATGTTTTAGGCAGTGTCTGGATGTCTGCAGGAAAATTGGATTGAGACACAGTTGTGGAGTACCAATTATCCTCTGCCCATCCGTGTCATCCCATCCTCTCCTGGGTTCCAGAAACCGGAACAGCCTGGGGCAAATCGTCAAATTGTCCAAATTTGCCCTTGGCAGTCTTCTGGCTTCTCGTGTTAGTCCTCCGACTTCTGTGCCCACACGCAGACCCAGTGCTCTCCTTGGGGTAGAGTGGAAGACACCGTATTGAAAGTCACCCAGACCTGAGTTCAAGACCTGCATTTACCGCATGCTGTTAGATTCAGTAAGGATTTGTCCACACACACCATGGCATTTCTTTGTTCCAAGTCATTCCCTTCCCATTCTGTGTTTGAGTGTCCTGGGCTTCATGCAAGATATGTTGTCAAGTTAACTCCCTTTGATGTGGTCTGTTTAGGGTGCTGTACATTCGAAAGTCACATCCTTTGCATTTAGAAGATGCTGTATTCTTGTCTTACAGCCTGACCTCCATCCATACTCACATACTGAGTTCACCTCCCTACCTAGTCTTTGCACACATGCTTCCTCTGCCTGGAATTTGCTCCCCCTCAGTGGCCCCCATTCTTGCTGTCAAGAAGCTGTCCATCCTGCAGGACCACCTTTCGTGAGTCTCTTCCAAGAAGGGCCTGGTCACAATTCATACCTTCGGCCCCTTAGTTCCCGCTCCACAGCTGTGCACCCACACGCACACTGTATCGTGAATCTCTGCTTGCACACAGGCACCCTCTCTCTCTCTCTCTCTGTCTCTGTCTCTCTCAAAAATAAACATTAGGAAAAAAGAAATTTCAGTTCCCTGATTGTAGTAGCACAATTTCAGGTGCTTAAGCCACACGTGGCTAGCAGCTAGCATATCAGAGAGAACAGACATGGAACATTTGCATCATTGCAGCAAGTCCTATTGGACAACAAGGCTCTAGATGCTGTGGGACTTAGGACCACGTCTCTGTACTCTTTCTCTTCTGCAAACTCGCCTCACCATCTCTTCCACATGCGACAGTGCCGGGCACGTCAGGTTCTCTCTGTGTCTGTCAACTTCCTGTCTTTTAGTACCTTTTACAGGGTCATAATGGTAAAAATCTTAGCGTCTCACGTGCCAGCGCTTTACCGGGTGGGTATTAGTAGCTTCCTTTCCCAAAGGAAAGAATTAAGTGATCTGCCGAGGCGACCCAGGCATTAGGTGAAGAAGTCAGGATCTGAACCCTGGCATTTCCGACCCCAGCACCCGTGTGGTTACTCACGGTGCTCTGGAGCGGGACTCCTCAACTTCGGCCCTGGTGCCGCTCCTGACTGTTTGAGGTCAGATCGTCCCTCGTTGTGGGAACTGCCCTGCGCATTGTAAGATGTTTAGCAGCTTTGCTGGCCTCTACCTGCTAGACGCCAGAAGTGTTACCCGCTCGCCACCCACTCCCCCACGCCCGCCGTTGCCACAACCAGAAACGTCTCCAGACATTGCCACGTGTCCCCTGGGGACACCCCCATCCCTGCTTGAGACCCATTGCTCTAGATGCTCAGTTAAAGCCGGCCAGATGGATGAAGAGATGGTTCTCCAAATCCTGACTTCTTGCTTTGAGCAAGCGGGAAGCAGGCTGACACCCACTCGGCAGGGAAACCAAGTAAGAATTCTCTTCATCTGCCGCCTGATCCACCCGGCCAACTCCCCCATCTGGGAAGTGTTCTGCGGCCGCTTCCTTTCATGTTCCGAAGAGATAGAGCCTTGGGTTGCTGACAGCCCAGATGTTCTGCAGCCCCTCATGACTCACGTTAACACCCACATGCCTTGTTCCACAGGGCTGGCCGGTCAGCTTTTCCTTCAGACCACCTGGTTTAGGCAGACGATCCCAGCAAACAGCACCTCTGTGGGAGGGGGGGGCCGAGTGGGGTCAAAGACGAACCGGGAAGAAAGCAGAAAGAGCTAAGAGCTGGCCCCTGGGCACAGCCACGGAGGCAGACCTTGGAAGAGGGAAATCTGTCCTGAGCTGTTTGAGAAGACCCAGGACCTGGCAGATGGATCCAAAGCCCGCACATGCCGCCTGGGAATGACGTTTCAGTCTTCAGAACAATCGCAAGATGAGTAAGGCAAACAAGATGGTCTTTTTCAAAGCCGTGGGGTCTTTCTAAGGCAACTCAGTCCCCGCTGTAGATTCAGCCCTGTCGTATCACCCCGACTTTCATGATACTGCTGGAAAGTGGGGCACACAAGTTGGAGACGTGCTGACCTCCCCTGCCTGGGGTTCCCAGGGCACATTCATGTGTAGAAGCTCTGAGAAGTCTCGCAGCAAAGAAATGTAGATCGCTTGCAAAATTACCCTCCGCCGGCTAACTCGGGCAAAAGGTGACCATACGTGCTCCAAAGCCCTGTGGGACGAAGCAAAGTAATGAGATAGTAGGTAGGAAAATATTTCGTATTATAATTATACAGTATTTCACAGTATAAGTGCAAATAGCCAGTAGAACCCAAGAAGCCTGCTTTTTGCAAGGCCGCAGGAAACCTGTGAATTATGGGACCATTGGGTTCAAAAGAAACTTCACGGGCTCAAAATTTTTTTTAAAGAGAAGATTTTTTCCTCCCCCAACGAGCACATAAAGCTTTATTCTTACAAAAATAATCTGTTTGAAGAGTTTTATTTTAGGTTCAGAATTTCACATGGTCTCCATGCCTCTTCCTTGGGCGTCCAACCCCTGACTCTAATTAAGGATGTCACACTCAGCCCTCCACGAACAATAAAACCCAGAGAACGAGCAGTTATAGTTGACAAATAATGATTGTCGTTGGGCTGAAGCACTACCTGGCAGGACCTGTCCTGAAGCCAGTTTCTTGCTCTGCTTCCCTTCCCTCCCATAGCCCTCCCATCAACATTTCTAGAAGAGACGCCATGGCAGTTCAAGGCTCGGGGCGGGGTGGGGGGGGGGGGCCAGGTCACAGAGCTAGAATGTGGTAAAGCTGTCTGCCCTGGTGTCGTAGAAAATCCTCACTGTTACCCATCCCACCTCTCGAAATAATGGCAGTGACCGCAACAACAATAACTAGAGTTGCTCTGGGCCACCTGTTAGTGGAAGTGCTTTCTCGAGAACCGTGGTCCTAGAGACTCAATATTTGTGCCCCCCCCCCCCCCGCAAAATTCAGGTGTTGTAACCTAATCCCCAATTTGATGGCAGTAGGAGGTGAGGGCTTTAGGAGAGGAGGTCGTCAAGATGGTGGAGCCTTCCTGAATGGGATTAGCGTCCTTATGAAAGAGACCCCACAGAGACCCTACACTCCTTCCTCCCAGTAAGGACGTTGAGAAGACAGCTCTCTGTGTTCCAGGAAGCAGGTCCTCACCAGACACCTCAGTCTTGCACTTCCCGTCTCCAGAACTGTGAGAAATACACCGTTGTTGAGAAGCCAACCGGTCCCGAGTATTCCGTTCTAGCAGCCTAAACAGACTCACGCAAGGATCCACAGATGTCCAAAGGCTTAGTGGTTGGAATTCTCCGTCTTTCTGCTTGGATGAATGGGATTTCATTTTTTAAATTTTAAAAATATCTGCTTAAATATTTTGATAACAATATTTTGGCATATTTGGTTTCCTTTGGAATCCTGTGTATTTTATTCTATGCTTTTAGAAAGATTTTTTTTTTTCCAAGAAGGGATCCACAGACCACGCCAGACCGCCACGGGGTTTAGGCACGGGTATAACCCATTTTCACAGACTGGGAGACTGAGGCACGGAAATCCTAATTTACCCAAGGTCAAGGGGCATGTAAGGAGCAGATCGAGGACAGGAACCCAGGTAATATGGCTCCAAATGTATGGTCTTCACCCAGACCTCATAGCTGCCTCTCTGGGGCTCTGTGTCAGATCCTCTGTGAGATTCCGGAGGCCCCATGTTCTCCCCACAAGCAAGGCAGACCTGCACCCACGCTTCACAAAGCAGCCACGTGTGTTCAGTGAAATCTTTCCCGCCCTCCCCTTTACCAACCTGTTTGCTCTGGCCTGTGCCCACCCTTCTGAGCCCATCTCCTCCCCCTCTCTCCTCTGCTTTCCAGCCACACTGGTCTCCTTCCTACACTTCCCAGCCTGTGAACTTAGCCTTTCCTCTGGCTGGAATGCTCCTCCTCCCTTATCTTCCTTCTCGTCCTGTGAGCTCTGCTTCCTGGTCACCACCTCACAGATGCCTTCCGTGACTAACGTAGCAAACGTATCAAAGTGAGTTCTGTTTTTCCTTAGTATTTTACACGTCGATCCTTTTTGCTGTCCTGGGTATTGCAAATATCTTCTCTCAGTTTTTGGTTTATCTTTTCACCTTCTTTACAGAATCATTGAGTGAGCAAAAATTCTTCATTTTAATGAGCCAGATTGATCAATCTATTCCTTGATAGTTTGTGCTTTTTGTTTCTTGTTTAATAAATCATTCTCTACGTCCAAGGGCGTGGAGTTAAACTTGTGTATTTCTTCCTAAAAGTTTTAAAGTTTTGTGTCTCACATTTAAGCCCTTGATGCATCTGGAATTGACTTTGAAAGTTGTGGAAAAGGGACTCAATTATCTTTTTCTGTATGGATAGCTAGGTGTTCTAGCATTAATTATCAAATTGTCCAGTTTTCTCCCACTAATCCCAGGTGAAACTCTTGTTTCTGTGGTCTGTTAGCCAATCCCTTGGCCAGTCACTACCCCGCTTTATTTTGTATAGTCCTTTTTTTTTTTTTTTAAAGAGAAAGAGAGCCCAAACAGGGAAAGGGTAGAAAGAGAGGGAGGGAGGGAGGGAGGGAGGGGGAGAGAGAGAGAGAGAGAGAGAGAGAAAACACCAAGCATCCTGTCAGCGTGGAGCCCCACTTGGGGCTCGATCTCACAAAACATGAGACCATGACCTGAACTAAAGCAAAGAGTTGGACGCTCAGGTGACTGAGCCTCCCCTATTTCGTGTAGTCTTAACATGTGTTATGGCAAGTTGCCTTTACTAACTTATTTCTTAAGGAGTGTCTTGCCAATTTTTGCTTTTCTATATAAATTTTTGAAACAGCCTGTCAAGTGCAACTTAAAAAACAAAGAGCTTGTTCTGAGATTTTCATTGGAATTACTTTATGTCAGGGCGCCTGGGTGGCGCAGTCGGTTAAGCGTCCGACTTCAGCCAGGTCACAATCTCGCGGTCTGTGGGTTCGAGCCCCGCGTCGGGCTCTGGGCTGATGGCTCAGAGCCTGGAGCCTGTTTCCGATTCTGTGTCTCCCTCCTCTCTGCCCCTCCCCTGTTCATGCTCTGTCTCTCTCTGTCCCAAAAATAAATAAACGTTGAAAAAAAAATTTAAAAAAAAAAGGAATTACTTTATGTCTACACATTAATTTGAGAAGAATTGACATTTTTTAACTATTGAGTCTTTCTGTCCATAAATGGGAGTTAACTCTGCATTTACTTAACTCATTCACTGCTTTTATTTGGGTCATTCAGTTAAATGCTTTTTATATATCTCTGCCAGATCTTAAACATTTTTCGTTACATTTGTTTCTGAGACAGATAATATTGCTATTATACATAGAATCTTAGTTGTATTTCCTGTTTTTTGCTAGTGCAGAGAGATGTCATTAATTTTATAGAGATATATTCCACAAACTTGTTCAATTCTCATATTAAGCTACTTGTGGACTATTTTATGTGTTTTCTTTCTATACAGACTTTTTTTGTCATCAGTAGATGATGTGAGTCTGGTTTCTTCCTTTCTAGTATTTAGACACTCATTTACTTTTCTTACGTTATTTCATAAGCTAGAACCTCAAAAACATTGTTGAAGAAAATAACTTTCTTTTCTTGATTTTGGTTCCACAAGAAGTGCTTTGTGTTTTCTCTTGTTTTGTTTTGTTTTGTTTTGTTTTGTTTTGTTTTGGAGAGAGAGCATGCGCAAGCAGGGGAGAGGGGCAGAGAGAGAAGGAGAGAGAGAGAGAGAGAGAGAGAGAGAGAGAGAGAGAGAGAGAGAATATCTTAGCAGGCTCCACGCTTAGCACAGAGCCTGACACAGGGCTCAGTCCCACAACCCTGGGATCATGACCTGAGCCACAATCAAGAGTTGGACGCTCAACCAACTGAGCCACCCTGGTATCCCTAAAAGAAATGTTTTTTAACATTTCAACTTTGAGTCTAATGTTCAGTTAAAGGTTTATGCAGATATTGTGGGGGCTTTGTTGTGTGTATGTGTGTTTCTTTTTAATTAAGAAAGTTGTTGGGGTGCCTGGGTGGCTCAGTCAATTAAGCATCCGACTTCAGCTCAGGTCACGATCTCACGGTCCGTGAGTTCGAGCCCCGCGTCGGGCTCTGGGCTGATGGATCAGAGCCTGGAGCCTGCTTCCGGTTCTGTGTCTTCCTCTCTCTCTGCCCCTCCCCCATTCATGCTCTGTCTCTCTCTGTCTCAAAAATAAATAAAAACGTTAAAAAAAATTTTTTTATAATTAAGAAAGTTGCCTTCTAGTCTTAAAATTTACCGTGAATTTTTACCATAAATGTTTGCTGAATTTTATTTAATGCTTTTTAACTGGGTAAATTTATTTCCTATGTTTTGTTGACTTAGTGATTTAGTACACTTTCCAAGGGTGAACCAAACTTGCTCTCCTTCTTGATTGTGATACGTTATTTCTTTTTATATGTTGACAGATTTTGTTTCCTTAGATTCCACTTAGAATTGTGTTTATGATCCTCAGTGCATTTGGGCTATTACTTTTCTTCTCTCACGCTGTTCTTGTCTAATTTTGGTGTCTGGGTTTTACAAGCCTCGTAAAAATGAGTTGTGGGGTGGTCTCTCTTTCCCTGTTTTTGAAGAGATCCCGTATGAGTGGATGTGTTGGGGGAGAAGACCTTTTTTTTTTTGAGAGAGAGAGAGAGAAAGAAAGAAGTTGCCCACGCACATGCACACACAAGCGAGGGAGGGGCAGAGGGAGATTGAGAGAGAATCGTAAGCAGGTTTCACGTTCGGCACAGAGCCTGACATGGGGCTCGATTCCATGACCATGAGATCATTACCTGAGCCAAAGTCAACAATCAGACGTTTACCCGACTCAGCCACCCAAAGTGCCCAGGGGAGAAGACTTTTTAACTGAATCAACCTCTTTGATGATGAGAGGATACGATAGATTACAAAAATGGCCACAATCCTTCATTCTTCTCTATGTCTGTGGCCTGTCACCAAACAGCAAGTACCTATATCCTCACCTTTAGAATCTGGGCTGGCCTTTGTGAGCTTCTTAGCCAACAGAAGACAGTTCTTCTACCGTACTGTTTTCAAACACAGGTGTTAGAGGCCTTTTGCACGTCTGCTCGCTCTCTCAGAACCCTGCCCAACCCCATGAACAAGCTCAGCCAAGCCTGTCAGAGGATGAGGGGCCACGTAGAGGGCCGTTCCGATGTCTCAACGGAGGCCACACCATACCATCGTGCAGCCAGCTGCCCTTAAAACATGTGTGAGAGAGAGTTCAACCTCATTTGGTAGCCATACCTACCCAGTCTGCGGCTGGCCAAAGACGTATGAGTAAGCCTAGCCAAGACCACAGGAACAACTCAGCTAACCCATGGACTTCTGAGCAATAACACGTACTTCTTTAAGTCACGGAGCGGTAGGGCGGTTTGTAGATTACTCATGGGTGGCACCAGTCACATTTTTTTGTTTCTTGAGTCCATTTGGGTAATTTATACTTTCTTAAGAACACATCCATCTCACCTGAACTTTTTACAATTTATTGACATGAAATTATTCACACAAGTCTCCTATTTTCATTTTTTCTTGCATTCATCATTTCCCCCTTATAATTGTTTTGTTTGGGTTTTCTTTTTATTTTATCCATCTTGTAAGAGACCCTCAGTTATATCACTTTAATAAGTCAACCGATATCTGTGTGTGGCCATCATCTCTATTGTATATTTGTGTTACCATTCATTAGTGTCTGTCTTTTTGTTATGATGTCCCTCACTCAACTTTCTCTGGCTTTTTTCTGTTTTTGTTTGTTTGTGCTGTTTTTTCTAAGGTGTGAGTTCATCCGTTTGCAGCCTTTCCTATTTTTAAATAGAATCATCGAAGGCTGCAAAGATGTCATAAAGAGCTACAAAGAACAATTTAGCTGCATCATACAAATTTCACATGCAGTATTTTCATTATCAGTCCGCTTGAATGCCCCTTGTCTTTTCTTCTTTGACGTATGCACCATTGAGAAGTGGGCTTTTAATATCTAAACGAATGAAGGGTTACACTTTTGTTATTAACCGCTAATTTTACTTTTTTTTTTTTAAGTTTATTTATTTATTTTGAGAGAGAGAGAAAGTGCAAGTCAGGGAGGGGTGGAGAGAGGAAGAGAGAGGGAATCCCAAGCAGGCTCTGCACTGTCAGTGCAGAGCCTGATGCAGGGCTCTATCTCGCAGACCAGGGCATCATGACCCGAGCCGAAATCAGACACTTAACCAACTGAGTCACCCAGGCGTCCCAGCATTTTTTTTTTTTTTTTTTTAAATATAAGTAGACTCCATGCCTGGTGTGGAGCCCAATGCCGGGAGCAAACTCACAACCCTGAGATCAAGACCTGAACTGAGATCAAGCGTTGGACACTTAACTAACGGAGCCACCCGGATGCCCTGTGGCTTTACTTTTCGTAGACAGTGCTGCAGCCAACTTGCAGTGACAACACAAGATGTGATTGTTAGAGATTCAGGAATTTTTCAGACCTGTTGTTAACACATTGATAGCCTGAAATCAGCTGTAGTGGGAATATCTATAGGACAGGAATCTGGAAACATTACAAAGCAGGGCCGCTCCCCCGCCCCCCCCCCCCCCAGAGGTAGTTTACCAGCATGCTATTGTCTGTATGATACCAACAGCTTGGAATGTGTTGATACTTGCTCTGGGCCCCAGCACACAGCCAAATGTCACATATGTTGCCTGTATGCGCACAAAGAAAGGCTTCTTCTAGTCGCTAGTAATAATACTCTGCGCGTTCACCAGAGTAGTCTCGCTATTCTATATGCATGTTTGAAATTCCTTTATTATATTTTTTATTTCTACTATCTACCTTTATCAATTATTGATTAAGAAGTTTTGGGGCGCCTGGGTGGCTCAGTTGGTAGAGCGTCTGACTTCGGCTCCGGTCGTGATCTCACGGCTCGTGAGTTCCAGCCCCACATCGGGCTCTGTGCTGACAGCTCGGAGGCTGGAACCCGTTTCGGATTCTGTGTCTCCCCCTCGCTCTCTGCCCCTCCCCCACTCGTGCATCATGCACACTCTCTCTCTCTCTCTCAAAAATAAGTAAATATTTAAAAAACATTTTTTTTTAATTAAAAAAAAGTTTTTACTCCCTGGGGCGCCTGGGTGGCTCAGTCAGTTAAGCCTTGACTGTTGGTTTCCACTCTGGTTCTGATCTCATGGTTTCGTGAGCTCGAGCCCCAACATCAAGCTCTGCACTGGGATTCTCTCTCTCTCCCTCTGTCTCTGCTCCTACCCCATTGCACTGTCTGTCTCTTTCAAAATGAATGAACTTAAAAGAATTTTTTTTAAGTTTTTACTCACTGTAGTAGGGGACTTATTCATTTATCTTTGTGGTCTTGAACCTCTTGCTTTAGATATTTTCAAGTTATATTATTGGAAACATAAGTTTAGAATTCTTGTTTCTTTCTGATGAATTGAAACTTTTGTCAAAATATAGTGACCCTCTTTATCCCTGGAAGCGTTATTTCTACAAGTACAGGCTCCCATATTTCTTTAGGTTAGTCACCCTTTCATTTTCAATCTTTTTGTATTGCTGGACGGTTTGGGTGTCACCTAATAAGGTCTGATTTCTTCCTGAAATGTCCGGTTTCTTTTTTATTTATTTGATTGTGACTACTGATCTATTTGGGCTTATTCCTATGATCTTTTAAGCTTTCAGTTGAACACCTTCCACTTCAAATGGGGGCGGGGGTGGGGGGGAACTTTCTTCATCACATCTTGTCCTCTCCACCAGCTTGGGAATTTTATTTTGTTTCTCCTCTCATTTATGGCAACTTTGTTTCCTAATGTTGTAGTGGTTTTGATTGTGGACGTTATTTCCGGGTATTTTCTGAGAATTGGGTTGCCGGATATTTTCTGAGAATTGGGTTGAAACCAGGTTGTGTTTCTACGCAGATTTAAGATTTTCCTTCTACCCGCCACCTTACCCCTAAAGTTCCACTTTTGGTATGAGGTCCTCTGTTAATTGTGTGGATCCAATCCCAAACCTGCCAATTGCCTTTACCATGGGTTTATGATAAGGAATTCTCAAGGAATTCTGTTCTCTTTTTTCTTCACCCAAAGGTTGAGTCAGACATTATACCCCCAGTGTCCTCTATGGCGAGGGTTTGGTGTTTTTTGTTTTGTTTTGTTTTGTTTTGTTTTTTTAGTTCACTCACTAGGACTGTTGACCTTTTGTTTCCGGACTTATGTGAAGGTTCATCAATCCAATCTTATGTCCTGCCTCTTGTCCCCTAAATGTGGCTGATTAAAACCCAGGATTTAGGCTACTGGAGGCAAGATTTACCCCACAGCAAATGCCAACTCCAGAGTTACGTCTCCCTTGATCATTTTGCTTTCTGGTCATTTCTGGCCTCCACAGAATTCTCATCCCCTCCTGTCCAGGCAACCATGTTTTTTGTTTGTTTTTTAGTGTCTTACTATGTTTTAACAAAAACCAGAAATCCCTCCCTGATTTTTCTGTTTCTCAGTCTCTTATTTATTTCCTTTGTAACACACAATTTATCGTTATGTGTTTACCTGTTTACGTTCGGTCTTTCTCACTACAGTGTATCATGCCTGTACACTTGGTCTCCTCTTTACCTTTCTTTTTTTTTTTTTTAATTTTTTTTAACTTTTTTATTTATTTTTGAGACAGGGAGAGACAGAGCATGAACAGGGGAGGGTCAGAGAGAGGGAGACACAGAATCTGAAACAGGCTCCAGGCTTTGAGCTGTCCGCACAGAGCCCGACGCGGGGCTCGAACCCACAAACTGTGTGAGAGCATGACCTGAGGCGAAGTCGGCCGCTTAACCGACTGAGCCACCCAGGCGCCCCTCCTCTTTACCTTTCTAACTTTAGCACCCAGCTGGCATGACGAGGCTCTCAGTACATTCTTATTAAACTTACCTGTAAGCGAATGAATGGATGGACGCAAGACCAGCATGATGGGGAACTAGTATCCGGTGATAAAGAGACGGTGGGTCCTTGGAGAAGGTACTTGCTCCACACCTTACATTTGAGGGGGAGGAGAAGGCGGCTGCATGCAGCCGGTGAATCTAGTGGACACTGTGCCGAAAGCTACATGCAGGCCGAGTATCCAGCCGCCAAATGGAAGGCATCTGTGGTCCTGCCATCAGGGTGGCAGGTGTCATAGTGAGTGCGACAAAAAAGGGTTTTACAGGCTGAGGGTGTCTAAAAATACTCACTGTCTTTACGCGATCTACATATTCCAAGTTCGATGACCGCGTTGTAAAGTGTTTTCGGCTCCTTTGTCTTTTTTTTTTTTTTAATGTTTATTTTTGAGAGAGCGCAAGTGAGGGAGGGCAGAGAGAGGGGGAGAGAGGATCCGAAGAGGGCTCTGCGCTGACAGAAAGGAGCCAGACACTGGGCTCCGAGTCACGAACCGTGAGACTGTGACCTGAGCTGAAGTCAGAGGCTCAACCAACTGAGCCACCCAGGCGCCCCTCCTTGGGTCTTAATATACGTTTTTTTAAAGGCTTGGTGTGCTAATCGAGGTTAGCAAAGGGGCTGGAGCCCCCAAGGAAATCGTGTACAATGTGAGAAGAAAGTACTGGCCGTACTGTTTACCCTCTGACCACCCTACTCCCAGTTTCTGTGCCAACGGGTCTTATTTATTTTAAGATTAAAGCACATCACCAGTGGACATATAGTTATTGCTTTATGGTGAAATACAAACACGTAAGCCAGAGGCATCAGTGGATTCTGTCATCTTTGAAAAATGATTTATTTTTTTTTATGGGCTTTGTTTTTCACTCATGGGTAACCTGATAGCATTTCAGAGCCTGAAATCCTTCCCTAAGCTAAAATAACCTGTTGAAGGTAAGTGTAAACCAAGTCTAGGCTAGAAGAGCAGAGAATTTTTTTTTTTTTCTGAAAGTTCCTTAAATCTAGAGACATGTCTGGTCATACTCTTGCAATACAGAAAATAAATCATAATTGGATTCCACTGAGTTACATATGACCCTGAAATTGACTAACTGTATTACATTAGAGAAATCTAAGGCTCATAAACTCACTGATTAATACATTCACTCTAGGCTCCGTGCCCTCGTTAGTCAGTTATGGTGCTCCTACGCTAGGCCTCAGAATCCTTCTTAACACAGAACAACCAGACAAGCCTCAGTGGCATTTCTGGTTCTTCCTGAGTAAAAGCATCAACACCCATTTGTCATTTTGCCAGCTAAGCAAATGCTCAATTAATCGCTTTAGTGTAAGTTGTGGATTTGTTCCCGAGGAACTTAATACTTGGCAGTTGAGGGGTTGATCTCCAAAGCTTGGTGATACTTGCTCTCCATGTTTCTCTTTCACATAGGTCATCTTTTTTTTTTTTTTCTTTTATTCTGCCTCTATCCTACCATAGCTTATTTCCTTCTCTCTCTTTCTAGCAGTTCAGAACAGGAGTGCCTGGGTGGCTCAGTCAGTTAAGCATCTGACTCTTGATTTCAGCTCAGGTCATGATCTCACAGGTTGTGGGTTCAAGTCCTCTTTTGGGTTCTTTGCTGCCACCACAGAACCTGCTTGGGATCCTCTCTCTCTCTCCCCTCACCCCTGTTCATGCTCTCTCTCTCTCTCTCTCTCCCTCAAAGTAAATAAAACAAAACTTAAAAAAGAAAATTCCTTTAAAAAATTAATAGTTCAAAACAAAAATAATATTATTTACAAATTAAGGAAATTCCTAACAGCAGAGAAATGTGCAATCGGGTAAATGAAATTGACTTATTTTCCATAAAATGAATTTAGTGGCTCCTGTCCCTCCTGAACATGCTGGAAAGAGATAAGTTCTTTACAGCAGCCGCAAAAGTTGTGATAACAATCAGCAAGTGATTTTTTTTTTTTTTTTGCCACAGTGAAGAGATTTTCCATCAGATTTCATTTGACCTTGAACACTGTGTTAGCAATGAATAATTAATGGTACTTACTACAGTGATGCCCCACTTAACTGACATTATCAGGGAATTAGATGCCCTAAATGAGTGAATTGGCCAGATAGGAAGACTTGCCCCTTTTTGCACACACACACACAAATCTTTTTTGTAACCATTTCTGGTTCTTTTGTTTTTTAAACGTGTGGCAAACTTTTGTGACCTGTTGACATTCTCTGAGACATATTTATTCATTCAATAAATACTTAGTGAAGCCTAGTATGTACCAGGTACTATGCCAGACGTGGGCAATATAACATGAGTGGACAGAGTCCCTGTCCTTATGAAACCTATGTTGGGGGGGAGAAGAGAGAGAAACAAGGAGTCGTGCTGGAGTGCTCGGATAGGAGCAGCAAAGACTTAAGGGCCCACGTGGGCAGCTCAGTCGGTTGAGCATTCGACTTTGGCTCGGGTCACCATCTCACGGTTCGTGAGTTCAAGCCCCGCATCGGGCTCGCTGCTGTCAGCCTGTTAGTGCAGAGCCCGCTTCAGATCCTCTGTCCCCCTCTCTGTGCCCCTGCCCGGCTTGCCCTCTTCCCCCCAAGAATAAATAAAAATAAATAAAAATAAAATAAAATAAAATAAAATAAAATAAAATAAAATAAAATAAAAACTCAAGAACTACACTGGACCGAGCATCAAAACCAGTTGAACTCAAAGTTGGCTAAGTTCTCCAGGACTGGTTGCCACTAACTGGCATCTGATTTCTGTGGCTTGAGTTCTTGTGAGTGATCCTGGTAACTTTATCTTCTTTAAATTCGCCTATAGTCTCTTGCTGCTTGCTAGATGTGTCGTGCCGCTCCTACTATTTTTTGTACCGCAGCAAGGTGCATATGAAGTGGTGAAACTGAGGATGACAAATACATGGTATGTTCTGTATCTATTACTGCGTAACAAATTATTGTACAGTGCGTGGGGGTCAGGAATCGAGCACGCTGAGCTGGACCCTCTACTTCAGGCTGTCTGGCATGGCCAGATACCCTCGAGGCATCCAGCCAGGCTGGGGTCTCATCTGAAGGCAGGACTCCGTTCCTCAAGGAATGTTGGACCGAGAGCATCAGTTTCTTGCCAGCTATTGTCTGGAGGCCACTCTCCGTTCCTTGTTACGTGAGCCTCTCCAAAAAGGCAGCTTGCTTCATGAAAGCCATGGAGAGAGAGAAAGAGAGAGAGAATCTGCTAGCAAGATGGAAGTCACAGTCTTTTGAAACCTCATCACAGAGGTGACGTTCTTTCACTTTTTCTGTATTCTGTTGATTCCAAGCAAGTCACTAAGTCTTGCCTACACTCGACGGGAAGAATACCAAGAAGGGGATGCCTAAGGGCCACCACAGAGGCTGCTTGCCCCCTTATACCAAGCATTTTATCATCATTGTTCCCAGGGCCGTAGCAAACCTCACTAATCCGTCATGGCACTCTCAACCGCTGAGCCCCAAAATGGCTTCCGCTGAGCCCCAAAATGGCTTCCAGATCCTGCTTAATGGAGGACTCCAAGAGGCCCATTACCAACCAGTTGGTGAGGTAAGGCCAGTTTGCCTTCTCCTCCTTAAACAATAACCATTCCAAGTACTTGTTGGGGGGAAAATACTTAGGTCAAGAATCTGGACAGAGACAGGGGCGCCAGCTGGACGCAGATCTACAACATGACACAACAATAGCTATCATCTGCCAAGTCAGTGGGAAGGAAGCAAAGCCTGTAGCAGAAATCACCTGATCGAGGCTTGAAGGCAAATATTTCACAGTAAGGACCTTGAATTGAGAGATATGTATCCCAGCGTGCAAGAGCCCAAACGAGATGGGATCATATGTGGTTGGACACAGGCGAGAAGAATCCAGTCTTGCCCGGTACAGGGGTTATCCCCTTGGCTACACTGAACAAGAGTCATCATCATTTTTCTCAATGAAAAGTACCAAATTTGAACATCAGATGCCATGGCCTATCCTTATGTGTCTTCTTATGCCTGTCTCAGATTTGGGGGTTTCCCTCTCTTGTCTGTGGTAGTGTTACTCAACCTTCCTTCATCCACCCTCCCTTTGCATAAACATAAAAAAAAGCTCATTATCCGGCTGCCAAGGAACTTCTCTATTCCCTTGTTTGACAGTCACTCACATATCTCTCCATGTTTTTATTAGTATTACAAAGTGAGGACCTTCTCATTCTTTTTTATTGAATGTTTATTTATTTAGGGGAGAAAGAGGTCGAGCACCAGAGCGGGGAGAGGCATAGAGAGAGAGGGAGAGAGAGAATCCCAAACAGGCTCTGTAATGTCAGCACAGAACCGCGAGATTATGACCCGAGCGGAAATCAAGAGTCAAGCGCTTAACTGACTGAGCCACATTCAGAAAAACTTCAGTAATAGCACGAGTTCCTGTGTACTCTTCACTCAGACTCTTCCTATTTCCCTTATTATCCTCTTTTTAAATGTTTTTAAATGTTTATTTTTGAGAGAGAGACAGAGCGCGAGCAGGGGAGGGGCAGAGAGAGAGGGAGACGCAGAATGTGAAGCAGGCTCCTGGCTCTGAGCTGTCAGCACAGAGCCCGACACGGGCTCAAACCCACAAACTGTGAGATCGTGACCTGAGCCGAAGTCTGACCCTCAACCGACAGAGCCACCCAGGCGCCTCTCCCTTATTACCCTCTTAATATGTATACTTATATTTGTTTTCTGAGCCATTTAAAAGTACCTCGCAGGGGCGCCTGAGTGGCTCCGTCGGTTGCGTGTCCAACTTTGGCTCAGGTCATGATCTCACGGTTCCTGACTTTGAGCCCCGTGTCGGGCTCTGTGCTGACAGCTCGGAGCCTGGCGCCTACTTCGGATTCTGTGTCTCCCTCCTTCTCTGCCCCTCCCCTGCTTGCGCTCCGTCTCTCTCTCTCTCTCAAAAATAAATAAACATTAAAAGAAAAAATGTTAAAGTAACTTGCAGAGATGATACCCCATTACCCCTTAATATTCTAGCTTATGTTTCCTTACATAGCCAGATACAGCCATGAAACAATAGCTTCTGATCTGCAGATGTCCCTAGCATTTCACGAATTATCCCAGTAAGGTCCTTTACAGGTCAGCTCCGACCCCAGCCACATGTGGCATTTAGCTGTCAAATTCTCTCGCTTTCCGTGGCTGGCCATTTTTGAAGAATACAGGCCAGTTACTTTGCAGAACATTCCTCAGTTTGGGTGTATCTATCTCAACGTGTTTCCCCACGATTAGATGCAGGTTTTGCTTTTTTAGGCAGAACTAGCACAAAACGCCAGTATGTTTTTCTCAGTGCATCCTCTCGGTCGGTACCCACCCATATATAGTGTCTGTCCATATGGAGCATCTGCTAGCGTCTCCGTGGTAAAGTTAATTTATTTACAAGTAGTTTGTATTTGGAAATTAATGAGTAATTAATCCGTGTTTTACGGAGAAACGTTTTGAGATCCCGTAGCTGCCCCGTTCCTCATCGGACTATGCCCCAGCACTTCTGGCCTCTGCTGATGATTCTCGTCTGAATCTGTTATTACTCTCCTAGCTTTGCCACGAAATTCTGTTAAGGGTGACTTTGGCATGAATGGTCTTAAAGGAATAGTTTCCAGGTTGTCGGCTCCCCTCTAGATGATTCTAAAACTGCTGTCTGAGACCAGGCTGGTTCTCCTTTCGTGGGGGGAGGGGGGCACAACTTCAGGGTGTCCTTCCTGCAGGACTCCACGAACACAAAGGGACGGATGCCCCAGCTGGTCCTCTCTCCAACCTCCCTTTGAGAGCTGCCTCTTGTCCCCTTTTACAAAAGAAAGGCCTACCTCTCACCCAGTCCCCGAATCTTACTGTGGTGCAGTCCCCCAGGCTACAGACAATCCGGGACTCCAGACAAAGGGGTGATTCAGAATCTAGCTGTTAGTGTTGAGAAAGTGAATGATTCTAATGATTGGGTTACAAATCCTTTTCAACTCTTTGCTTTCAACAAAATTGAAGAAGGATCTGATGGAGTTGTCAGTTAGTAGATCATTAAAAATAATTTTTGATGATAGATCGCCATACGATTTTTTGGCAAATACCCCGGAAGAGTTTAAAGAATTGAGTGATGTTGCTATAAGGAAACTCTGTCCTTTCCCACCGCTTATGTGAACAAAGTTTTTCAGTGTTTGCAAGTATGACTAACGGGGGGAAAAAAGGAATAAAACTGATCCTGGACTCTATCTCTTTTAGACAATAAGAAATATTCAGGAGTTAATAGAAGGGAAAAGTCCCCTTCTCATTTCAGATATATGCTTCCAATAAAATTGTGCTTCCCATGTTCCATAATTATTTATCAAAATGTATAATGTATTTGTTGTTTTGAGCAATGGAGTACAAATAAAAATAGTTGTAATGATAATTCAACACAGAGGAAACTGTTTAACATTTATAGCATCAAATTCACAGAAGATATCAAAGGTTTCAAAGCTTAACTTTGTACGGAAACCTGATCCAGAAAATTGTAACAGAGGGATCAATAAAAAAGCCTCTCCAGCGTTAAAATACATGACGTTGTAGTAAATTCTGTGCAGGGGCTGGAATGGAAACAGAAAAAAGAGGAATGTGTCAAGTCTCCATAATATTTAGCTTCTCCGGTATGAATTTAAAAGAGCGAATAACACTGATTTTATTTTACAGCGTCAACATTAAAGTGTGCTAGAAATTACCCAACGATATAACCTTATGATAAAATAGGTTAGCCTTCCATTTTAAAATGTGAGGAATAAATAGGTTTTCAAAAACTTTGTGGGAGCCACAAGAGCCATGGGCATTAGAAGAACACTGCTAAGGAAGACGCTCCCTCACGGGGATTACTCACAGTATTTCTCTGAGGCTTTGCCTCCTGTTTTCTAGGGCAAACCTTTTGCTTCCTGTCCAGGGTCCCTCTCCACCTTGCTTTGGGAGCCCCACTCACCCATCACACTCGCCCTACCCCCATCCCTCTGTCGGCTCACCCCCAACGTCAAAGACCAGCTCACCCCTTGGCGGGAAAAGCTCCCAGATCATCCCCGTAGATACTCAAATTCAAGATCGTCTCCTGAGTATTGCACTTATTATACGTAGATCCCTAGATCACATGGCCCCTGTCTGAGTGTCCTCAAGATCCCATATCCAAAGAGGAGAAACTCGCCCTGTGGCAGGTGCCCCCTGGTCACGGTTCTGTTTGAACGAGGGCCGTCTCCCTCAGGGCACGGGCACCCTATCAGGCCGGCTGCATGGTGAGTAAAGCACAGTAGAGTCCACGGCCAGAAGGAAGTCCGTAGCCATCCCTAAACTGCAGGATCCTTGGTAACGTGCAAATTCCCAGCCCTGGCCCACAGGATAATCTAATTTGGTGAGTGTGGGAGAAAGCCCAGCACACGGGGTTCGGTCCCCGCCAGGTGACTGTCTTGACTTTTGTCCTGGGGCCTTACTTTGAGTGTCGCTGCCTCAGAGTGTGATCTTGCATCCCGATCTGAGCTGCTCAAATCCGTTCTTTTGTTTCTGTTCAGGTACTCGAAATTCCAAAGGGTTCACATGGAATCACAAGTCAGCTGAAGGTAAGTGAGCTGTCAATGCGCAACATTTTTATGTTTGTGGTTTATTCCGGGCTGATTATTTACATCAAATGACTCTATACATTATACTTACAATATCGATTTTAATTGGTAGTCGAATCAAGCACAAAGACAACATTAATATGTAAGTTTAATTGAATTTTTATTCTTTTGTTTTTTCTTTAAGTTTATTTATCTTGAGAGAGAGAGATTGAGAGAGAGAGGAGAGTTGGGGAAGGGCAGAGAGAAAGAGAAAGAAAGAATCCCAGGCGGGCTCCACATTGTCATCGCAGAGACCATGTCATGAGACTCCAGCTCATAAACCATGAGATCATGACCTGAGCTGAAGTCAGACACTTAATCGACTGAACCACCCAGGCGCCCCTGAATTTTTAAATATTTAGGCTCCAGGAGAGATACACGAGGGGAGCCTGGGTGGCTCAGTCGGTTGAGCATCAGACTTTGTCTCAGGTCATGATCTCACGGTTTGTGAGTTTGAGCCCTGCGTCGGGCTCTGTGCTGACAGCTCAGAGCCTGGAGCCTGCTTCGGATTCTGTGTCTCCCTCTCTGTCTGCCCCTCCCCCGCTCACGCTCTGTCTCTCTCTGTCTCTCAATAATAACTAAATGTTAAGAAAAATTTTTAAAAAGAGAGATACGTGAATAAGGAAAATCAATTTGCAGAAGAAGAGATATAAATGATGAACATATTCTAATTGGGCCTTTCTAATTAAATATAACAGTATTACATGAGAACAATGTAAGAGTATCGATAAAAATCTATGGGAAGGGTACTATCAAACAAACACTATGGATGAGGACCATGGAACTATAGCACTCTATATCATATATATAGATCCATGGAATCTATATCCTACCCACGCAATTTGGCCATTCCTGTAAACGTAATTTAAAATTCCGTACTCTTTTAGCCAATAATGCTCTCTCTATAATTCTAGTTAAAGGAAATGCAAAGTTAAAGTCAAATTTGTTCACTCCTTAACTGTATATTAGTTAATGGTAGAACGCTAGTAGCAATAGACAGAAAAGAACTGATATAAGGGATTGGGGCAAAGTCACTGGAATAATATACAGTTCTTGAAAATGTGATTGTCAAAACACATTTAATGTTACGGGACAGTGTTCGGGGACAGAACATAAAGGGATTACAAATGTGTTAAACAGAGGGAAGGGAGGAGGGAGGGAGGAAGGGGGTGAGAGAGAAAGCATGAATCTAAAACACATATAGGTAAGAAAAAAAAAAAAGAGGCAGCCATAATGGTGAGATTAAGGGTAGCTTTTATTTCCTTATGTACGTTTTCTTTAGCTTTGAAATTCTTTGCAATGCATGCATCAGTTTTGCCATCCAAAACAGTATTGCTCTAAAAAGCATGTTAAGTAAGGATTCCAACCTCTAAACTGCTGGTTTTGGGAAAAAAAAAAAAAAAAAAAAAAAAACAGACTTCATGGTCCACTGGCAGCATATTTGCACCAAGGACCACAGAACTAGTTCATTCCTCTGTCCCCCAAGTCCATGGACGGCAGCTGAGGCACCTCTCTCTCTCTCTCTCACACACACACACAATTGGAGAAGGATATTCTAGCACATCCCTCGAGAGCCTACTTCCTTTCCTTTATTCTGAATAATTTAAACGGAGCTGAAGGAAGCTATTCTTTTCCATGAGCTGAGACTGAAGGGTCGAGAGAACCATGTAATGAGTTACTTTGAGTTATCGGTATTATCACGATTAAACGGCCTCTCGTACATTATTCATTCATTCAACAAACAGTTTTGAGTGCCTGTTAGACACTCAGATGGTCACTCTGGTGGAGACGCAGTGGCAGCCGTTCGTTCATCTGTTTAGTCGGCCAGTAAATCGTATTTCCTCCAGTGTTTACCCCGCGTGGGATAGACCTTGCTCAAGACATTGCAGAAACGGCGGAAAACTAGATAGGACAGCCCCTGCCCTCAAGGAGCTCATGCTCCAGGAGGAGAGAGAGAGAGACCATTGGACAAATCGCCGTAATGATAGCTTACATTATGTGCCATGCAGGAACGCACGGTGTTGCAACAGAGACCAACGGTGGTACCTAACCGGGTTAGGTGGTCAGGGAATACCCTGTGTCAATAAGGACCTGGAAAATAAGTAGGAGAGCCAGTCTGGCTGAGGAGGGCTGAGGAACTGTAGCTTTTTATGCCTCAGAGATTTTGAGGGCCCGTGTAGCAGCAGGCGCTGTGCTGAACAGCGGCGGGCGGAATGAGGGCGAATAAGGGTTGAGCCCTGATCTCTGTGACCTCAGACACCAGAGGGTCTGACAGATCCATACACCTAAGTCATCACACGGTCCACTCAGTGTGTGAGAGTCAGAGAAGTCTTCCGAGCAAAGGTGAGTCAAAAAATTTACTTTTTTTCCTTCATTGTAATTGTTTCTTTTATTTATTTTTGAGAGAGCAAGAGAGACAAAGCACGGGAGGGGGAGGGGCAGAGAGAGAGGGAGACACAGAATCCGGAGCAGGCTCCAGGTTCCGAGCTGTCAGCACAGAGCCCAACGCGGGGCTCAAACTCTTGAACCACGAGATCATGACCTGAGCCGAAGTCAGATGCTCAACTGACCGAGCCACCCAGGTGGCCCTGTAATTGTTTCATTTAGCGTTTAAATAGGTAAATGCATTCATATGTTGGAAAATTATAAAAGTCAAAAAGGGTTCACGGTGAAAATCCTCTCTCCCAACGTCTGTCCCTTGTGCCCACTAGCCAGTATCATTCCCTAGAGGTAACCGATGCCATTGGTTTCTTCTGGATCCTTCCAGAGATGATCTATGCTGATCCAAATACATGAGTGTGTTTGGGGTTCTTTGTTTTTCCTTTTTATTACACGATGATCTGGGCTGAATCTTTGAAGTATGGATTTTCCAGAGAAGGGGATTTGGGCAATGACGGGAAGAAGAAGGCAGTGGAGGCCGAGAGAAAGCATGCATCTTAACGACACAGGTTAGGTGCATAGGACAAGCTCTTCTGTGTTGCAGACACATTAAGTGTGAGGCAGGAAGGCAGAGGAGCCGGATCGTGGCAGATCTGTGCCCTGCTGCAGGGCACAGATTTAGTTTAGTTGGTAGCCGGACTCCAACCAAGACTTCCAAGTACAACCGTGTCATGTGCTAATGGGTGTTTTAGGAAGATCGTTCTAGCAGCTGGGAGAACATCGACATCGACGAGAGCCTTGCTCACCAAACGGAAAAGTTGAGCTTCTTTCCTTCAGCCAATGTGAGCCAGGAAAGGTTTTTTTTTTTTTTAACGTTTATTCATTTTTGAGACACAGAGAGACAGAGCATGAATGGGGGAAGGTCAGAGAGAGAGGGAGACACAGAACCTGAAACAGGCTCCAGGCTCTGAGCTGTCAGCACAGAGCCCGACGCGGGGCTCAAACTCACGAACCACAAGATCATGACCTGAGCCGAAGTCGGACGCCCAACCGACTGAGCCACCCAGGCGCCCCCAGGAAAGGTTTTTAAATAGGGTCTGGCGGTATCAGAAGTTGTGTTAGGCAGGTCTGTCAGCAGTGTGTTGTCGTTAAATGTAGCACAGTATCAGATGAGGAAGAACTGACAGAAAACCAAATAAGTGACTCTCTAACTGAACACCGCTCCCAGCAGAAATACAGGCCTTTCCTCTGCTTTTTAACTTTAAGGAAGAAATCTGTATTAGTTACCTATTGCTGCATAACCAATTAGCCCAAAACCTAGTGGCTTACCACAACACACATTAATTATCTCACGGTTGGTATGGGTCAGGAATCTGAGCATGAGTCACGTGGGTCCTCTCTTCAAGGTCACTCACCAGCTAGAATGAAGACATCAGTCGGGGCCACAGGTTCATCTGCAATCTTGCCTGGGGGAGGGCAGTTGGTCATGTTGTTGGCAGGTTCACTAAGGATTGTTGGGGCTTAGCCCCTTGACATCTGGGTCTCTCCCAGTGGCAGCCTGTTTCGTGAAAACTAGCAAGTCAAGAAAGCAGTAACGGAATCTGCTGGCAAGTTAGACATGTTTGTAACCTAGTCTCAGAAGTGACATTCCATCACCTCTGCCATTTCTGTTGATTAGAAGTTAAGTCATTAGGTCCAGTCCATACTCGATCGAGGGTGGGGGATTACACAAGGCATGAATTCAAAGAGGTGGGATCATTGGGGCCCATTTAGAAACCGCCTATCAGGGGAGCTTAATGAGAATTGTTCCTGTGAGTGTCGGGAACCAGGACAAGGTCTGGGGGAAGAAAGCCAGTATTGTTCCTCGTCCACGATCGAGTCAGGAAATCATCGCGCTCTCCCCTGGCCTGCTGATTACCACCCTCGTTACAATCACCGCCCGACCGCCCGTCGCGTTTGTCCACTGGTTCTGATGACAACACACCGCCCCTTTGGAAGTTGGAGCATCTGGGAACATTTATATGCAAGCTGGGTTGGGCTCCATCTCCCTGCTGGAGTCCGACGGTTGTGAGTTTCCTCATTGCTGCTGCTGCAGATACTTAGGACATCAACTCACTAAAGGAAACGCCTTTAACAGTGAAGACCAATTCTTAATGCATCCCTGACTTTTCAAACAGAGTGGGCTGGTTAGTTGGGTTAAGTAGGGCTTTATAAACCATCCTGGTAGAGAAGAGCCTGAGAGTGGGCAACTCAGGGAAAGCCCAGGGGAGCTTAGGGGCCAGAATCCGGGCAGTGTAAGCTACCATTCCAAACCAAATAGAAATAAGGAAAGAGAAATTACGACCGCTACCACTGTCTGTGTGTACGGTGCACCAGTGACCGAGGTCAGGACCTGACCTTCATTATCTTGATTTAGTTCACTAACTGGGCAAGGTCAATGCTGTTATCCCCATTTGACAGAAGGGGAAACTGAGACCCAGAGAGGTTAAGCACTTGGCCGGCAGTCAGCTAGGAAGTAGCAATGCCAGGATACAAACACTGTCAGTATCCCTTAAAGTGGGAACCAGCAAGAATTCATCTTTAGGAACAGTCGTGTTTTGTCCTGAAGTACAGGAAGGCCCCATCAGCTGAGGATAATTTGGGGAGGAAGAAGAGGGAGACAGGCGTCACCTAGAATATATCAAACTTAAAATGGAAATCAAAATAGAAATGTAAATAATGAAGGAAAAAACGCTTTTGTTAGAACGAGTCTTCCTACAAAATGTTTTAATAAAGAAGAAAAGTTTATTTTTTTTAAAGTTAGGTCAGGAATCAACCAGTTTTTTTTGTTTTTTTTTTTTTTCTGTAAAGGGCCAGATGGTAAATACTTTTGGCTTTGTGGACAATAAAATCTCTCCTGTAACTACAGAAGCCTCGAGAGGCGGTATAGAAGCCGCCATGGGCAGGAAGGAAATGAGTGAGTGTAGCTGGTTCCAGTACAGATTTATTTACAAAATCGGGTGGCTGGCTAGCTTTGGCCATTAGGCTGTAGTTGGCCACCCTTAATTGGGTCATAACCGTACGGGATACTAATTCTTAGAAAAAGCAAGAATCGTATGGGTTTTGAACATAGTGTTTCTGACAAAATGTGTGCTAACACAATACAATACCACCCCTCCCTGTGTGGTGTTAGCAGTTTTATCAAAGAGAGTCAACTGTGCCACACCAGGCCCCATCACTTGTCTGAGGGTCTCCCACTCTCCCTTGAGAGCCAAGTAGTTTTCTTTTGAAACTCTTAACACATCATCCTTCTGGATTTTCTCTTCTTCAGGTATAAACTTATCTAACCCCGCTAGATCCCTGTTTCCACGTAACTAAAACAGTTCTCCATCTTTCCATCAACGGTACGAATTCCTGTGGCATTTGTCAACTTTGCTGTTCACGTTCAAGTCGGTTTCATGGGGATTGTGTGTTTGCTGAGTAGGCATCCAATGGACAGCAAGACGGGGGGGGGGGGGACCCAAATAGAGTGTGAACTGATGTGCAAAGCAGGTGCTAACCAAGGAAAGATCTGAGTAAGAACTTTGAGATAGTCTTGTCATTGCTGAGTATTTTCCATGTTGCCGTGATCTCAGCCTCTCTTCACAGCTGCCACCTGCAGGTACTCAAATAACAAATACTCAGGTAATGATGGCCTCCCCCGTACGATGTATCCACCTTTCTTATGCACACATTGTTCTCTTGCATTCGGTTTTTCTATTGCACCATCACTTACTGAGCTTCCAGTCCGTAACAAGTCACTTTACTGGTACAAATGTCCCCCTCTATCTGAACTCTTACCGGCTAAGCTCAGTCACAAAATACACGGAAATGAATTTTCCTCTAAAATCTTTGTTACCTAAAATTCGGGTGCCGAACGGTTTCAGAAAACACTCTATTCCTTGCTATGGAAATCCACTGCTTTTGATCTCATAAACCAATTCATCTTTGACGAGGAAGGGATATTTTTGGTGTTTTACCGTTTCTGCTAGCCACTGTGAAGTCTTTTACTGTCGCCTGTCTGAGAACGTAAGAGAGCGAGTAACTTACCCAAGGCTCCCTTGCCCCTCAACAGTGAAGTGAAATACAGAGTCAAATGTCATGGTTCCAGAGCCCATGATCGTTCTTCCATGTGCCTTTCACATATGGCATTCACACTGATGAAAAGCCCCTCTATTTTTCTCCCACAAAGTCAATGCTACAGATTCCTAAGTTCCTTAAGTCACACTTTAATTAATAATGATGATTTTGGAGCACCTGGGTGGTTCAGTCGGTTAAGTGTCCTACCCTTGATTTCAGCTCAGCAGTTGTGAGTTTGAGCCCGCTCTGTCCCGTCAGTGCCTGGGATTCTCTCTCCCTCTTTCTCTGCCCTTCCCCCACTCTCACACACGCGCACTCTCTCCCTCTCTCAAAATAAATAAACTTTGAGAAATAATAATGCTGATTTTACATCAACAGTAACAGTTATTTACATCAACGGTAAACAGCTGTTTACATCAACAGTGACATCAACAAAAAGTTAACAGTAACGCTGCCTTTTTTAAAGCTGCCAGTAAATCCGAGTGTTAAGAGGAATCCCCTCATAATGCAATTCCTGTATTCGTTGTCAAAGTGGTTCTCAAACGGGTCATGGCACAGCGACATCAGCCTCCCCTGGAAATGTGCTAGAAATGCAGCTCTCAGGCAGTAACTCTGACAAACTGAGTCAGAAGCTGTGGGCAGAGGGCCCATCCATCTGTACTTTAACAAATCCTTCCGGGTGATTCTAATGCCAATGAAGTGGAGAACCACTGAGTTGTAGGAATCACAACAATGGTCTCTGGTGATTGTTGCAATCAGATCCAGAGCAAACATAGGTGTCAAATGTCCAGATGACTCGCGACGGTCACAGAACTGTGGTTAACACTCTTCTTTCCCTTCTCCTGCGTTCATTCGTCTCACAAGTAACTACTGAGCCCCTGTCCTGGGTCAGATATGAAGCCAGATGCTGGGACAAGGTAGGGAAGAAAACAAACACGGCTCTAGCCTCTTTCAGATTTACGGTCTGATGTGGGCGACAGACCAGAAAACACTCAATTCCAGTACAGTGTGGTCCCTGCCATGAGAGGTCAACTCAGGATGCTGGGGGCGAGGAGGTTCCCCTAATCCAGCCCCTAATCCAGCCCCGCAACTCAGTGAAGATTTCTAGAACAAATGACTTTTAGAGAGGGCAGGAGTCCCCAACTTTCTGAGGTCTAGTGCGGTGGGGGTTTGTGTTGTCTCTCCCTTGGGTCCGCAGCCTGCGTGAAGCCACTTCAGATGAAATAAAGGGGAAACACACTCGACCTGTTAACTTCCAGCTTGTTGGAACACTTATCTCTGACATGCGTTGAAAACACACAGAGGGTCAAAGCGCCGTGTGTTCACGAGGTGGGGGAGCAGATAGGCATACCTCCCGGTCCCAACTGTTGGACTCCTACTGCCAATTTACGTAATTTCCTGGGCTTCTTCCTTTTTCTCTTTTAATTTTTTAGGAATTTTATTTTTTTAGTTTATATCCAAGTTAGTTAGCATCTAGTTCAACAATGATTTCAGGAGTAGATTCCTCAGTGCCCCTCGCCCATTTAGCCCATCCCCCCTCCCGCAACCCCTCCAGCAACCCTCTGTTTGTTCTCCATATTTATGAGTCCCTTCTGCTTTGTCACCCTCCCTGTTTTTTTTTTTTAATTTTTTTTTCAACGTTTATTTATTTTGGGGACAGAGAGAGACAGAGCATGAACGGGGGAGGGGCAGAGAGAGAGGGAGACACAGCATCGGAAACAGGCTCCAGGCTCCGAGCCATCAGCCCAGAGCCCGACGCGGGGCTCGAACTCCCGGACCGTGAGATCGTGACCTGGCTGAAGTCGGACGCTTAACCGACTGCGCCACCCAGGCGCCCCTGTCCTGGCATTTTCAAGGCACTCACCGTGGCGTCCAGAAATGTCCTTGTTCGGATGATCCCTTAAATAGTCCCCCTACATCTGAGCCGTGGAGAGGACAGCACCTTCTGAGGACAACGGGTGATCCTTTGCAGGGTTTTTAGCTGGACCCTTAGCGTCTCATGTTTATTCTAGATTAGAGCTCTTGTTGAAAGGGAAAATAAGCTGACCTGAAGGTATTTGCTTATTCTCCACAAAAGGGAGAAAAAAAAAAAAATGGGAGTGGAGAGAAGGCTGCCAAGGACTTCAAAACCGAACAGAGTCTTTGTGGTAAACTCCAAGCCATCACCCTCCCATCGCACTTGGGATGGCCGCACCCAGCCACAGCCAGCCTTCATTCCGTTGTTTACACACACACACACACACACACACACACACACACACACACACACCCTCCAACCCCCAGCCCTCTCAACCGTCCTCCTCCCCCTTTCCCCCTGTGCCTCCCAGACCCACCCCTAGATAAAAATGCCGCTAACAAAGGACACCATGAAAGGGGGCAGGGCCGGGTCCTTTATTGCCTTCCATGCCTCGCTCGGGATCCCGGCCCGGAACTAATGAGCAGCAGCGTTCACTGTGGACACCCTTACTGCAGAGTCCAGAAGGTTCGGCCCCAGCCCTATGCCTGAATTTTCCCCTGCAAGAAAGCACGAATCCTGTGGTATCTTTGGGATAAACGCACCCATGCTTCATCGCCGTTTCGAACAGAGATGTCCTGCAGGGTTAACAAATCAAAGTCTCTCCCAATTTCTTTTGCGCGTTCTACCACGAAGTTAGGTCACTGTAATTTCTGTACGAGGCTCTTCTCTCTCTCCTTTATCCTCTTAGCTCTACCCTTACTCCCCTGATCTTTTATGTGCCAACCATGCAAGCTGTTATCTATTGGTGATTTTTTAACGTCCCTGCAAATTCCTCTCTAACCGTAGACACCAGCCCTGTTCTCAAGAATTTGTTACAGCGCACTCTTCCTTGTCCCCGCAAATGCTGTTGAGGAAACATCACCGATTTTCCATCTCTAATTCCATTCTCACATTAACTTCTTTTTTCTTTTTTTTTTAGCGTAAAACCAAAGTGGTCCCTGTCCCTTTAAGTCAAATATCCCAAATGTGGATTGGAGTTTGTATTGGCATGGTCTTGAAAAGAGAATTATTTCCTGACCTTGCTCGGGAAAGAAAACTTTCTGGCTATTCGTTAGTGAAGGCAATTTTGATGTAAACTGACATTTCTCAGATGCCCATCTTGGGAATAGTCAATGTGAAACCCAAAATTTCTGGCAGCTGAAACCCCGGCCCGTCTGCCAGGCCCTGGGCAGAGATAAAAGAATGTCGATGAGCAGCAGGCAGATGGGATTACAACAAGAAGCCTTTTCTCTGCGCCCAAAGAGATGAGCTGGGGAAGGGGTCAAGGAGGAAGGGGGAGCCACACTTCACAGTGAGGGGATCAACAAAAAGGGCACTTTCGCGGCTTTCTATTGCGGGGGCCGTTTCTCCTGTGGTCCAGCCGTTCCCCTGTTTTGAGCACCATTCATTGAGGGCCGCCTTTCTTCTCGAGGCTTTTATCCCAGGATGCTGAAAGCATTCCCGTGTCCTCCTTCCAGAGAGGACTCTCCCACAGCCCCGAGGCCTCCAGCGGCCGGCCCCAGCCTTTCACTGCTGGCTGCAGGCTGCTGCTACCTACTCAGCTTCGAAAGCGGTTTTATGCTGTGTCCTCGTCCTCCTTGTCTTCCTCGTCTTCCTCCTCCTCCTCCTCCTCCTCCTCTTACATTCCCAAGACCAGGAATTCAACACTTTGAAAAGATAATCCCCAAAAGTAGCGATTGCTCTTTGGGAGAGGATAATGGCTAGGGTTGAGAGAGGGGAACCCTGTTTGAATTCACTCTTGATTTGTTTGCTCGCCTTATATCTTCCACATAACCTGAGAATCGTGCTTATCTTTTTTAAATACTTAAAATCAAAAGGAAAACCACCAAACGCTTTCCTTTGCCACCAGGTTTTCAAAGTGTCAGACACCTGAGATGGGGATTGATTGATTGATTGATTGATTGATGTTTGTTTATTTATTTAAGTTTATTTCTTTATTTTGAGAGAGAGAAGCAGAGAGAGAGGGAAAGAGAGAATCCCAGGCAGGCTCTGCCCTGTCAGCGCAGAGCCCAGTGCGGGGTTCGAACTCATGAACCGTGAGATCACGACCGGAGCAGAAACCAAGGGTTGGACGCTTAACCGACTGAGCCACCCGGGTGCCCTGATAGGGATTTGTTTAAATTTGGCCTCGACAGACAAGCCCCAGGGGAGTAATGGCAATGTGGATTGAGTAGTGCTCAGTCTGGTCCCTGCAGCCAGATGCCTAGACCCAAGTCCCAATTCTACCGCCTCCTAACTGTGTGACCTTGAGCAGGTTACTTAAGTTCACTATACATCAGCTTTCTGTATGAATAGAATTAAGGTAAGAATAGCACACATTTTTTTTTAAGTTTTATTTATTTTGAGAGAGAGAGTGAGCCTGTGAGAGAGTGGGAGGGACAGAGAGAGAGGGAGACAGAGAGGGAGAAAGAGAGAATTCCAAGCAGGCTCCACACTGTCCACAGAGCCCGATGTGGGGCTCAAACTCACTTCGTGAGATGGCGACCCGAGCTGAAATCAAGGGTTGGAGGATTAACTCAGCCACCCAGGTGCCTGCCCCCCAAAATAGCACACATTTTTATAGAATTGTTATGATGATTAATTGGAACACGTTAACTTACATGTTTACTATATAACTATGCATTTACTGTACATTAATATATAAGTATGTATTAACGTACATATTTCCTTCTGGGCAAAAACTGGTTATCCTTCATTGTTCTAAAACAGAAAGCTGGGTGCCCTTGCATTCGAGGCCAAGTCGCTTCTTGGTTTTAACATTCACCGCCCACCTAAGGCCCCAGACGGTGTGGCTCCCAGGACAGAACTGTAGGGTTTGGGGAATTGGTCGCTTAAATAAATATGAGTCTCTGGATTATTTTTATTTTTTCTTTCAAAGAAATTTCCAGAGTAAAAAACAGGACATGTTGGCTGGAAGGAAAATCCCAAAGCCCCCGTTGCATACTTCTATCGTTGCACTGAAGAATGGGTGGGACCTCCCAGCTGTATTGCCCCTGGAGCCCTTCCCCCTTCCTTCAGGATCTCAAGGTCATTCAAGGTCACATGGGTCCCCAGGAAGCTCACGGTCCTCTGCACCCCAATCCAAATACTTCTCCTGAGGGAGAATGGATTTTCCAAAGCCCTGCCCGTGGGTTTTCCAATGTCCCAATTTTATGCTTGTTGTTATGACTTATAAAAGCTTTCTGGGTTTGTTTTGAAGACAAGGGAAAAAATAACATTACGCTATTTTAAACGCCTGCAAATATTTCAAATATGACCCAAGGCAGTAAAAATGCCGTATTTCCCAAACCACAAACCCCACTCCTTGTTAAAATCCAATTGCCATCTGAGTGTGGGATGAAGAGTCAGGATGTCAATTCCTAAGCATCACACATTTTATCTTTCTTTGGGCGACCGTGAAATACTGCTTTCTCCGTCACTTTGACGCCCGTGTTTCACCGATGAACTTCGTGAAACCACTGAAAACCTGCACCCCGAGCGTTTGAACCCCCATACAGCTTGGTTTCGGGGGACGGAGCTTGGTAGAGAGTGAAAAGGGAAAGCAAATCATTTCTGGTGTCTCTTTTTCGAGATGTTAAAGATGGAAAAGCACACATCTGTGTAAAAGGAACCCCATCCCGTTCTTACTGCTTCCCTGTAGAGATTGCGAGGACTGTTTCTGGTTCGTTATAGGAAATGTTGTGCCAAGCCCGGTCTCTGACACTGAGCGCCCAGTGGACAGCTGCAAAGAATGAGGGCTAAATGAGAAGCAAAATTGGCCTAACTCGTTTTATTTTTACTGTATTTAAGTAAGCGGACTGTTTTATGTTAACCGTGTAGTTTAAAATTTAAACACAATATTTGTGCCTACATAAATATTTGGAAAAGGTAAAATGTCATAACACTGGGTGTTTGTTATTAAAGTTGGAGCTTGCCTTTGGATTATGACAACTTGATTAAAAAGGAATGGATTGTTCCCCACTCCGCTTAACTCCAAGTTTTAGTGTTTTGCAACATCACATCTTTCTTTGGGATGTAAACAGACAGTGACAAAGGATAGGTGACTTGTGGAGTCATTGCATCTGAGTACCAGCGTTGCTGGGCGCTTGAAGGCCGACAAAAGCTGCCCCCAGAGCTAGGATAGAGCAACTCCGATGGCAAACCCATCCATCCTACCGCGGCCGGAGAAAACTGACCACCTCTCTCAAAGTCCCAGCAGTGGAAGACTTGAACCTGACTGGGTAAAGGGAACGGAGGAACAGAGAGGTGGCTTTTTTTTCGTTAAGGTTTGTTTTTTTTTCCTCGAGGTGTAACGGACACACCACATTCTATTCATTTTAGGGGTACAACACAGGGATTCAATGTTCGTACGTACCGCAAAGTGATCACCACAGCAAGTCTGCTTGGAATCTGTCATTATACATAGTTACAGAAGGTCTTTGCTTGGATGAGAACTTTGAAGATCCACTCTCTTGGCAGCTTCCAGAAATGCAAACAGTATTATTAACTATCGTCACCAGGCTGTACATGACACGCCTGTGACCTATCTATCTTATATCTGGAGGTTTGTACCTTTTGACTCCCCTTGACTTCTTAATGAAAAATCAAGGATACGGGGGCACGTGGCTGGCTCAGTCAGGGGAGCGTCCGGCTCTCAATCTCGGCTCAGGTCTTGATCTCAGGATCACGAGTTCAAGCCCCTTGTGGGGCTCCACTCTAGGCCTGAGGCCTACTTTAAAAATTAAAAAAGAGAAAAAATCAAAGCGTCGTATGACCTTTATGTCAACATAAGAGGATAGCTTTTTATGGGGCGCCTGGGTGGCTCAGCCCGTTAAGTGTCCGACTTCAGCTCAGGTCACGAGCTTGAGGTTCGTGAGTTCCAGCCACACGTCGGGTTCTATGCTGACAGCACGGAGCCTGCTTCCGATTCTGTGTCTCCCTCTCTGCCCCTCCCTTGCTTGCTCTCTCCCTCTCTCTCTCCCTCTCTCTCTCAAAAATAAATAAACATGAAAAAAAAAGTTTCAGAGAAAAAAGAGGATAGCTTTTTCTGAGCCTCAGCACACACATGCACGCACAAGACCCATCTGCTTTCAGCCTCTGTGATTATCACAGAGCAGTGAAGTTTGGGTGTGACACAAATTGTGCTTCACTCCAGGGGGCTCAGAGCTCCAAGAAGGTCCCCAGTGAAGGTGACCACATCCTACCTTATTGTTGGCCTCTCCCGCTGCTTCTGGGCTCACTGCCTATCCACTGATACGCCTGAGGTGTGCTGTGTCCTTAAAATGAAGGGAAGCACTGGGACACCTGGGTGGCTCAGTCGGCTGAGCGTCCCACTCTTGATTTGGGCTCAAGGCATGATCCCGGGGTGGTGGGATTGAGCCACGCGTCATCGGTCTCTGTGCTGCTTGGGACTCTCTCTCACTCTGTCTGCGCCTCTTCCCAGCTCGCTCGCTCTCTGTGTCTCTCTGTCTCTCTCGGAAAGTTCCATCGAGTCAAAACAAAAAAGCAAATAATCCAAAACTTCAAAGGGAAGAGACTTTCAGAGGAGCTTGTCCGAGTTCAGACCCCAGCCTACCCCGTGTGGCCTGTGTGGATTCGGGCAAGTTGCCCCGCTCCTGTGAGCCTTCCCCTATTGCCTCATATGTAAAAATAGAAATAATAAGAGTGCCTTCCCCATGGAGTTGTTGTGAGACCCGGATGAGATAATGCATGTAAAGCACTTAGCAAATTGCATGGCACACAGGAAGTGCTCGATGGAGGTTTAAAACAAATAAATCAATGAGGCATCTTAAGTGAAGAAAATTTGGGGCCTACCCCAAGACCACAACAGTAGAATTTTCGGCAAAGGAAGCCTTCCAAAGGGAGGCATTCAACCTGCTTCCACCCGGGAGGGGCTGGTGACTTTCCGTCAACAAGCAAACCACAAGAACAAAACACCCCATGCAACCTGTCTGGGCTTCCTCTTCCAGCTCGGTTGGTTCCCAATTAACACCTTATTAGGCTGCACACCTGGGGTGTGACTTTATCTTCTGCCAGCCAGTCTTTAACCCTGTCCTGGATTTTTCTATGAGAAGGCACAGCTGAGTAAGAGTGTCTTCCCCGGAGAGAGAAAGCCACGGAAAGGGCTAAATTCGTGAACTACGGAACTTAGCATAGAGCTCTTCATCTGCTCTTTGACATGGACCTTTTGGCAACCTGGTGAAGCCCAAGGACACCTTCTCAGAATAAGGTTTTCACACGCAGGGGCACCTGGGTGGCTCGGTCAGTTGAGTGTCCTCCTCTTGATTTCGGCTCAGGTCATGATCTCACAGGCCATGAGTTCGAGCCCCACGTCGGGCTCTGTGCTGACAGCTCGGAGCCTGGAGCCTGCTTCGGATTCTGTGTCTCCCTCTCTCTGACCTTCCCCGGTTCATGCTCTGTCTCTCTCTGTCTCAAAAATAAATAAACATTAAAAAAAACTGTTTTTAGTGCAGAAAACAAAATACGTTGGATTATAAAAGAAACAATGATGCGAAGACACAGTGTTTCAACTGAAAAGTTGTGTTCAAATAATACATGAGCTTCTTTAGCAACACATTAAATCACGTGATCTAGAAGCCAGTCTCATAACCTCCAGGATTTTGAAGAAGAAATGAGAGAAAATGCTATTTCAGTGCACTCACCACAACTGGAATATGATCTGAAACTTCCTGTGATTTTTACAGGTAGGAGAGAACCACGTACTGCCATGCTGAGGGTATGGTTTATTGTCTATGTTTTAACACACGGAAATGTTAAATTTCAGCTAGAGGCAGTTGAAAATTGACATGCGGCTTTTTGCCATCCAGGTTTATCTAAGTTGGGAAGCCCTGGCCAAGATGCCTCCAAACCTCCCTCTTTCCCCATCTTCTCTTTCAAGCTCTAGAACCAGGGCCACCTTGCCCATTAGGCACAGTAGACACAAAGCCGAGGGCCCACGATACTTACAAGGGTTCATTAAAATGTTTTTCATTTTAATTTCTTTTAAAATTAGTGGAAAACAGGGGCACCTGAGTGGCCCAGTTGGCTAAGCGTCTGACTTTGGCTCAGGTCATGATCTCACGGTCCATGAGTTTGAGCCCCTCATCGGGCTCCATGCTGACAGCTCAGAGCCTGGAGCCTGCTTCGGATTCTGTGTGTGTGTGTCTCTCTCTCCCCCTCCCCTGCTTGCATTCTACCACCGCCCCCCACCTCTGTCTCAAATATAAGTAAACATTAAAACAAATTTTTTAATAAATAAAAATAAAATCCGTAGAAAACAAAGAATGTAATAATAATAGATGTATAATAATGAATCCCACCCAGATTATATTTATCCTTATACAAATGCAATCTTAAATATAATTGTTAACGTCTGTTCGAGGGGGAAGGGACCCAGAAAGGCAAAAATACCCAATGCCCATGGGAATCAAAATGCAGACCTTCCTGGAATCGATGGCTTCCTCAAGAGGCTGTGTCTTTGAACTTCTAAGTCTGAAACAAGCAATGCCAGGGACATAAGTCATATCCCTGGTTTGGCAATCCCTTCTTCCACTGAATAGTGGCCTGCTGGGAAGCTGTTTTCTCCCTGCAGGAGCTGTGTGGATCAAAGTCTCCTACGAGGCTCATCTTTCTCCCTCTTGCAAGTATAGTCATCAACCTGTCCTGCTTTGCCTGGGACTTCTCCAGTCAGCACTGAACGTCCCACTTCTCAGGAAACCCTCAGTCCTGTGCAGACTAGGAGACTTTGCCACCCCACTTCCAAAGTCAACAACCCAGGCACCTGCTGTGGCATCAGTGGGATTGTCAGCCATAGGTTCCCCGTCAAGCCCCATCTTCAGAGAGAGAGAAACGCAAACCCACAAAGCAATGAGGAGCCCTGGGCTTTACCCACCGTTGCCCTCATGTGCAAAACGATTTCTCTCCATCTTAAAATAATTTGACTGCTTTAGGGCAGAATATACAAAAATCAAAAGATCCATAATGCCAATGTCAGCCCTGCGGACGTATTTTTACTTAACTGAAAGCCATGCATGTACCGGTAAATTTTTTTCATATGATCCGTAAAGACATAAATACAGGAAAAGGAAAAAAAAAAATCTCCTCAACCCCAGACCTTCTTTGCAAAAGTAGCCAACATTAACCCTCTCTTATAGATCCCTCCCCAGAAAAGAATCTGAGTTAGTTTTGGATTCACTTTGCCTAATCCTAAAGTCTGACCACCGTCTACTGATGGGTAACATCTTGGTACCCCAGTTTCTGTGTCTGTAGAACCGGGGTATTGAGTAGATCTACCCAATGAGAGATGGTCCATGTGAGATGCTAGGAAGGTATTCAGAACATACTGAGTACTCCACGAGTGTTGTTCTTGGTTGTAGCAGTAATAGGATTATGGTAGTTGTCTTTATTGTTGCTGTGGCCTCTGTCTCTCTTGCTCTTCCCTCACACACACCAGGCTACTTGTGGCCCAGGAATGTGGAATGGTCCAGAACAGGACAGTATTTCTCGTGTCTAGCAGGTGGATATGGATGGGGAGTCATAGGGATTTATGCCTCATCCTTCTCCTTTGAAATCAGTGAGCCCGCCCTCTTTGAGTGTGTCCTCGGAGAGCTTGGAATATCCAGAGACACGTGGTTTCTCTCTTTTTTTTTAAGTTTGTTTGTTGGGAGAGAGAAAGCACGAGTAGGGCAGGGACAGACACAGAGACAGAGGAGAACATCCCAAGCAGGCTCCACACTGTCAGCACAGAGCCTGATGTGGGGCTCGAGCCCACGAACTAGGAAATCATGACCTGAGCCAAAGTCTGACTCTTAACCGACTGAGCCACCCAGGTGCCCGGAGACCTGTCCTCTCCAATATGGTAGGCCTCGCCACTTGTGGCTATTTAAATCTAAATTATATTTAACTTAAATGTCAGTTCCTCGGTCACGCTAGCCGTAATTCAAGGCTCCATAGCTACATGTGGCTAGTGGCTACCATATTGGACAACAGACACAGAACGCTTCTGTGACTACAGAAAGTTCAGCTGTCCATTGTGGTTCTCTTGACCAACCTCATCCTGGCGCTTAGATGTGGACAGTGTTCCGGGCGGCCAGCGGAAGCCTTGTCCCTTTCTGCTGTAGTGTTTCAACCCTCTGTGTCAGATGTCTGCCAGGAATGAACTTCACGAGGCTTGTGGATAGACAAGTTAATACTACGTGGTTGGCCATACTTCAGTCCTTCTTGAGGCAGAAGCAGACAACATACATCCTACTTTTCCTCTTCCGGGCTGTAGTGATCGCTTCTGCTTAGCGCAGAGCCCCAGGAAGTTTCCAGCCAGCCCGCATACATCTGTTTAGCCACTTAAGCTGTACGTTTAGATCCTCTTACACACGTCCTGGTGCTTTGTGTGGACTCTCTCATTTGCCCCCTCTCCCACCAGAGGGTCTGTTCTGAGACCAAGAGCTCCAGCCCCAGGCTCTGGGGCACAGGACAGCTCTGTGGGGAAGGTTCTAGATCTTCCCCTCTCCTGGCTTCAGGTTGGATGTTCCACCGCTCGGTTTCTCCTTTCCTTCCTTCCCCTCCTTCCCTCCTTTCTTCCTCTGCCCTTATTGTGCACCTGTGGTAGACATCATGAATTTAAAAATAAAAAAGTGGGGCGCCTGGGTGGCGCAGTCGGTTAAGCGTCCGACTTCAGCCAGGTCACGATCTCGCGGTCCGTGAGTTCGAGCCCCGCGTCGGGCTCTGGGCTGATGGCTCGGAGCCTGGAGCCTGTTTCCGATTCTGTGTCTCCCTCTCTCTGCGCCTCCCCCGTTCATGCTCTGTCTCTCTCTGTCCCAAAAATAAATAAACGTTGAAAAAAAAATTAAAAAAAAATAAAATAAAAAAGCTTGTCTCTATGCTCAAAAGGTTTACAGTCTAGGAAGGAAAGGCAAAAAGAAATAATGATTATAGTAATAACAGCTTGCATTTATTGAGAGATTTTATGTGCCAGTCTATCCTGAACACTTTATAAATACTTACATACGTGTATATATACTTACTATTTAATCTTTACAATAACCGTATCAGGTAGGTGTTATTATTATCCCCATTGTACAAAAGAGGAAACCGAGGCACCGAGAAGTTAAATAATGTGCCCAAAGTCACAAAACTAATAAATGATAGATCTAGAATTGGGACCAAGACATCGTGGCTGGAAACCTATGCTTTAACAATTACGTTCTACTCCACTTTTAACGTAGACCGGTAGCTTCCATCTGTGACTGATTTTGCCCCTGCGGGAACCTTTGGCGATGTCTGGAAATATGTGTGGTTGTCACAGTTTGGGGGGAGGAAGGTGCTGCTGGCCTCTCGTGAGTAGAGACCAGGGATGCCGGTGAACATCCTGCAGTGCACAGGACAGCCTCCCCAGCAGAGAACACCCAGCCCCAAATGCCAATAGTCTGAGGCTGAAAGGCTCAACCACTAGTCATTGAGCGTAAAGGATCTGCTAAAAGGCTGGATGTATACATCCTTCAACAGAGAATTCCAAAATTGTTACTGTTGTTATTATTTTCCCTGGTTGCACTTTTATGAGACAAGAGAATGATACACACTTTCAGACTTTTCTCTCAAATAGCCATAACCTGATCCGCGGCATCTGACCTCATCCGCGAACCCACATGTTGCTCCTTGAATGCCAGCCTTTGAGGGGGGAAGGAACATGGATGTGCTGTTGGTCACCCCCTCGACTCCCACCACCCAGCCCCCCCCCCCGGGAGGCTGCGCACGTCCTCCTGACCCCGCAATCGCTGAGTCTCCTGAGTGCCCTTCTGTGCACCCCCGTAGGAAATAATTATCCCCTCTGGTGTCGTGCCAATTCCATTCTCCCATGGCTGCTTGTTAGGGAAGAGTGTGGGGAGGCGGGCTTGCTGGCATCCGTTTCCTGTTCATCTCATCTGGGCTCCTGCCTCATCAGCAAGTGAAGCTTTTTCTCAGGGTGCCCACAGCTGCACTCCCAGCCCCGTCAGCCAAACATTCCTGGCCTCACCCGCAGGCTGACTGTCCCATTTATAAGGAAACAGAGGGAAGAGGCAGTTTCTGGGGAGGCCTGTCTGAAGGTTCTGCTCCCTGGCATCGAGAGAAATCTCCCGTCCTGGGAGTTCTATTTGGCTGTTGGCCCCGTGCCCGGGAATGGCAGCTGAGGCCACTAGATACACCCATGAACTTAACAAATACCAGTGAGGAAGAACATCCTGGGGATTCTACAGACCAGCATTTCTCAAAAGCATATTCCACGGAACACTTATTCTGGGGAGCCTTAAAAGATCTTAAGAGTAAAAAGTTCTGTAGCACTGAGTTGGGAAACCTTGAGGCAGAGAAATTTGCATGGATCTCTTTGCAGCAGGACTTGTCAGAACCTTGAATATGCTAATGTGCATTTTAGGTGTCTGAGTGAGGAACATAGCATGCAGTGTTTTCTCAAATTATTGGGCCGTGTGTCTTAGTTTGAATTCCCCCAAAAGCAGAGATGAAGGCTTGGGTTCAAGTACAGCTTGATTAGGAGTTGATGCCAGTGGTCATAATGAAGTAGTGAGCCACATAAGCCAGAGAAAGAACCAAAAGCAATAAAGCTGTGTTAACAAGCTGATTAGAAACGTGATCGATTGGAACTCGGTGTTGCCGGAGAACCTCTGAGGAACCGTAAAAAACATGCCTCAAAATCATCCCCCTAAAGGTCAAAGCTACCTGAGCTCCGTTTCCCCCTGGTTGAAGGTTGCGCCTGGGGGGTTAGGTCTCCCGCACATCCCGGGGTTGCACCTGCAAGCCGGCGGAGCAGCCCCCCATGGCTCTCGGCAATGCTCCGAGGCAGCAAAGGGAAGAGGCGCGGAGGGAAACACTTGACACGAACCTTGGCAACGTGCGTGGAAGTTTCCACACAGCTACACTGGAGTGAGGTGGGCCAGGGGGATGTGGTGTGGCACACAAGTTTGCTTACCACAAAAGTCTGTCTTTTTCTCCCAGAACATCTGATTTATAGTTCTCCTTGGAGGGCATCGGAAACTTTGCTCTAAACTGAATGCCAGAAGTTACCAGTGAGGGGCAGAGATTCGGAGGAACTGCGACCTGCTCAAGGTGGGTCTCAGTATTCCCAAAGAGGCTCCCCGTGGTTCTCATTCCTCGTCAGGAAAATGGGGCTTATCCTAGCACCTCCTTCCACAGTGAATCCACGTATCACACGCTTACAACAGTGCCTGGCACATAGTAATGTCTCAATAAAATGTACTTGTTACTATTTGCCCCATGATGAAAGTGACCGCAGCCTTCCAAAGAGCTACCCTAGTATCATGCTCGCCCCGTATTTGTGGAAGGATGAAGTCCTTTGGTTTGAGAAGCCGATGCTCTTCCAATGAACAAGGTCCATGATTCGTTCCCTCAGCGGATAGACTTGAACTCCTGCGACCGGATTGTGGGTGCAGGTATAATGGCGAACAAAGTAGAAAGGGGCCCCTTCTTTCACGGAGCTCAGGGCCTGGGAGAGAAGAGATCAATTAAACAGACAGTCCAGTAGCTAATGAATTACTTTAGATGTGATGATGACTTTGAAAGACAATGATCTATGCCGTAGGTCTACTTTCTGGACTTCTGGCCGCAAAACTCTCTTTTGCTCCACTTACACACATAACACCAACCCCTCCCAAGGGCTGCTAGCGTGGGGCACACAAAGCTAACAGATGAAATGCCTGAGGCCGTGTCTCCGTCACACCCACAACCCCGAGTCATTTTGGAAAGAAAAGAAATTAAGCTTGTTATGTGTCATTATTGCATTATTGCCAGCCCTCCTCCCCCGTCATATACCCGAAGGGGACTCATCTCTGCTCTTCTAGATTTTGAACAATATCTGTGGGAAAAATAACAGAAGACCTTGAGAGAGAAAACCATGTTGACTCTAGCCTAAAAATATTTAACGTTATCACTGTAATAGCTACCATTTGTTAAACATCAATTCAAGTGCCACTACACAGGGTACTTAGTATGTTATTTCATTTCGACAAACATTTGTCAAGTACCTACTGTCCACCAGGCTCTGTTCTAGACATAGGACATGGCCCTCAAAAAAAAAAAAAAAGACTAGTCGGGGAAGAGGGAGAGTACACATAGCAATTAAGTAAGCCATGTCAGTGTATCAGGTAGCTTTTGCTGCATAACAAACCACCCCCAATCTCAACGGCTTAAAACTATAACCATTTCTTTATCTCCTGATTCTGTGGGTCAGCTATTCAGGCCGAGTGGCTCTTCTCATCTCAGCCGGGGCCACTCACAGGTCTGGGAGGCAGCTGGCTGGCTCGCAGCTGAGAACTTGGTCATCCAAGGTCAGCTGGAGCAAACCAGGCCGTTCTGGCTCACGTGGCTTTCACATCCGTCCAGCAGGCTGGCGCAGCCATGTCCTCATGGCCAGGCAGACACGCAAAGGTGAACAGCCCCGTCCCGCAGGAGGGAAAATGGCAATGTGCACCTGCGATTCAAGGGTCTGTTTACATCATAGCTATTAACATCCCATTGATCAAAGAAAGTTATACGACAGAGTCTAAACTCAGAGTGACAGGGAGCTACAAAACTGCAGGACAAAAGATGCAGATACAAAGAGGCCATTGGGTGGGACAATTGCATAAATCACCTTGTCATCGACAGAAAAGACAACTACAGAAATGAGGCAGGCCTAGCGAGATGGGGAGTGCTAAGGCCTGGGCGTTTCTCACAGGAGGATCCGGCAGTCTTCCCAGGGAGGATAACATTGGACCGAAAGACTTGTCTCTTCATGGAGCGCTATATACTAATATTATTTCTAATTCTCACAACAAACCACACGTTATAAATTATAATCCCCATTTTATGAATGGAGAAATTGAAGCTCCAAGTAACTCCAAGGTCTCGTGACAAGCAAATGGTTATAACATTAAATAGGGCTTTTCCTATTACAAGCCTTAGAAAACCCACCCCAGGGGCGCCTGGGTGGCTCAGTCGGGTGAGTGTCCAACTCTTGATTTCGGCTCAGCTCGTGATCCCGGGGTTGTGGGATTGAGCCCTATGTCGGGTTCCACCACACTGAGTGTGGAGCCTGCTTGGGCTTCTTTCTCTCTCTCTCTCTCCCTCTGCCCCTCTCCCCTGCTCTCGTGCTCTCTCTCTAATATGTAAGACAAAATTAAATTAAATTAAATTAAATTAAATTAAATTAAATTAAATTAAAACCCAAACCTGGCCACGCCAAGAAAAGGTAGGAGAGGGAGACTAAATGGCTTACAAAATTGAAAACATCAACAGACACATCAGTAGAAAGACACATGGACAGAAAGTGTGGCTTTCAGATATGCTTGGAGCGAGGCCCTGGGACTCTGTCACTGGCTCTCCTTTCTCTCTCCCTGTTCCTCAGGGATCTTCCTCTGTATTGGTCCCATCCTTGGACAGTCTCCCTTGGGGTGGCATGGCCAGAAGCAACTGCTTCCAATTTCGGGCCCAGGAGGAAGCGTGGAGCCCCTTTTCTGGTAGTTTCCACCAGAGGCTAGAAATTCGCTCCAACTGGACCAGTTTTGATGCTAAGCATCCCCTGACTATTCACAGGAGCCAGCAGAACGTGCCTTACGCCCCACCCAGGAGGCAGACTGTCCAACTGATAACTAAGCAAATAGAGTAGGGGCCTGATGAGTATAAAATAAACGAATAAACCGAATTCAATAGGGCTTAGTAACTCAGTGTACCTGAGGACTATTGTCAATACAAGGCTATCTTCTTACCACGTAATGTCTGAAACTCCTTACTTCTTTGTAATAAATGGCAGTGACTTTTACAGTGCTTACCCCTACCCCCAACACACACCTACCACGTTTACAGACATCAAGCAACTCTGCAAGAACTATAGATTTAACTCTGCAACGCACAGAGGTGGCTGAGGCAGCACCTCTGACCCAGAGAAGGCAATCGCTTTATCTGGAGTCCCACAGCAGGCTAGTCCGGGAATCAGAAAACAGAAAACATCTGATTTGCAAAGCCTACCAAGCCTTTGCAAAAACTCAATTTGTTCTTCTGTGGAGGAAAATACAAGTGTACTGTCGAAGGCTCTTTCAGAAGAATCAAAGATGAAATTCTTCGAAAGAAACGCCCGCGTAAAATTTTTTACGTGATCATCATAACGAAAGGCCTCTTATAAGGGAAGTATGTATCCTTAACTGCTTTTCCGAATTTTCTCTCCGATGACTTTTGCAGAACATGTCCTTTGAGAAATCACTTTGCATTGCATCTCAATATATAATAATATTTGAGGGGCGCCTGGGTGGCACAGTCGGTTAAGCGTCCGACTTCAGCCAGGTCACGATCTCACGGTCCGTGAGTTCGAGCCCCGCGTCGGGCTCTGGGCTGATGGCTCAGAGCCTAGAGCCTGTTTCCGATTCTGTGTCTCCCTCTCTCTTTGCCCCTTCCCCATTCATGCTCTGTCTCTCTCTGTCCCAAAAAAATAAATAAGCGTTGAAAAAAAAAATTTTTAAAAAATAATATTTGAGATCGCAGTGTGACCCAAAGGGAGATCCACGTTAATTCAGGTCAACAAGCATGCACTCGACTCCCACACGGTGCCTCGAGCCGGGCTCTTCCATGGCAGCAGAGAGATGCCTAGAGCTCAGGTGATCTCGCAGAGTCAGATACGTGCATTTTCACAGCTGACGTTTCTTGAACTCTATGCCCTGGGCTCTGTTCTAAGCTTTTGACACGGTTATCTCGTGTAATCCCCCAAACAACCCTACAGGTAGGTATTACTATCCCCTTGCTTCATATTAGGAAACTGACACAGAGAGGTTAAGTAACTTGTCCAGGGTCACTCAGCCAGGAGGGAGCAGAGCAGTGAATCAAACGCAGGCAGTCTGACTCCAGAGCGTGCCCTCCGCTCCCCTCCCCCCCTGAAGAGCGCCGGGCGCTTCCTTCTGATCCGTGCCCGGCCCTGAAGATGGTGAGAGATTCACATTAGCCTAGTGCTCTCAGATTTGTGCCCTAACCGCCATTTCTCGAGTACCTCCTCTGGGCCAGGCACCGGCCTGCAGGGAGAGTAACATAGATTAGCCCGCTTAGTCTGCAGAGCGCCTCTAGGAAGTTAGTGTTATTACCCCCATTTTTCAGTTCAAGAAACTGAGGTTCAGACCAGTTCAATACCGATTGACAGAGTCAAAATTGGTGAGGTATCAGGGGAAGGGAAATATGAGCAGGACCCCCTCCCCACTCCCCTGGAGAGTAGAGCTATCGTTTATTGTGCATTTATTATTTGCCAGCCCTGGTGCTACATATGTTATCTAAATGATGTCCGCAACTCTTCCTAAGGAAAAGGAGTCATCGTATTTCACTAACTTGCTCAAAGGTCACACCACTAGGAGCGTCAGGGCTAGAATTCACTCCCATGTCCAGCTGCCCCAAAGCCTGTGCTCTTAGCCACTAGGAGACCACGACTGTCCCGTGTGAGGGCATGTCCCTCGAGGGGGGATTGAGTAACGGACTGTGGTACGTCCATACAGAGGAGCACTACTCAGCACCTGGAAGGAAGGAATTAGTGATCCAACACTATGACTCTCAAATGCATGGTGCTGAGTCAAAGAGGCCGGAGTCAAAGGCTTGCGACTCTAGGGGCAAAAATCAGACCCGTGGTTGCTTGAGGCCTGGTGGCAGGGAGGGGTTAATTACTCAGTAGCCCAGGGCATTTGGGGGGTGGTGGAACTTTTCCATACCTTGATCGTGGTGGTTCCACGACCGTAGGCGTTTGTCAAAACTTGCACAGCTGTATACTTAGGTGGATTTGACTGCTTGTAACCGATATCTTCATTTTTTAACAAGGCAAAAAAGAAAGAGGAGGGGAGGGAGGCAGGCAGATCAGTCGGAGGACCTCAGCTAGCCTTGAGTCTTCAGAGAAGCCTTAACTCCTCCTTAGAAAGTGTCACATGCAGCCGTTGTCGAGTCAAGCAGAGGTTTTTCTGAGCTCCTACGACGTGCCCAATACTGTAGACCTACCTCACAGAGATTGCAGGGCTTGGTTCTCACCACCAGAGGCAAGTGACTAGCTATGACGCTGGGGTGGATATTGCAGTAAGGAGAGTCCGAGGAGTTATTTGGTGTCCCAGTGCCTATAAAAGTTGTGTTGATGGGGCGCCTGGGTGGTGCAGTCGGTTAAGCGTCCGACTTCAGCCAGGTCACGATCTCGCGGTCCGTGAGTTCGAGCCCCGCGTCGGGCTCTGGGCTGATGGCTCAGAGCCTGGAGCCTGTTTCCGATTCTGTGTCTCCCTCTCTCTCTGCCCCTCCCCCGTTCATGCTCTGTCTCTCTCTGTCCCAAAAATAAATAAACGTTGAAAAAAAAAATTTTTTTTTAAAGTTGTGTTGACACAGTACCGGTCTGTTAAGCGTGCAGTAGCGTTCGGTCTGAAACAACACTGTAAAGGCCTTGATTCCAAACTAGTTCATGGCTGAAAGTTGTCAGCCATCATCTGAGTTTTCGGGGAGTCCTCATCACTGAGCATGGATCTTCATAACAAAGGTGATGATAATGAAAAGGTCTGAGATACTCTGAGACACAGAGGCACAAAGTGAGCAAATGATGTTGGCCGTGGCCAGTTTTGGCTTTCCGTCCAAGGAACCTGGGGGGGAAAAAAATGGTGCTGGTAGATTTGCCCCACACGGGGTTGCCACCCACCTTTAATTTGTGAGACAAAACAAAAAAATGCAGTATCCGCAGAGTGCAAGAAAGCCAGCCACAGTAAAAGGAGATACGCCTGCATAGGCCTAGAGAATTCTCCAGTGAACAGAACACAGGAGCCCCTGGGCCTCACAGCTTATGTGCTGCTTTAAGTGTTTACAAATTAAAATTAAATAATGCAATTCCAGCTAACGGGAATAAAATAAGAAAATAAACCAGGTGACAAGGGACAGTGCAGGTACTGTAGGTCAGAGAATGTCACCCCAGTAGTTAGCACGGCACACGGCATAGAATAACCACAGCAAAAGCATCGGTGGACAGTATGGGATTCAAGGGGTTTTGTAACTCGAAAAATGTCCCAGACAATAGCGCACGCAGGCGGTGCTCCCTGAGGCTCGCCTGAGTTCTCCACAGGAACGTTTTGACCCCAGGAAGGTTTTCTACGTGCTGCCCGATACACAGCTCACCTTTCCCCAGCCACTCGGGGGATGCTCATTCATGTTAGCGGCCGCGTGCAGAAAACTCACTTAGAAAGAAGTATGCTGGGGCAAGACACCACATTACTCCTTCCCAGGACTTGGAGGGATGCTTTTTGGATCATTCACACTCCGCTCCTGTCAATTCTAAATGGATTTATCATCTATTCTTTTGCCTAATATGAAAAAACTACAATTCCTTTCCAACCTGCACTGTTTGCTTAGCTTTATGTTTTAGGAACAAAACATTCTTCCCTTCCCCTGGACTCTTTCCTGTGCTTTATGCCGGGAAAACCACACGACTTTAATTACCTTTGGGTTGGGTGGCTTCTTCCCCTTTATGTCCTGAGAGCCTGATGCGAGCAATCACCTTGCACACTTACATGGTATATTCCTTATTTCACCGGAACACATCCTTCCTCCCTTTTTGCCTTTGTCCCGTGCTCACCTGGAGAATAATTCAAGTTCAACGTGTCACCAGAGAGCCAAGCTTTTGTCTGAGTTGACAGAGGGAATGATTTTGGTATCTTTACAAATATACCCCGATGTCTCCAAAACGTTCATTCCAACCCTAGTTCTCTCCCTTCTAGTCCCCCAAACCTAACCTGGTGTGAGCTGATTCCATGGCCACTTTTGGCTTTCAGTCCAAGAAACCTGGTAATTGGTTTTGCATCCGTTCCAGGAGTAAGGTTATTATGTTACGATACCCAAACTCTTGCGAAGGTTGCAAAATCTGACGCAAGTTGTTCCTGAATTTCCAGTGCTCCGAAAAGAAAACACCTTGTCTTTTGTCTCTGTCGGCTGTTTACTTAGGGCTTTGACTGGCTCCCCACCTTCCACACACACAGAAAAGATGACTTCCAGACAGTTGGCATTTGCTCTTTTAATTTGTCCCCGAGCACGTCTTTTTCTTCTTTAACTCTCTGTGAATGTCAAGAATCTTCACTGGAAACTCAAAAAGAAGTTTAGGATTTTCGGAAGTCTCTGGCCAAAGAGATTATAAAGTTACTCCCTGCCAAAGGCTGGCCTGCCCCAGCAGGTTTAGACAATGTGAAAACCATGTCTCTAGTGAGAATTGGCTGTACTGCCTTGCTTCTCTTAGAACCTTGGCTCTCCTGTCAGGGTTATTAGGAGAGAGCAGACACTTGCATTTTTTTGCTTGAAGTGTTTGTGGTTTGCTATTGGCCATGTAATCTCAGTTACATTCAGTGACACAAAGTGATTTCCAAAGCAGTTAGGGCCAAATTGATTTTGAAGAAGTCGTCAGGGAGGTGTGTAAAGAGTGAGCCACAGAGATGTTCATGATAGTGATGTCTATGGAAGGAAAGGAAGAGAGAGAGAGAGAGAGAGAGTTAGAGAGAGAAAGGGAAGGAGGGAGGAAGGGAGGAGAGAAGAAAATTACATGCTGGCATGAAATTATTCTTTCTCCCCTGTATGTACCAACACACTAGAAGGGAACTAGTAATATTAGAGAAAGTGCAGAATTATTTCTTGACTTGAAAACACAAGTGATACGAAGCATACGTACACATGTGATCTCATTTGTATCCTAAAAAACGTAAGTAGTTACAGGATGGGGTTTCTCAACCTTGGTACAATTGACATTTGGGGGCAGATAATTTTTGCTGCGGGGGCCGCCCTGTGTGTTGGAGGATGTTTAGCAGCCCTCCGTGATAGAATCCTGGTATTAGCACCCCGTGTCCAGCTGCACCCACCGCGAATGTCCCCAGACACAGACATATTTTCCCTGGGAGACAAAATTGCCCCCAGATGAGAACCACTGTACATAATGGTCAAACGGAGAGCGATTACAAAGGAGAGGACTTTGTGCGAATGTGTTGAGTACGTCTGGTCCAGTCTGTGGGCTCAGGGAAGGCCTTCTTACAGAAGTGATATTGCAGCCGAGGTCCATAAACAAGGGGGGCCCCGGGGAGAGCATCCAGGGATCAAAAACCAATGGCTGGAGCCCTGCGGATCATTTGGGCTCCATTTTGAAAGAACCGGCAGGCCCGAATCTCGACCTGTCACCCTGGTTCTCCTCCAAAGAAGGATCAAGAGTTGGGACTTCTTCCCCACGAGGAGAGCTTAAGATCGAGAGGTTTGGCAGATGGGATCCAGGGTCACAGAGCGCTGTTAATTTAGTCCTGCCCCTTCCACTTACCGGTTGCATAACCTTAGCAAGTTATTGGACCTCTCCGAGCGTCAGTTTCCCCATCTGCAAAATGGGTGTCATGATTCCACCCTCACAGGGTTTCAGTGAAGACGAGCTCTGTAAAGCTGCTTGCACAGCAATGAACTTGTGCTCCGTGTTGCACGAATCGTGGCTGCCGCGGCGGCGCTCCGTTTTTGACCGCGAGGCATCACGCCTAGTAGAACTTGATACACATTCGTTCGCTTAACCTTCATGAGCCTCTTCTCACCTTCTCCAATATTGCCATCTTGTTTTACACCTGAGGAAACTGAGACTGTGAGAGATTAGGGAATCTGTTCAAAATCACGCAGCTCCTGGGGCGCCCGGGTGGCTCAGTCATTGAGCGTCCGACTTCCGCTCAGGTCGTGATCTCGCAGCTCGCGAGTTTGAGCCCCCCCCGCGTGAGGCTCTGAGCTGAGCCTGCCTCGGATTCTGTGTCTTCCTCTCCCTCTGCCCCTCCCCCGCCTCACACTCTGTCTCTCTCAGAACTAAATAAACATTAAATTTTTTTTTTTTAAGAAATCATGCAGCTAGTAAGCGATGGAGCCGGGATTTCATCGGGGAAGTTCAAGGAAAGAGCACATCCTCTGGATGGCCACGGTCCACAGCCCTCTGGCGATGACTCTAACGTTCGTCTTAAGCATCCCGTTCTCTGTGATTGCCAAACTGCCGCACATTTAGCAGCTTCAAGCCACACCAGTTTATCATCTCCCAGTTCCTGGAGGTGAGGTGTCTGGTCACGGCGTGGCTAGATTGGCTGCTCAGGGTCTCATTGGGTTGAAATCAAGATGTCAGCCAGGACTGCAGTTGCCCTCTGGGGCTGGGTGCCCTCCTCCGAGCAGACTGGTTGTTGGCAGAATCCACTTCCTTGCGGCTGTAGGACTGAGGTGCGCGTTTTCCGGCCAGTTTTCAGCCAGGAACCACCCTCCGCTCCTGTAGACAGGTCCTTGCCACATGGCCTCCGTAGACGTCTCTGCTTTCTTCCGGGTCAGCAGAAACACCTCCCTCTGGCCCCCTTCCTCCTTTTCCATCTCTGTTCTTTTTTTTTTTTTTTAATTTTTTTTCAACGTTTATTCATTTTTGGGACAGAGAGAGACAGAGCATGAACGGGGGAGGGACAGAGAGAGAGAGAGACACAGAATCGGAAACAGGCTCCAGGCTCCGAGCCATCAGCCCAGAGCCTGACGCGGGGCTCGAACTCACGGACCGCGAGATCGTGACCCGGCTGAAGTCGGACGCTTAACCGACTGCGCTACCCAGGCGCCCCTCCATCTCTGTTCTTAAAGGACTCCTGTGATCCACCTGGATCAACACCCTATCTTAAGGCCCACTGATTTGAGACCTTAGTTACCTCTGCAAGATGCTTCTCCAGTAGTGCCTAGGACACTGATTGATTGAATAACTGGAAAAAGTTATACGGACACCAAGGGAGTCTTGGGGGCTGTCTCAGCATTCTTCCACACCTATTCCCGTTTTTAAACGGTGGCTGCTGAGGCTGTCCGAGAGAGCTCCCTGCCCATGCTGTGTTCCCAGGTCTAACACAACTCTTTGCCATGACATCTCCCGTGACAGGCCTCCTACCCCCGCGTCCCCCAGCTCTGCGCCCCGTGCAGGCATACAGGACTTGACCACGCGTTTCCTAGTGTGGATGCCTCGTGCAGCGTCTCTGTCACTGTCTCCATCAGCTCTGTGAATTCCCATTTGGTCCTTCCTTCCTCCGGTCTCTGTTTGGACAGCCAGGTAATTCCCAGTGTGAAGAGGGGAAGTCTGTGCTTTTGGAGAAGGGAGAAGGAGACCGTTGCCAAGCGTAACCAGGACTGACTCCAGGTCAGCTGGCCAGTGCCATTTTGTGGAATCCAAAACTTTTCTCTGACTTCTCAGGCACAGCTTGCACTCCCCCTACTATGTTCTCTGGTTTCCCCCTGAAAATTCCTGTGTTCTTGCAAGCATGCCAAGAAAATCTCACTCAAACCATCTGGACAACTAATCCCAGCGTGAAAATTATCTGGGTACTTGGACTTCCCAAATTAAAAGGGTTTTGGTTTGAGTCATTCGTAGAGACCCACCCTGAAACAGCCTCATTCTTCTGAAGGAGGGGAAGTGACACCTTAATAGAAAGGCAGCATCCGGAGCAGAAAATTTCACCTTGCCATCGATTTCTTCACATCTGATCTCTGCAAAATATTCCACTCCTTTTTCAGAACTAACGGGTCAAGAATGCAGAAGACAGGATGTAGAGAATTAGCTGTGCCAAGCATGTATGTTAGTTGGAAGGTTTAAAGGTTAAAGCCCCTCAGAAATACTCAAATAAAGTAATATCTTTGTTCCAACCAGACCACTCGGCATCTGTTTATTTGGGTCTTGATAATTTCAAGAATATCGGTTTTGGTGCCTTTAGGAGAATCGTGGACAAGTATACCAGAAGTATAAGTTAGACATTTATTTTAATAGAAAATGGAATCCAGGGGCGCCTGGGTGGCTCAGTCAGTTGAGCGTCCGACTTCGGCTCAGGTCACGATCTCGCAGTCTGTGAGTTCGAGCCCCGCGTCAGGCTCTGGGCCGATGGCTCAGAGCCTGGAGCCTGCTTCCGATTCTGTGTCTCCCTCTCTCTCTGCCCCTCCCCTGTTCATGCTCTGTCTCTCTCTGTCTCAAAAATAAATAAATGTTAAAAAAAAATTAAAAAAAAAAAAAAGAAAATGGAATCCAGTACAGTTTTCAAATGAATGTATCTTCTCTGATTATTTTGAGTGAAGACAAAAAAAAAAAAAAAAAAAAAAATCAAAGAAATGCAAGTTGTGTTCTGGAGAAGAAAATATGACAAGAAATAAATACATGGTCCTCTGATGACACCAGGGCTTGGAGGTCAAAAGATCTGGGATCTTCACCACGTCTAGATTCTGCAGCTGAAATCATCAAAACCCCCTCTGTTCACAGTTCCCATTGAGGAAGGGGAGAGAGGCCCATGAAATGTGGATAAGCCGGAACCGGAATATACTAACTCATCAGGGCTTTGACTTCTCAGGAGACACCCTCTGCCGGCCTCATGGGCAAGGAGGACCCTCTGGCAGCCAGAGAAAGCCCTCAGGCAAAGACGGGCAGGCCCTGGCTCTTGGCGGTCAGGGCACTGTGTCCTGACGTGGAAAGGACAAGCCAACGTGCAGAAGGTTTAACGAGGTGCTTCCTTTCTCTGGGAAAGGGCTGTAACAAGTTCTGCTCTGATGTCCTCTTAGAACTTAGATTTTTTTTTTTAAGTTTATTTATTTTTGACAGAGAGAGAGCACGGGCGGGGTGGGGGTGTAGGGGGCAGAGAGAGGGGCTCGAGCCCACAAACCGCGACATCGTGACCTGAGTCGACGTCAGATGCTTAACCGACGACACCAACCACCCAGGTGCCCCAGGACGTATTATTTTTTTTAACGTGCAAAAACAGAGATGGGTTGTCAGAAAGTAAGTTACGATGTTAAAAACCAGGACCAAGATCCACATCCTGTGTATTTGGTCCCCACTGGTATCCTGTCGTCTCCTCCCTCAGCCCTCTGTGTCCTCTGGGATCCTCAGTCCTGGGCTTCTTTCAGAGACTTAAACCACTGTGCTCTCCCCCCACCCCCACACCACTGCAGAATCCCCACAGTGCATCCCCACCCCCAGACTAGGCTCGGTCACCATAGGATGCCTACCTGGACTTTAATTAGGTCCACCAGTCAGGAGGCTCCATGCGGGCAAGGACCGCCTCTGGCTTTGGTTCCTTACCCTGCCTCCCCGGGGTCTGGTACAATGCCTGGCACAGAGATTAGCTAATATTGGGTAAATAAATGGATATTAAAAAAAAATTCCGAGTGTCAGCCACGCAAAGAAAGTCAGTTGCAGATACTTGTGACGGCTCAGGCATATATCCTTTTGTTCTGGTTTTTTTCTTTAAACAGGTGCTGTAGTCACATATACAAAAACCAAAGGAATGAAATTATTTACCTTATGCGGCATAAAATGTGCCCTCTCATCTCCACCTCCCCTCCTCTGATGGAACTCGTCTCTGTGACAATTCATTTCTAGGGTCTCTACGCATCCATTCTTTTTTTTTCTACACCCGGTAGCATTCCGCAAATGCTATTCCGTTTTTCACTTAATAAAACCGGGGATAAGTCTTTATCGGGGCATAAAAGCTTGCTCAATCTTCTTTTCCTGATGCTTTATGAACATTTTATTTATTTATTTATTTATTTATTTTTAATGTTTATTTATTTGAGAGAGAGCGGGGGAAGGGCAGGGAGAGAGGGGGAGACACAGAATCCGAAGCAGGCTCGTCTCTGAGCAGTCAGTGCAGAGCCCAACGCGGGGCTCGAGCCCACAACCACGAGATCATGACCTGAGCCGAAGTGGGACGCTTAACCAACTGAGCCACCCGGGCGCCCCACGAACATTTTAAAATAAAGCAAGGAGTAAGTAGTTTGACTGTAAATACGTGGAACTAGGTTTTAGCATCAGTTAATTTCCTGTGCTTGTCCTATCAAATATCCACGCACTGTGCCATCTATCTGTCCATCCATCAGCCCATACTCTTTCTTGATTCACTTCAAACTAAATCACAGACTTCCATACCCGTTCACATTGTACTTCAGCCAGTGTCATTAGCTACAGTTTAACATTTGTTTACGTTTTTTTTTCTTTTTATGGAAGATATACGTATGAGAAAACGTGCACATCTTAAGTGAATATTCTGAATTTCGACAACTCTTGGGTCCACCACACTGACTCATGAAAATGAATACGTTTGCATACCCTATAAACTCCTATCAAGATGTGGAACATGAGCATCGCCTCCAGAAACTATCCTCACGTTCTTAGTCAGACAGTTCCCACTCTTTTATCCTCAGATACGGCTACTATTCTTTTCCGACCATAAAATAGCCTTGCCTGTCTAGAGTTTCCTATAAATGCAATCATACAGTAGGTACTCTTGTTTTTTTAGCTTCATGCATGTCATTGCACGAATCAGCAATCCGTTCTTTCTTATCGCTGAGTATCAATACACTCATCATATAATCCATACTCACGATATACATAATAGAATATATCCCACAGCATTTCCACAGTTTATTTCCCCCCTCCTTATCCTTCCTATTAAGCGCACAGGATATCGTTATCGATGAACATTTCGGCTGTTTCTACCTTCTGCTATCGCAGAGATTAACCTCTCCGGACAGCATGTCACCTGGATTACAAACATACAGGCGGAATCCCAAGAATGGAGATCACCGAGTCCTAGTTCTTGCTTTTTTGGCTTCCAAACCTGAGAGCAAGCCTCGGTGCATCACAAATTCGAGACTGAGACACCCCAAAGCCACGTTTAAATGGCAGGTGATTTGCAAGACCCCTTAAGAGAATAAGAACTGTGAATTACCACCTCAGCCATCCCCCCCCCCCCCCCCCGCCCCCGGGGCTGTCAGGAAGGGCAGTCAGGTCAAATACCAGCTTCCCACCCACACAGACTGGTCACAGAAAACAACGGATTTCTACGAATATTGTGAGGGAGTAAACTCCTCTAGAGTGGATACGGTTCTGGACACATTCTTCTAGTTCTCCCACTACCCTTCGGTTTCCACCAGGTTGTATTCCTGAGACTGTTGCAGACCAGCTGCTGGTCCTGCTCTGGGTTACAGTCCTTTGTTGGAGAAGTCACATCCTGGGGGGAAAAGGCCCTGGGTTTCATTAGTTAAGCTTTTACCCTCCACCCTTTTTTCACACCCATCATCCCAAGCCCCTGAACGTGGTGATGGCTTTTCCTTACTTCCCACCCACCTCCCCCCCCCCTTTCTCTTTTATTTCCCACTGATAAATGGCAAAAGCAGCTGCCGGGTTTTGCTTTGAAGATGCTGATGGACGAGCATGATGAATCGGGATGGATTAGAGCAGATGAATCACATAACACGGCGAGGGGACCAGGGAGCGAGCGCGAAGCCGGCTTCCAGCTTTACGTTTTTCAAACTCAGCCTTAAAAGCCTGCGTTTCTTTTAATCTGGTTCCAGTTTCTGCGATGACTCTGCATATGTTTAAAAGAAGGAGAGCCAGAGAAGCCTTGTGGATATAAACAGGGAATTCATTCTTCGCTGGGACTCCAAGAGCACATTGTCATTCAGGGGGAGTTGAAATAGCTAAGAAACCACTTCAAGGTCCCTCAGAAACAACTGGGCAGCCCCAGGAAGAGGAACAGTTGGCAAACCAAGTGACAGAATTTAAAACTGTAAATCTTTAACATGAGGATTGACGAGCAAAATACAGCTGTTGCCGCTGGTCGCCATAGCCTTGTTTGGACGGAAAGTGTACTCTCGAGCCGATTATCCTAAACTGCTCGGTTACTGTGAATGGTAAGCATTAGCAGGTTGGAATCTGGTCTTGTTTTGAACCCAAGAAAAATAAGAACAGTTATTTCACCGCCCTGTAGTGTTTTCTGGTCTTAAAGGGACAAAGAAAATAAACTCCAGTTCTGGAGCTGCAGTTTCTGTTTGAGACTGAGAAATTCCAAGACCTCCTTTGAAATTCAAGAGACACTTAACAGAGAAGAAAGGTCTTGGTGAATGGATGGTTCCTTTGTATTTGAACAAGAGGGGCCCTCTTCCTCCCTGGATGGAAAGCCATTCAAAGGAAATCATTAAAGGACGTCCCTTTTTGCACAGCTGAGACTCTGGGGATACAGGCAAAACGAAGTGTAGAATTGATGCGGTTATCCAAACAACAAGGGATACGATAGAAAGGAGGGGGGGAATCTAGGCTCGGCTCTTTGGCTAATTGCTAGGATCCTGAGATTCACCACGACTCCCTCAGACGTTGTCATCATCAAATAGTTAGCGATCACTTTCTAAATTTCACATTTGAGGCAGAGGCAATAGTAAATGGTACCGAGGACTGTTGAATGGTGGGGAGGGGACTCTCGATTTGGTTTATCGAAAACCTTTTGACCACAAGAGTTTTAAGGTAATCAGTACAGGCTCCAAGAGTAGCGATTCGAAAGAGACTCTCCCAGCATTGCTGAATACTAATAATCCCCGCCGACACTGCGATTGAACGCTTGCTGTTGTGGCCACCACTTTGCCAAATCGTTTCCATGGATTATCTGATTTAATCTTTACCTCATCCCGATGGAGAGTGTGGCATTTCTTTCTCTTGGAGAGCTTTAAGAATAAAGTGGGTCATTTTTTAAAACGGTTCTGGCTGCCCTGCTCAAGGTGGATCGAAAAGCATTAAGCAATGCTTAAGAAAAGACCTTTCTATTCACCAGCTTTCCTTGCTACCCTTCTTGCATTGGCTTTCCTGAGAATGTGGGTCTAAGGGGAGCTCCGAGGGGGTCCATGTCAATTGCTGCTCATGTCCCCAGTTCATTTCCACACCTCCTGTTGCCAAGTCCTTGCCTGATTCTTGGTCATGAGAAGTGGAAGAAGAATAAAAGCAGAAGTGGGCGGGGGGGGGGGGGTGGTGATGGAATTGCTTTGTGTGCATTTTGACCATGCACATTTTATAAATCTATTTACAGGGCAGGCGTGGCTCCCCATCTGTTTGGGAAAGTCCCATTAAACATAAATGAGAGTTAAATGATTAATCGGATTTTCACCCCAATTGTGATTTTTAAATTTAACTAGGTATCTGGACATTAATGAAACCGACCCAGGGTCCGATAAAATGCATGTGGTTTGTTTATAATTCGTCTCCACCTAACGTCTCCCTTCTGACCGCAGAGAGCATGTTATGATTCAGTGCTTCTCATTCAACAAGTATTTATCGAAAAACTGCTCTGTGCCAGGTTATCTACCTGCTAGATTCTGAAAATTTGTTAATATATAAGATACACGGTGCCCCCCTTCCTGCTTATAGTGCAGGGGGTGGCTGACATTAAGCATATAATATATAAACACTCAGATAAAAATCTAGTTACAAATATAACGAGTGCTAGGGAAGGGATCTAAGAGAGAGAAAAAACACACAAAGGATCTAATTTTGATGGGGTGCCCTAGAAAAGCCTCTCTGAGAAAGTGACAACACCAGTAGGGTTATAAAGTAAGAAGTAGCCAATTCAAAGCTGATGGCAAGGATATTCCGGGCGGAAGGACTCACACTGGCAAAGGCTCTGAGGCTGGAAATTGTTGGGTGAGCTCAGAGAACTGGAGGAAGGCTGCGAGGACTGTGGCTAGCAGGATGGGGTGGAGGGATGGCGATAGGCTGCACGGCCCAGAACAAGACCAGGTACCAGGCACCGAATGCTAGGAAGGGACTAAATCCTGCACGCACAATGAATGGGATGCTATTCGATGATGGTTTTAAGTGAAATGATGAGATATCTCAGCTGAGGGACCGGAGATGAGTTGAGGGCAGCAAGCATGGTCTCAAGGAGACCAGGTAGGAGACAGTTGCAGTAGCCCAGCTGAGCGTTGAGGGCGGCTTGGATGACGGTGGGGGTTAGAGAGATATGACTAGTCTGCGGGAGTTGAGAAACGAAGATCATTCCACGATCCCTGTATCCTGAACACGGAGACCGTAGGCACAACCACCAACAGAAGTAGGCAACAGCTTTGAGGTTGTCCATTTCGTTAACCACATAAAGGAATTCATATCTATATAATATTTTTTAGGGGGAAGATTTTCCTAAAATATTCTTTTTTTTTTTTTAAGTTTTTTAATTTATTTTGAGAGCAAGAGCTTGAGCAGGGGAGGGACAGAGAGGGGGAGAGAGAATCCCTAGCAGACTCTGCACTGTGTGCTCAGAGCCCGACGTGGGGCTCAGTCTCGGGAACTGTGAGATCATGGCCTGAGCCAAAATCAAGGGTCAGACGTTTAATGGGCTGAACTGCCTAGGTGCCCCTCGTGTCCTAAATTATTCTGATTCACTGTTCTCAGCACACTGTTAAGTGGTAGATACTAGGTGCTTAGCTGTTGACACTGGCATTAAGAAGTCATAAACTAACTCAGTTTTTAGCACATTGCTCATTCAACTGACTTGTTGAAGACTCTACAAGTGCCCTGTATAAGAAGATAGAGACCCTGTGTGTTTATTTATCTACCATGTTGTAGAAAGCACTTACGAGAGGTCACTGTAAGCTTTAGTATCCTTCATAATAGCCCTACCAGCATGCAATTTTGATCTTTCTCAAGTGCGATCATTTCCTTGTCAACCAGAAGCCACTCCTTCATTCCTGAGTCATGAAGTCTGTCTTCAGAGCATCATGGCTCATGATGAATTACATCCCCATGCACAGTAACATACTGTTGCCTGGTCCCTATTAATTCTTTGGTGTCCATATCTGGTTACACATGTTGAACCAAGCTCTTGTGAACTTTACTCACCCTCAGCAGGGTTGAACAACAGACTCTGCTCTATGTGATGTTTGTCTTTGCTCAACCACAGCCCTTCGCTGGATACAGCCTACAAGTTGCTCTTTCAGTTGAGTTGGCAAGGGCTCATCACTCTGGAGGTGATGGTTGCATACTCTGTTTCCAAGAACACATGCCTGGGATGAGCCAATAGCCGGGGTGCCCATCTTTGTGAATGGGTCATTACAGCACCCACTAGTCATAGCCACAGTGTGGTAAACCACCCCCTACAAGAACCAGGGGACTTTATTCATTTTAATGTGTTATATTGCTTAGGACTTGTTAGAAGATTAATGTTTTAAAATAGTTTTAATGGTTTGTATTTTTTTTTAGCATGAATAACACTTTTATTCCATATGGGAAGGTAAACATTTGATGGATTTCCATGATGTCTCTCTAAAGTTATCCCAGCTGTGTCTATGCACACACTGAAATGGATAACAATGAGGACAATTTTCTGGATAAAATGCCAAGAGCTGAGATAAGAATCTGAATCAAATCCAAAGTCCCTTTGCCTCACTGCATCTTCTCACGTGGCTGGTGGCTCTCTCTTTTTTGAATGCGGTAAAATTGACATAACGTAAAGTTTAACATTTTAACCATTTTTAAGTACACAGTTCGATGGCATCAACTATATTCACATTGGGTGTGCAGCCATCATCACTATCTGCGTTTCCAGAACTTTCCCATTACCACATACAGCAGCTCTGCACTCCATTTTCCTCTTTCTCCCAAGCTCCTGGTAACCCCTGTTCTACTTTCCATCTCTATGAACTTGCCTACTCCAGGTACCTGATAAGGGCAAACCTCATTCTATTGTGTTCCATTTTATTGCACTTTGCCTAGTTGCATTTCACACATTTAGTGTGTTTTACAAATTGGAGATTTGTGGCAACCTGTAGTCAAGCATATCTACCAGTGCTGTTTTCTTTTTTTTTTAAGGTTTTATTTTTAATTTTTTTTAAATGTTTATTTATTTTTGAGACATGGAGAGACAGAGCATGAACAGGGGAGGGTCAGAGAGAGAGGGAGACCCAGAATCTGAAGCAGGCTCCAGGCTCTGAGCTGTCAGTACAGAGCCTGACGCGGGGCTTGAACTCACGGACCGTGAGATCGTGGCCTGAGCCGAAGTCGGACGCTCAACCGACTGAGCCACCCACGTGCCCCCTAAGGTTTTATTTGTAAATAATCTCATACCCAATATGGGGCTCAAACTTACAACCCCAAGATCAAGAGTCACACACTCCACCAACTCAGCCAGCCAGGGGCCCCAATCGGTGCCATTTTTCCAACACCATTCGCTCACTTCATGTCTCTGTGGCACATTTATTTCAGACTTTTTTGTTATTATAGTGTTTGTTATGGTGGCCTGCAATCCGCGACCTCCGATGTTACTATTGTAATTCGGGGGGGATGCCATGAACCGAGCTCATATAAGACAGCGAATTAATAAATGTTGCGTGTGTGTGAACAGCTCTTCCTCACCTCTCTCCCTCTCTCGGGCCTCCCTATTCCCTGAAACACAATATTGACATTAGGCCAATTTATAACACCGCGACAGCCTCTAAGTGTTCAAGTGAAAGGAACAATTGTATGTTTCTCACTCCACATCAAAAGCTAGAAGTGGCTAAGCTTTGCAAGGAGGGCACGTCTAAAGCCGAGACAGGCAGAAAGCTGGGCCTGTTGTGCCAGTTAGCCAAGTTGCGATAACGAAAGAAAAGTTCTTGAAGGAAAGTAAGGGTACCGCTCCAGCGAACACATGAATGATAAGAAAGTGAGGCAGCCTTCATGCTGATACGGTGAGGGTCTGAGTGGTCTGCATCGAAGATCAAACCAGCCCCAACATTCCCTTAAGCCAAAGCCTAATCCAGAGCAAGGCCCCTGACTCTTCAGTTCTCTGAAGGCTGAGGGACATGAGGAAGCAGGGAGAGAAGCTTGAAGCTAGCAGGGGTAGGTTCTTGACATTTGGAAGGACTCCATCTCTGCAACAAAAGCGCAAGGCGAAGCGGCCCGTACGCATGAACAAGCTGCGGCACGTTCTCCAGAAAAAGCCGACTAGGACAATATGACGAAGGTGGCTACAGTAAACAGATTTCCCCTGTAGGTGAAACAGCCTTCTAGCGGAAGGAAGTGCCATCTAGGACTTTGATAGCTAGAGAGAAGTCGATGCCTGGCTTCAGAGCTTCAAAGGACAGGCTGGCTCTCTTATGAGGGGCTCTTGCGGCTGGTGACGTCAAGTTGGAGTCAGTGTTCATTGGCCGTTCTGAAAATCCTAGGGCCCTAAAGAACTATGCTCAAGCTACTCTGCCTGTGTTTGTCCAGTGAAGCAACAAAGCCTGGATGACAGCACATCTGTTTATAACATGGCTTACTGAATATTTTAAGCCCACCCGTGACTCCTGCTCAGAAAAAGAATTCTTTCCGAAATATTACTACTCACCGACCACGGACCTGGTCACCCAAGGGTTCTGATGGAGGCGGACAATGAGAATGATGTTGTTTTCATGCCTGCTAACACCATGTCCACTCTACAGCCCGTGGATCAAGGAGTCATTTTGAGTTTCCAGTGTTATTATTTAAGAAACGCATTTCATGGGAAACCTGGGTGGCTCCGTTGGTTAAGCATCCAACTCTTGGTCTTGGCTGAGGTCATGATCTCACGGTTTGTGGTTTCGGGCCCCACATCAAGCTCTGCGTTTACAGCACAGAGCCTGCTTGGGATTCTGTCTCTCTCCCACTCTCTGCCCCTCCCCTGCTCACGTGCTCTCTTCCTCTCTCAAAATAAATTTAAAATTTTTAAAGAGAAATACATTTCAGAAGGCTATAGCTTCCACAGACCGTGATTCCTATGATGGTTCTGGACAAAGTACATTCAAAACCTGCTGGAAAAGATTCACCATTCTAAATGCCATTAAGAACGCTCGCGATCTAGGGCACCTGGGTGCCTCAGTCAGTTGAGCATCTGACAGTTTGAGCTCAGTTTATGATCTCATGGTTCAAGAGTTCGAGCCCTGCATTGGGCTCTGTGCTGACAGCACGGAGCCTGCTTGGGATTCTGTCTCCCTCTCTCTGTCTGCCCTCCCCCACTTGCTCTCTATCTCTCTCTCAAAATAAATAAAAATAAACTTAAAAAAAAAAAAGGGGGCGCCTGGGTGGCACAGTCCGTTAAGCGTCCGACTTCAGCCAGGTCACGATCTCACGGTCCGTGAGTTCGAGCCCCGCGTCAGGCTCTGGGCTGATGGCTCAGAGCCTGGAGCCTGTTTCCGATTCTGTGTCTTCCTCTCTCTCTGCCCCTCCCCCGTTCATGCTCTGTCTCTCTCTGTCCCAAAAATAAATAAACGTTGAAAAAAAAAAATTAAAAAAAAAAAAAAAAGAACATTGGTGATTCATGGGAAGAGGTCACCATGTCAGTAGTATTGGGAGTCTGGAAGAAGTTGATTGCAACCTTTATGGATGACTTTGAGGGGTCCAAGACTTCCATAGAAAGAGCAAGAGAACTAGAATTAGAAGTGGAGCCTGAAGGTGGGACTGAATTGCTACAATCTCATGAGAACGCTTGAGTGGATAAGGAGTTGCTTTTTATGAATAAGCCGAGAAAGTGGTTTCTTGTGATGGCATATATGCCTAGTGAAGATTGTTGACATGACCACAAAGGATTTAGAATATTACATCAACCCAGCTGGTGAAGCAGTGGCAGGAGTTGAGAGGACAGACTCCAATTTTGAAAGAAGTTCTGTAGGTCAAATGCTATCAAACAGCATGGCATGCTGCAGAGAAATCGTTGGCGAAAGGAGGAGTCCATCCATGCGGCAGACTTCACTGTTGTCTCGTTTTAAGAAATGGCCACAGCCGCCCCAGCCTTCAGCAACCACCACCCTGATCAGTCAGCACCATCAATATCGAGGCGAAACCCTCCTCCCGACAGCAAAACCATTAGGACTCGCTGAAGTGAAGTGAACAGTTAGCATTTTTTTAGCGATAAGGTATTTTTTATTGAAGTATAGTCGACATAGAGCAACAAAATATTTTTAATTACAGTTACATTGTTTTGCGTTTCTTTTTTAGACAAAATGCCATTGCACATTTAATGGACTACAGCATAGGGGCACCTGGGTGGCTCAGTCGGTTAAGTGTCCGACTTCAGCTCAGGTCATGATCTCATAGCTGGTGGGTTTGAGCCCCGTGTCAGTCTCTGTGCTGACAGCTCAGAACATGGAGCCTGCTTTGGATTCTGCGTCTCCCTCTCTCCCTGCCCCTCCCCTGCCCATGCTGTGTCTCTCTCTCCTTCAAAAATAACCATTAAAAAATTTTTTTTGTAAAGACTACAGTATAGTGTCAACATAATTTTTATATCTGTTGGGAAACCAAACAGTTCGTCTGGCTCACCTTATTGCGGTATGTGCTTCATTCCAGTGGTCTGGAGCCAAACCTGCCAAGTCTCCAAGCTATGCCCGTAGAAGTGGAATCATGGCTTCTCCTTTTGTGTCTGGTTTATTTCACTTATGTTTTCAAGGTTCATCCTTGTTGTAACGTGTGTCAGAATTGCCTTTCCCTTTTGGGGGCTGAATAATATTCCCTTGTGTCGTAGATATCCCACATTTAGTTTATCGATTCATCCACTGGTGGTTGTTTGGATTTTTCCTATTAGCTCCTGTAAATGATGCTGCTGTGAACATAGAAGACTCGGTTTGAGTCCCTGCTTTCAGGTCTTTTGGATATATATCTAGGAATGGAATTGCTGGACCATAATAGCAATTCTACGTTTAACTTTTTAAGGACCTGCCAAATAGTTTTCCGCCACCGGCCACACCTTTTCACATTCCCACCAGCGATGCACCAGGGTTCCGGTTTCTCCACAGCCTCGTGAACGCTTATTATTAACCATGCTAATGGCTACGTACGTTTCTTTTTAAGTGATCCTATGTCTATTTGCCTAGTCATCTTGATACAATCAACACAGGGCTCTGTTTAACGTGGCTGAACTACTTGCAGATAGATGTAAATTTTCATTCAGGCAAAAACTGAAAAACAGAGTCTATCCAGATTCAAAGTGAGGAAGCAGCGATAGCCCATGGCGAAAAGCGTGGACTCTGGTGGTAGAGTGTGAGGGCAGCTCTGCTCTGGCTAGGTGTGAACTTGGGTGAGCTGCTGAACTCCTCTGCATTGGTCCTTTCTCTGTGGCGTAAGGATAATAAAGATACCCACTGCCTAGGCGTGTCACGAGAATTAGGTAAATGGATACATGCAAAGCTCTTAGAACAGTGCTCTGTATAGAGTGCCTGGGTGGCTCAGTCAGTTAAGCATCCGACTTGGGCTCAGGTCATGATCTCGCCGTCCATGAGTTCAAGCCCCATATCGGGCTCTGTGCTGACAGCTCGGAGCCTGGAGCCTGCTTCGGATTCTGTGTCTCCCTCTCTCTCTGCTCCTTCCCCACTTGTGCTCTGTCTCTCAAAAATAAATAAACATTAAAAAAATTTTAGAAAGAACAGTGCTCTATACATAGAAGTTTACACAGCGCTAACTCACCACATTTCTGGTCCAAATATGCCTGAAAACTTTTGAACTTCATCTCATAACCCAGACAATTAAGTCAGAATCCAGGTGGGGAGTGGCATTTGCATTTTTAATGAGCACCCCATGCCCCAGTGACCCCCACGGGCAATCGTGTCTGGTAACCCCTGCTCTGACTCATAGCCAGCTGGTGTCACCTTTGGGTTTCATCCAACTTTCAGGCAAGCTGAGTCCCAAGAAGAGCCCCAATTTATGTCTAAAGTTCCAAAACTACAAGTACCATTTTAAATTATTGAAACCAATAGCCTATAAAGATTATGAGCTTATTCCATGAAGGAAATTTGTCTTAAAATTTTGCAGCCTGTTAATTTGAATGTCACACTTTCCTCTTTCCGGAGCAAAAAGAGGGATATTTTTTTTTTCCTCCGATTAAAATGACAAAGGCTTTTACATTTTTGTGACCAGTTCTGGCCCAGCCATTTAAAAAAAAAAAAAATCTAAAAAGTTGCACATTATTTTTATAAGACAATAGTAATTCTGACAGTCCAGAAAATGCCAGAGCATTCATGCAAGTCACCTGGCCCAGGATATATGGCATTAGATAGGCAAAACATTGGAGCTGAAGACACAATTTCTATCTTGGCCTCAAAGGGACACAGAAATGTTCCATTTCTCAAAGCATTTTAAACAATCCAGGAATAGGAGCTCTTGTGAAATGCTTTACAAGTTTCCCATTTCAGAAGTTGCTTCCGCAATACGAAATCTTCGGAAGACTGAAGAGTTTAAGGATACGGAGACTTTACACATACAGGTCACACTTTTCCACCCAGGCCAGTCTCGTCAAGTCCTCGCTGGGAAAGCCATCAGAATTTCCACTTCGTGGCAAAAGGAAGTAGAGCTGGAAACACCACGTGAGGAGTTCCTTCCAGAAAAGCTAGGGTTACTAAACAGCATGTAGGAGAAAAGAATTAAGGGCAGTTCACGTGCAGAGCCCCAGAACCGCTTTGAAAAGAAGCATCTCTCAAAAGAATTGCAAGCAGTGGAAATATTTTGCACTGAAAACAGTGGCCAGAGACACCCTATCAGCCGCTCACCAAGACTTCCCAAAGGCGCTGTGATGTTAAGGGGCAGCTGTCTGCAGACAGAGAGGCTGATGGAGAAATTGTAGTGTCACCAGCCAGAGCTTAGAAAAGACCCTGAGTTTCCAAACACACACTCAGCCCCTACACATACCCCATATGCACACCAGCATCACTAACGTCAGGAGGATGCCGCCCCCCCCCCCCCAGAATATGAAAAATAGCCACCGCCGCTCTAAGGGCTTACCAGCAGCCATACACCGAGCAAACCTGCCCATAGGTTCCCTTTGTGAATCCTCCCAAGTCTATGAAGTAGACCCCTTTACAAATTGGGACCATTTAAGGCTCATTTATTTCTCTGTTCCATAAAAATTCACTGGGTACTTCCTACCTCTGGGACGCTGGAACACAGGATTAAAAATGTGGCAGAGACAGAACTGCTAAATGCAAGAAGCCAATCTGAAAAAGGTTACATATTGTTTCATTCCAACCACGTGACATTTTGCAAAAGGCAAACCTGTGGGGACAGTGAAAAGATCAGTGGTTCCCTGGTGTTGCAGGGAGGGAGGGATGAAGAGGTGGCCTTACAGGGGAGGTTTCGGGCAGTGAAACTATGCTGTATGATATTAACGTAGTAGATACTTGTCACTAAACGCCAGTTGCTGAATATCCAACACCCAGGGTGAACCCTGATGCAAGCCCTAAACTTCAGTTAACAATGTATCAACATTGGCTCACCAGTTGTAACAAATGTGCCAGCCAATGGAAGATGTTAATAACAAGAGGCCTTTAGGGAAAGGAGGGCATGATGGGGTATGTGGGAAGTCTGTGTACTTTCCACTGAATTTTTTGCAAACCCAAAGCTGCTCTAAATAAATAAAGTCGGTTGTTTTGGGTTGTTTTTGTTTATTTGTTTCTTTGTTGTTTATAAGGAAGAAAGACCATAGCTCCTGCCATCATGAAGACTTCAAGAGGGCGAGACAGATAAAAGCAAAGAAACAAGGCCATGGAAGAGCTGGGGTTCCGCGCAGTGAAGGAAGGAAACAAACAAGGCAATTGGCTGGGCCTGCGCTGGTGGGGTGATCAGGGAAGCCCTCTCTGAGGAGGTGACATTGAAACAGAGCACTGAAGGCACTACCATGCCAAACAAGGGGAAGAGTGTTACACAGAGGGAACAGCATGTGCAAAGACCCTGAGGAAGAAGGGAAATCCAGGAACACAAAGATCACCAAGCTGGCGGAGAGCAGAGTCAGGATTTGATGCTCCTTCCGAGCCCAGCGCCTTGTCTCTCATTTAAACAGCCAGTGTCTTGAATATGGAACCTCACTCTTGTTCAAAGTCTCCCTGTATTCCATTCCTCATGGTGTGGCTGGATAGTGTAAACATTACTTAAAATGGGAATAAATTCTTCCATCGCTGATGGCAAAGTATTCCGCCCCACTCTTCAATCAGTAGAGAAAATTCCAGGGCTTTGCTTTCCCAGCTATCTTTAAAATTCAAGAGGTTTTGGGGATGGGGGGGAGAGCATTTTGTCATTTGGAAAAAAGGTCATCTATTCATCATTTTCCAAAAACATCCAACGCATTATGAGAGAGGTTCCTATGGCCTTCGTAAATATTTATGATACACGACTGGCCATGTTATATATACTGTGCCTTGCTAATATTAGTCATGGCTTAAAGTCTTCCTGCGCGCTGAGCCCGGTGAGTGTGGGTGTGTGGAATAGCATCCTGACCAAGGGGGCAGAGCGTTCATTGCAGTTGTTCCGTGGGTCTGCTTAAAGAATTTGCACATAACCAAAAAAAAGAAAAAAAAAAGAATTTGCACACAACCAGGTCAAAACACAGGTCCATCTTTCCTTGCAGAAGAAGAAGAAGAAGAAGAAGAAGAAGAAGAAAAACAAAACAATCTGTTTCAGTCCATATGAGAAAGCATTTTAAGACTGAAAACACGGCACGTAAAGAAGAAAGAGGTGAGTGTGTTATTTTAAATGGAAAAAACAGCTGCTCGGGTCAGATAGAAACCAGATGGGAGAGAAAGAAGAGTAAAGCCGAAAGGCATTCAGGAAGAAGACAGCAGAATGTCGGACGAACGGACGAACGGTAACTCCCAGACTTTTCTTCCTGTGGTGCGAGACCACATGGCTCACAGGACCGCTCCTTCTCCGGGAGCAGGGAAGAAAAACCGAGGTGGACGCACCGAGTTATCCGAGGAACGGATCCAAAGACACAACCCTGTCACCCCCCAGATGGCTGGGCGTCTTCATTAGCGAGGTGCAGAACTTGGCCTGATCTCCGAGGGAAAGGATAGAAGCCCCAGAAGTGAAAGCATGTGCCTGTGGGTTCTCATCCAGCCCCGGTGCTGGAGGAAATAAACCAGACGAGGGCAGCCAGGCCTTTTAAGCTTGTGTCACAACACACCTGTCTTCTAACACGGTTCTCCGGGGAGGACGCACCGGGGACCTCGGAGGCATGGCGCGCGTCCCAGCTGCGGCCCTCCTGCCCGGCAGACGTGAGGGAGAGAGTTCCGGCGAATTGTTTCCTCCGTGCTGAGTTGTGGCTTTCTCACCCTGGGGAAGTGTATTATTTGGGTTGCCACGTGCTGACCGCAGACTTCCGGCCGCACCGCTTGCGCCACCAGGAGAGTGGCTCGTGGTCGTACTTCCCACGGAGGCTTGCTGTGGTTCCCGGGGAGGAGGCGGCCGCCTCCCCCGGCACAGGGCTGGAGACGAGCCGCCTCTGCCGGGTGAGCGGTCCAGGCCCAGATTCGTGTGGTCGAGTGTGGTTACCTTATCTAGCTGGCATCCTCTGGGCGGCTAATGATGCGTGAACACAGCACGTTAGGAAAAACAGTCTGCAGAGAGGACAGCCAGCTCCTCCCCAGGCCACAGAAGGACCGGGCCGGTACCCAGGCGGCTCAGCCTAAACCCGTGAACAACAGCGGGTTAGCAGGTGAGCAGAAAGGTTCTAGTGAAGAGTGATACAGGCTGTTTTCACCAAGCTCTCTAACCTCAGGCCAATGACTCAACATCCCTAAGGTTCATTTGCCACATTTACAAATGGTGATCCTAATAATATCTGTCTCGCAGGGTGGTTGAGGGAATCACGTGGGACAATTTATATTTAAGAAGGTTATATTATAAACAGTATCTTTACAGTTAAATAGGAGAACCTCAAGTCTGGTTTAAAAAGAAAAAAAATAAAACATACTTACTGGCTCCCGTAAGCTGTTAAGTTCTGGAGTGCATCTGGCTTCAGGCGTGGCTGGATCCAGTTACTCATATTATTTCTTCCAGATGCTTGCTCGCTCTTAGATTCTCTGTCTCGGTCTCTTCATCGCTCTCTCAATCTGTTTCTCCCTACTCCTCTCCCTACTTTCTTCTCATTCTTGCGTTTTAACTCTTGTTTTGGGCTTCCTCACTGTTGGCTTTATTCTCAGGCAGTGTGTTTCACACGCCATGAGAAAGATGGCCCCTCGCAGTTCCAGACAAAATAGTCTATACAGAGGAAGTGAGACTTCTATACATCCCATTTCGTGGAGGGACTCTGGTTGGATCTGGAGGTCGCCCCTTGCTTGTCCCAATTGCTACAAAACAGGCATGGAAAACTCTGATTGGCCAGGCTTAGTCATGTGCTCTCTCCTATACAGAGAGATGGGGAAGGGGCAACTTTAGGCTTTTTTTTACAGATGGACCCACCGGAATCCTGTAGGGTGGATAAAGAACAATTCTCTCCAGACACAACATGTGTTCACAAAAACGGCTCAAATCTCCATAAGCAGGTCCATGTAATTACTATGGGTCTCTCTTATCTCTTCATATCAAAACCTGCTCATCCTGGACGTTGTTCCCTTTTCTTTAGCTGTCACTTTGGAAAAGAATTGGATGTCGATTGGCCTCTAATCCTGTTATAGAAAGAGCTTCTACCAAAAGCCAGAGACCTGCGTTCTAATCCAGGTTTTGCCACTCCAGTGGCTTAGTGACTTCGCTCTGATTAGTTTGGCCTCCCTGTGAAGTTTCCCCAGCTATCGCGTACACGAGAGTTGCGACGGGTTATCTCCCAGACCCCTTCCAACTCACAGGCCTGTGTTTCTACAGATTCATCCTTGTTACATTCACATTTTAGCAGAGACTTCCTGAAATGGCAATGATTTGATGCGACGAGTGAAATGTTAATAAAGATCTTTGGACCAGAGAAACCAGGAACCTCCTTCCAAGCCTCCTAAGCGTCTTTCCACAGGGGCAGGCACCTGATCGTGGTAGAGGGACCTCCCTTATCCACGGTTTTGCATTCCACGGTTTCCGTTACCCACCGTCAGCCACAGGCGGAGGTGGATGATCCTCCTGATAAATCATCAGAAGGTCTGTAGTAGCATAAGGCTAGGTCACAACACCAACCTCATTCATCTTATTTCATCTTGTCACAGGGCACTTGATCATCTCGTGTCATCACGAGAAGGGAGAGGATGGTACACTCACATGTGGAGAGAGAACGACCCCATCCCCGTCTCTTTTATTACAGTATATGATCTTAATTTTTCTGTTTTCCTCTTGTTAATCTCTTCCTGTGCCTAATTTACATATTAAACTTTATCTCAGGTGTATACATACAGGAAAAACCTTAGTATGCATAGGGTTCAGGTCTGTCTGTGGTTTCAGGCATCCACTGGGGGGACTTGGCACATATATCCACCAGGTAAGGGGGGACTACTGTATTTTGAATTTGCTGTTCAAGGCGGTGGAAGGCGTGACTTACTTGCCTCGTGTCAACACAGCGGTGGAAAACGAGGCTCGCTGAACAAAGCATACTCTGACCAGATTTGGGGCCTTCCGCTTCTCTTGCCCTCCTTTGGAACAGTCCTTCCGGGGCCTCCCACTGGGATTTGTCCTGGGGCCACTTCACAAAGCTCCAGCCTCCAAAGTGTTCCTACTCGGCAAAGCTCCACCAAGATTTCCCTACCCGAGTTCCCACCCCTTTCAAGTCCTACACCCTCCTCAGTGGCAGATGCTACATTCGGTACACGAGTCACTTGTACCTCACTCATGAGTCAGAAAAGTTACCCTCCGAAACAATATACGTGTGCTTCTCAGGGGTCTTGTGAAGACGATGCCCTGACACGAAAGAGTGAGTCCAGTGGGGGAAGCCAGGACCCGTGACGGGTGAGAAGGGAGTTGGCATAGAAGCTGGGAGCTCATTCTCAGGCAATCCGTATTTATTATTTTATACATCGCTTCTTCCAAACAATATTGGAGGCCACGTATGACTCTAAAAAAAAGACAGGTGTAAAACTAAATTAAAGAAGGGAAAACATACAGGTCAAGCCCCTAGACTAATATATTTATTAGGAGTATAAAGTTCACCCTGAACTTCTTGGGAGGCATGGCAAGATTAAACATGGCGGACCAAACTACGTTCCACCAGGTAAAAGGAAAAACATCAGATCTTTGTTATAAATTAGCAGAGGGCCTCATCTGAGTGACTTTAAAAACAGTAGAAACATGGGGCGCCTGGGTGGCTCAGTCGGTTGAGCGTCCGACTTCGGCTCAGGTCACGATCTCGCCGTCCGTGAGTTCGAACTCCGCGTCGGGCTCTGGGCTGATGGCTCGGAGCCTGGAGCCTGCTTCCGATTCTGTGTCTCCCTCTCTCTCTGCCCCTCCCCCGTTCATGCTCTGTCTCTCTCTGTCTCAAAAGTAAATAAACTTAAAAACAGTAGAAACAATGGCAAAGACTGCTCGTTACGCGGATGCAGGTACGTCCTTCACATCGGCTTTGGGTCTTTGAGGAAAGATAATGATACAGGGCTCCCTGGTTCTCCCAGGTGACCCCGTCTGTACAGCACAAGTGAAGTGGAGATTCATCAGTTGTTGTAGGCGACCAAAGTTGTTGATGTAAGTCTCCTCCCTGACTTGAAGCATAGAGATTTGAGTGATCACCAAATCCCGTCCCGTCCCGTAACACTCTCAGACCAGTACATTCCTCTTTTTCGCCATCGGCCTTGTGATCAGCTCTCCCTGGAACTGATTTGTCTCCAACCTTTGCAACCATTGCAGCCCCTCCAAGATGTGAATATGACATTGCCACTTCAGGGCCTTCATCCGTGGGCAGGACATGAAGGTCCTAGCCTGGCCTTCCGGACCTTCTGTGATCCAGCCTCCTGTCTATGCTGCCAGGTTCGTCTCCCTTTCTCCTGTACCCTTCTTCTACTTCTCTGTTTTCTAGAATATGCTGAGCTCTTCCAGATGCCCTGCGGTCTTTGTCTGCCCGTTCTTTCTCACCCTTCAGATCCCAGCCTCACCACCCTCCCTTGCCCAAACCCTTCTTCAGCCTCTCAAGACAACCCTCTGTCCGTGTTTGTTCTCCTCACGTCTGAAACCACCTTGAAGTCACCCACTTACCCACCTGCTTGCTCTACTGGGCTAGAGCCATCCCTGCTTCTCCACTTTCCAGCCGTGGGAATCCGGAACAACTCATTTCATGCCCCTGTGCCTCGGTTTCCTCATCTGTAAAATAGGACTTATTTTTTTTTTTAATTTTTTTTTTCAACGTTTATTTATTTTGGGGACAGAGAGAGACAGAGCATGAACGGGGGAGGGGCAGAGAGAGAGGGAGACACAGAATCAGAAACAGGCTCCAGGCTCTGAGCCATCAGCCCAGAGCCCTACGCGGGGCTCCAACTCACGGACCGCGAGATCGTGACCTGGCTGAAGTCGGACGCTTAACCGACTGCGCCACCCAGGCGCCCCTGTAAAATAGGACTTATAATAGTGCCTGCTTCATAAAGGTATTGGGAGGACTAAATGAGAAATTTCATCCAAAGCACTTATACTGTGGCAAACACATAGTAAGTATGAATAACAATAATTATAATCCTGAATAGGTTATTGTATTAGGATAGAGATTTGATCGGGCTTATTCACTGTGTTATTCCCATAGCCAGCCCAATGTCTGGTACAGAATAGTTGGTCCGTGAACCCTTGTCGGATGAAAGAATGAATGAACGAGCGTTGAATTATCTGGCTCTGTCACGTGCACAGTTCCGTCTGCATTTTATCTGGGTCTGCACAGACCAAAAAAACCAACTCTATACGCACCTCCCCCTGTTTGTTTGCGCTGGTGTTTTTACCATTTACTCTGTTAGGAGAAGGATTCCATTTTACAAAGAAGGGAGGGTGGGGGGACCCTGTTTCCAAAGGCCTGTTTGTTCTCATTATTAATTTTCCTCTCCTCTTCCAAGTAGAGTTTGAATGATTTTGAACGTGCACTCATCTGGAACAGCACCCTCGTTCTCTCCTTTCATGCCTGGCTGCAATTAAAGTCAAAAGCAAAATTTGAAAATACAACTTTATTATAGAGCGAAAGAACTGTTGATTCAGGGACTGGCCTGTAATCTCACAACATTACAGAGAAAAAAAAAGAGAGAGAGAGAAGAAGAAAGGGGTGGGGGGAGGCGGGGGAAAGGAAAGAAAGAAAAGGAAAGATTACCGAGCCGCCAGCTTCTGGGTTTGGTCTCACCAGCAGAGACTCAAAACTCAAGAATCAATAAGTCGGTTAACTTTGCCCGTTTCCAACTCAATTGTTAGAATTGGAAAATTGCCCAATGCTCCGAAAGGAATTAAGGGTTTACGAGAACATCCCCACCTCCTTTGCTAAGGAAGTACTCCAGCGATAAAAGGCAAAATAACTGAACGGGGTGGGGCTGGGCAGCCTCCAGTGTCAGATCAGAGAGCTGTGGAATTTCAGAGCTGGAAGAAGGCTCAGAGGTCATCTCCAGGCCATTTCACAGATGAGATAACTGAGACCCAGGGAGGGAAGGAATTTACCCAAGTTCACAGAGTGGGCATGAATCTTGCTTGAAGCATTTCTATCCCGATTTCTTCTTTTGTGTGAAAAATATTTACTGAGAGTCTCTTCGGGGCCAGACATTGTGCCGGGCGTGGGGAGTTCGTGGATGACCCAACGTGACGCGCTCTCTACCCTAACAGAGTTTACCAGTTACCGTGGTCACCATGGCAGTCAGTCAACACGTCACCCAACAAATAGGATGCGATAAATGACCAGACCCAAACTCAGTGCGGTGATAGAGAGCGGGGTATCTGGGGTGGTCAGGCAAGGTGGCTGGCGAAGAAGAGGGGACATTAAGAGGGGACATTCCCAGCTGGGAAAAGAGAGTGAGCTCAAAGACACAGAGACAGGGAAGAGCTTGGCAAATTCAAGAAAACAAAGGGAGAAGAGTGTGGCTGGGGCACCCCGAGCGATAGGGGTGAAAATCCTGAAAATGGAATCGACTCGCCCTCGCACTCCTGACACCAGAGATGCCACTGGCCTTTGGCAGAATGAGGAGGGGCCAGAACCCAACCTCTCACTCCCTCTCCCTGAGAGCGGGGACACCTGGATTCCCTAGCACTCTCACACCTGTTCACGTCGCTTAGGATAATAGTTTCTGTTCACCAAGGAGAAAACAGTTGGACCAGGCTTCATGCCAGACTTAGTAGTCAGCCACCAAAATCAGGAGACAGCCGCATCAAGGGGAACGTGGCTCTGGTAAGAAAGGTCCGGCGAGGGGGTTGCCGCATACCAAACTGGGGAAGAGCAGAGACTGTCTCGTCAGACACCCTTCCAAAGAGACAGGCTCAAGCATTACGGAGCTGGGCAAGTTGTCTAACTTCTGAGCTGTAGTGGTTTTCTCCCCTGTAAAATGGGTGCTTCACCGTGGAGTTGGAAGGAGCAGATGGGATCCTGATCGTAAAGAGCTTAGCACCCATCAAACCCTCACTCTGAGCCACATACTAGCATCCGCTTCCTTGGGTGTGCACACCCACAGGCTTTCCCAGCCAGGGCCCTGATTCCACAGCCCGATTCCGTTATCCTTTCTTCATTAGTGCCCACCAGAGGTGCCCCTGAATGAGAAGCTGATCCTCGGGGGCCCAAGGCCCCGTAGGCTGCCTGCCCACCCCCACCCACCACCCGGTGAACTCAGCAGCAGATGACCTCAGCAGAATTAACAAAATGAATAGCCCTGTTTTTGTTTAAACACCAATGAGGTGATGTCTGGTTTTTATTAAATATCATAAGTAATTAATTCATACCAGAAACATAAGTATAAACACGGTCGTATTATAAACATTGATCCTTACACAGTCTGTACATCACACCAAGGGCCCCTCTTGGCCACACTCTAGGACCCATGGACGTAACTGGCTCCAGGCCTTAGCTGCGCTGAAATCCCAGCAAGCGTTCTGGAAGGTAAGAGAATGGGCTATTCCTCTGCTCTACTCTACACAACCATCCTCTGCTACAAAAAAAAAACAAAAAAACAAACCTTGATCCTGTTACTCAACACTGAATAACAACGATGGTGATAATTATATCAATATTTCTGGGCGTGCCTACGCGCGGCTCAGTAGGTTGAGTATCCAACTCTTGGTTTCTGTTCAGGTCATGATCTCACAGATTCCCGAGTTCAAGCCCTGTGTCGGGCTGTGTTGCTAACCATCCGGAGCCTGCTTGGGATTCTCTCTCCCTCTCCCTCTCTCTCTCTCTGCCCTTCCCTCACCCACATGCGTGCTCTCTCTCTCTCTCTCTCTCAAAATAAATAAACTTTGAAAAAAAATAATAATATTTCTGCAGCACTTCTTATGTGCCATCCACTAGGGCAGCCACTAGCCTCATGTGGCAACTCACCAGAAATGTGGCTAATCAAAACTGAGAGGCACTGCAAGCTTAAATATTATACGCCAGATTTCAAAGATACAGTATGAAAAAAAAGTAAAATACCCCATTAATAATTTTTATATGGATCGTGTATTGAAACGATACTATTTTACATATATTGGATTGGCTGCAATGTACTATTAAAATCAATTTCACCTGTTTTTACTTTTTTAAATGTGGCTGCCAGGAAATCTTATTTACACGGCTCTCATTTTATCTGTAGTGAGGAAGCAACCAGGGGCAAAACACGAGCCATGCGTTATTTCCTTCCAGCTCCGAAGTAACTTGTTCGGGTGACGACCATTATTACACTCATGTCACAAACGATAATTCCGAGATGGAATTAAGTCTGACTCTAATCACTCACGGCCTAGAGATTGTTGGAGTGTTTTGTCGATATGTCCTTCCCTGACTTTTTTCACTAAATTCTGTTAATTCTCAAGGCTTAGAACGATATCTTCCTCCTCCTTGGAAGTCTTCAAGGGTGATTGGACCTCTAACAGTTGTCTCCTCCCTCTCTCTTCTCCTCTCTCTCTTCCAAATGCTTGACCATAACACTTCCTGCCTATTCCCCACAATTAGGTGTTTAAGTTCCATCTGTCCCGTCCTCTATGCTTACCCTTTCACGCTGGTGGGCTTTTTCTTTGCAAAGTAGTATATTCTTATGCTGTTTTTTTTTTCAAGCAATGGGATATAACCCAATCTTGGTGGGATGTGAAATCAATTTAGTGAGCCATAACAAAACTTTTAAAGAATGAAATAGAAGAAAACAGAACAGGAAAAAAATCCGCATACATGACACAGTGAAATACCGCTCCCTAGTCCATGTGTCCTGGGTCACAAAGTAATTCATATTTCTGACTCTGCAACTCAGTCCAGAAAAGTTTGAGAAACACTATGCGCGTGGTTACGGGCCTGGGTTCCAGAGCAGGGCTGCTGAGTTTGAGTTCAGTTCTATCACCAGACATGCGTCGTGAAGTAGGTTCCTACTTCAGTAGGAATGTGATTCATTTGGCCTTATAAGAAGCTGGTGCGTAGTATTTTTAAATGGGTATATAAGCAAAGATACACTCTAAATGTTCACTCAGAAATGTGCGTGAGGATTACAAAATTGGTATAAGATTATTGGTAGGGGGAGAAAGTGGTTATGACTAAAAGGCTCTTTCATGGTCCCATGATCTACTCTTTTTTTGAAATTTTTTGAAGGAAAAGTGGGAAGACCATTTCGTTGGCGTTCCTCCATTCTTGTTTTTAAAAGAACAAGCCCCGAGCTCTGCAAATGGCTTGTACTGAAACTTCGTACTGGAATTAAAGATTGCTAAACATGATGGGGGCGGGGAGAGTAAGGATTATACTCATGCCTCACGGGGCTGTTGGAAGGATGAATTGAGGGATGCATATAAGAGTGTATGTAGGGGCACCTGGGTGGCTCAGTCCCTTAAGCGTCTGACTTCAGCTCAGGTCATGATCTCACAGTTCATGAGTTCGAGCCCCTCACGGAGCTTTGTGCTGACTGCAAGGGGACTGCTCAGGATCTTCTCTCTCCCTCTCTCTCTGCCCCTTCCCTGGTGGTGCATACGCGTGCGATAGATAGATAGATAGATAGATAGATAGATAGATAGATAGATAGATAGATAGTGTATGTAGCCCAGGGACTGGTACACAAAGCTACAGATTGCTTTCTCCCACGAAAATTAATTAATGAATTAATTAAGTGTGGTTAGGACTCCCTTGCTCAAAACCTCCCATGCCTCCTTACTGCTTGCTAGATCCAGCATTAGCATGACTCTAAATGACCTCTGCAACTTTGTTGCCCGAGGACCGGGAAAGGCTCACCTGTCAGCCCCGCCGGCTGCCTGCCTGACCTGGACCAAACTTGTCCATTTCTCCCCCTGCTGACACTGCCCTTCTCCTCCACCTAAATTCCCCTCTTGTCTGCTCTCTGCCTGGTCAAAGTCTAGCAGCTTTCAACACCAAACCAAGCCCCCACCCTCAGGCAGAGTCTTCAGCGATCTCTCTCCCAACGTCCTAATCAACTCACTGGTGTCGACTGTTGTCTTAAGTTCAAGAGCCAGCCAAGGCACAGGGTAGGTGGTTAAAGAAGAGAAAGGCAGAGGAGGAGAACTGTGGACAGGCAAAAGGTGTCCGGTGGATCCTCAGAATCACCAGAGGGCTTGCGCAACCTTGGGTTGCCAGGCCCCACCCTCAGAGTTCTTGATTCAGTAGGTGCTGGGGGAGGAAGGATTGAGAATTTGCATTTGTAACAGGCTCCTGGGTAATGCTGATGCTTGTGGGAGGGGAGCCCTCTCGGAGAACCATTGGTGAAGTACCCGAGAACATGGGCTCAGTTAGACGGCCCTAGCCTGACAGTGATTCCACATGGTGCCAACTGCTTTACAAACTCAGGATTCAAATCTAGCACTCTTTTTTAAAGTTAATCTCTGTTTTCACCGCGGGGTGTGCTCTGTCATTTTTTAAAACATCCCCCACTTACACCAAGAACTCCAGAACTATACTGAGTAGGGAAGGAGCCACCCCTCTTCCACAGGCCGGAGCAACTCTGCTCACCAGTTACCATTGGCATTGCTTCTCGTGAACACGCGGGGGCGCCACTGAAGACTGCTTCCACACCACCACTGGTGGCGCTTGGCCCTTAATAACTGGGTCATCCTGACTGGTCCACGCGCCTGCGGAAGCGCACTTGAACCCTTGTTTGGGGCTTCAGTGTTACAGCTTTTTTCCACTCACGTGCACCAGGCACTTTTCACCGAAGCACAACCACTGTGCTAAGATGGCAGCGTCCAAGGGAGTTCAGATCGTCAATCGACCACTATGCCAAAACCGCCTCACCTCTGTGAATTCTCAACCCTTTGAGTTGAACTCAATCGTTTCTATGATTCTCCTCAGGGTAACTATTTTAGGGACTCCGTTGCCCTGTCCCGTCATTGGTAGCGCCACCCTGAACGGCCCAGATCTCTCTACAAGAGACTGGGGAGCCATTTCCACAAAACTGACCAGTTCTCTGCAGGCACCAGCTTTACATAACAAAGGAGGGGAGCAGCTTTTGGTAAACTACTCAAAAGAACAAAAAGGTGTTCTTTCTTCTCTTTTCCAAGACAATGCAAGCCTATTTATGCTTTTCATTTGCACCTTAAGAGAGGCTTTTCCAGGGCCTTTATCCTGACCTCCAGAGGCTCTGAGCCGGAGCCACTCTCTGTTTAACTTTTGCTCCGTCAAACACTAAACCCACCTCCAGTGCGGGCCTCTACTGTCAGTCTGCACATCGTAGGCTAGTAGGTCATAACAACGACTTAGTGGACTGCACTTCTTCTCTTTTTTACTGAATTAAAGTGAAAAGTAAAGGAGTATTTGCATGTATTCAAGAAAGAATCGATACAGGGAACTTTTGTTTCCCTTGTATCCACAGACGTCTCTACTGGATCAAAATTGTAACTGAATTTAAGGGGGAAGAAAAGTCCAAAGATCTGAGTCCACTTCTCTCTACAAAACGTCTACTTTGTTACTGAAACACTTTCCTCTTTTCATTCTTTTGCCTAAACTCTTGGAAGCCTAGTTTGACACCCTCTTCCCCTTTAAGAGACTGGGCTCCAAACTCCCAGAAGATCCTGCGAGTGTCCTGTCCGTAAACACATTTGTCAGTGTGGTTTTGCAGGGATCTAAGTACTCCAGGACGCCTCCTCCTTCACCCATCCACCTTTAGAGATCTACAGAACAAAGACTGTATCTCTGTCTCTACTGCACCCCCAGTGCTCGCGCGCGGCATTGGCACAGTCAATATTTGCCGAGTGTCCCAACCTGCCCCCTTGACCTGTTGCCTTTGACACATTTCAGGTACCTTATGTCACAGTTGATAGAAACTCTTCCCCAATCTTGTGTTTGGAACTTTGGGTATTTTGGGGGCGCCTGGGTGGCTCAGTTGGTTAAGCGTCCGTCTTGGGCTCAGGTCATGATCTCATGGTTTGTGAGTTCGAGCCCTGTGTCAGGCTCTGTGGTGACAGCTCACAGCCTGGAACCTGCTTCAGATTCTGTGTCTCCCCCTCTCTGCCCCTCCCCTGCTCATGCTCTGTCTCTCTCTGTCTCTCAATGATAAATAAGCACTTAAAAAAAAAAAGGAACTTTGGGTATTTTTATAGCTCTTCTGTTTCTCTTAGTAGATTTTAAACCCCTTGAGGGCAGAGAACATCTCTTATTCTTTGTATCCTGAGTCCTTAGAGAAAACTGAATGTAAAGGCATGTGCACTTCTAATCCCAGTCTGTGGATGGAAGGTTCTGTTGAGCAGAGGACAGGAGATTAGGCATGCCTGACTTGCCGTCTTTAATTATACCTCAGCTGGTTCCAGAAAGTAAGGGTGCTCAACAGGATATATTAAATAAACCAGATTTGGGGCGCCTGGGTGGCGCAGTCGGTTAAGCGTCCGACTTCAGCCAGGTCACGATCTCGCGGTCCGGGAGTTCGAGCCCTGCGTCAGGCTCTGGGCTGATGGCTCGGAGCCTGGAGCCTGTTTCCAATTCTGTGTCTCCCTCTCTCTCTGCCCCTCCCCTGTTCATGCTCTGTCTCTCTCTGTCCCAAAAATAAATTAAAAAAAAAAAAAGTTGAAAAAAAAGAAAAAATAAATAAATAAACCAGATTACGTACATTAGAAGCCAATTAGAACTTCTAAGAATTTTAACTGGAAGAGCATCATATGCATAAAGATTCAGTTGTGAGTGTTGACCAAAACGTTTCTTTAAATAAAAAGAGAAAAAAAATTTAGAAACAGGCCAAAGTTCAACAATCTTACATTGGTTGAATAAATTATGAGACATCTACAAGACCAAAGATGTGCATGATAGAATGTAAGAAGTCAAAGGAGGACTGATCTAAAATACTATATACGGTATTGATTTCATTTTGCAAAATACACGTGTATACGAATGGGGGCAGGAGGAGGAAGAAAATCCACCAGAACCTGAACGTGGTTCTCTCCAGATGTGACTGCCTGATTTTTACTAATTTTATGTTTGTGTCCTGTATTTTCTACATTTTCTAAACATGAATTCATATTCCTTTCGTGACAGGGTAGGGTAAGGATTTGGTTTTGTGTTACGGAGGTAAACCAAAAGACAGAAAACCAAGAGGAAGGCGCTAAGAATGAGGCTTATTCGAAAAATGAATCCATAAAAGCTCCAACAGGCAAGTCCCAAGTTCGGCTCTGAGCTTTCTAGCAATTCACATAAAAAGGGAAATGAGGGGCGCCCGGGTGGCACAGTCGGTTAAGCGTCCGACTTCAGCCAGGTCACGATCTTGCGGTCCGTGAGTTCGAGCCCCGCGTCGGGCTCTGGGCTGATGGCTCAGAGCCTGGAGCCTGTTTCCGATTCTGTGTCTCCCTCTGTCTCTGCCCCTCCCCCATTCATGCTCTGTCTCTCTCTGTCCCAAAAATAAATTAAAAAAAAAAAAAAAAGAAAAAGGGAAATGACATCAGCCGCATAACTCCTACTCCCGGGGAAAAACTGTGCTCTTCCTGAGCACATACATATCTATCAGTTTCCCCTTTGAAGCCCTCTGAGGATGTTGTGCAATGTAATTAATAACATCGTATCATCCAGAGTCTCCTAGAGTTGGCCTACAATCGAGAAGACTCCAAATTAGATTACCACAGTGCCCTGCCCTTATTCCAAGGATGGCCGTGGGGCAAGGTGTTTAATGCCTCACTGAGTATCTCTACTTGCTAGTGGTGATTAATCACTTCATGTCTAAATGACTGGTGGTTATTAATAGCCACAGTGAGCAAAAATAGTTGTTAATCCATCCCAGCCTCCAGCTGGCTTCTCTGAATTAGTGCCCCCCTCCACAAAATTGCCAGAGGCACCTTTCCAGAGGAGTGGTCTCCTCCATCACACAAGGCAACAGGGCTAAGAGGAAACTCAGTGACTCACCTAGGCCCCCACCTTGACCTCATCCACGAGTGCAGAGGCAAGAAACCAGAAAGACTTAATTGTTAAGAAATTATCTCCTCTCTAAAACCCAAAGCACCCAATAAGACCAAGCTAAAGGGCCTTTGTCTTCACAGCCAGAGCTCTTGGAACAGATATGGGGAGAAAAGGAAAAGAACGGCCAAAGAAATGGGGGTAGACTCCAAGAAAGTTCCCCAGTCTGGGATTCCCAAGGCCTTCTCCATTGGAGGCATTTGGGCTCAGGGTCTTTGACTGTCTATGACAGCAGCCTGTAAAGGTGCCCGGCACGACGCTAGGTGCTAAGGTACACGAAAGAACGTGCACAGGTGAGAGGGTTTCTGAACTGGGCAGGCCGATCACCTCAGTGTCATAGGTTAGAGAGGGCAGAAGCAACTAGAGGAGATAAAGAGATCCTGACCCACTCCTAAGCATCAGGGAAGGCCTCCTGGCAGAGGTGATATCTGAACTGGGAGTGGAAGCATCAGTATGGCTTTGCAGAACTGAGAAAAAGGTAAGGGGCATTCCAAGGAAGCCAAGGTACACCGTCTTCTGGGAAACTCCCATCATCTCCTATCGCCAGGGCATGAAGTTCAGGATGGGATGGAGACAAGGCAGGAGAAGCCAGGTCACGGAAGGCCACGGATGGAGCCCCAGGCCTGGGTTTGTGTGCGTGAATGCAAAGACCAGGCAGGTGATGTGAATCAGTGCGTTGGCCACGGGGGCACCAGGGAATAGTGGAGAGTGTAGCAAATAGGAATGCTCTTGAATCACCGAAAAAGGCCAGCCGTGACTTCAGCCAGTTGTTACCGTGAGAGAATACAGGACTAGCATGGTGGGATCTCCCCATTGTTCAAGAGAAGACAAATCTAGATCCCTATGTCGGTGACTAATTCAAAGTTAGAACACAGTGAAAACCAACAAGGGAGAGGGCCCTCATATTGTATCAGTGAGCATCGCCTGTAAACCCACCGTGATGCCACTTCTGTCTTAGATTTTTTTTTTTTTTTATGTTTATTTTTGAGAGAGACAGAGAGACAGACAGAGCATGAGCAGGGGAGGGGCAGAGAGAGGGGGAGATACAGAATCCAAAGCAGGCTCCAGCTGTCTAGTCTAGTATTGTTACAAAAAGAGTTTTGAACCCACAGATCACTCCAAAGATCTCGGGGGTGGGGGAGGTGCGTGGGTGGCTGGGTCAGCTGAGCGACTGACTTCAGTTCAGGTCATGATCTCGTGGTCCAAGGGTTCAAGCCCCACATCAGGAAATGTGCTCACAGTGTGGAGCCCACTTTGGATCCGCTGTCCCTCTCTCTCTCTGCCCCTCCCCTCCTCGTGCTCTCTCAGAAATAAATATATTTTTTTTTAATATCTCAAGCACCCCAGAGGTGCCAGACTGTTGCTGAGTGAGCTATTCCTTAGCAAATGTTGCTTACTTACGCATCTCTCTCTCTTTGTCTCCCTCTCTCTCAAACTTAAATGTTCACTCAGAGTAGTAACAACCATGTAGAATAACTGAGCTACACATTCTTCTTAGATCCAGAAGTACATTAAAATTTTTTTAGGGGCGCCTGGGTGGCGCAGTCGGTTAAGCGTCCGACTTCAGCCAGGTCACGATCTCGCGGTCCGGGAGTTCGAGCCCCGCGTCGGGCTCTGGGCTGATGGCTCGGAGCCTGGAGCCTGTTTCCGATTCTGTGTCTCCCTCTCTCTCTGCCCCTCCCCCGGTCATGCTCTGTCTCTCTCTGTCCCAAAAATAAATAAAAAACGTTGGAAAAAAAAATTTTTTTTTTTAAATTTTTTTTAACGTTCATTTATTTTTGAGAGAGAGAGAGAGAGAGCGTGCACACAAGTGGGGGAGGGGCAGAGAGAGAGGGAGACACAGAATCGGAAGCAGGCTCCAGGCTCTGAGCTGTCAGCACAGAGCCCAATGCGGGGCTCGAACCCATGAACCTTGAGATGCTGACCTGAGCCAAAGTCAGTTGCTTAACCGACTGCGCCACCCAGGCGCCCCAGATCCAGAAGCACTTTAGACAGCAATCGCTCTGAAAAAATGTACTACTGTTTTCGTCAAACAACTAATTTAGTAGCAGTCTTCCCCACGTCCTGTTCTTTTTTCTTTCTGAAATGTTTTATTTTTTATAATTTTTTTAAAGTTTATTTATTTTTTTTTGAGAGGGAGGCAGAGAGAGAGCAAGCAGAGGAGGGCCAGAGAGAGGGAGAGATGGAATCCCAATTAGGCTCTGAGCTGTCAGCAGAAAGCCCAACGCGGGGCTTGAACTCACAAACCGTGAGCTCATGACCTGAGCTGAGATCAAGTGGGACTCGGGGTACCTGGGTGGCTCGGTCAGTTAAGCGTCCGACTTCGGCTCAGGTCACGATCTCACGGTTCGTGGGTTTGAGCCCTGTGTCAGGCTCTGCGCCGGCAGCTCAGAGCCTGGAGCCTGCTTTGGATTCTGTGTCTCCCTCTCTCTCTGCCCGCCCCCTGCTTGTGCTCTGTCACTCTCTGTCTCTCAAAAATAAATAAATGTGAAAAAAATTGTTTTTAATAAAAAAATAAAAAATAAATAAATTAACAAGAATTATTTAATACCATTTACTAGCCAGTCAGAATTCAGCTATCCCCAGTTGTCTCGAAAGTGTCTTTTTATAATCGGTTCATCTGCAAATACACCAGATTGTTATGTCCCTTCCATCTCATAGTCTAAAATAGATCCCTTATCCCTCTTTTTTTCATGCCCTTGACTTTCTGTAGAAACAAAACCAAACAGGGGCGCCTGGGTGGCGCAGTCGGTTAAGCGTCCGACTTCAGCCAGGTCACCATCTCGCGGTCTGTGAGTTCGAGCCCCGTGTCGGGCTCTGGGCTGATGGCTCAGAGCCTGGAGCCTGTTTCCGATTCTGTGTCTCCCTCTCTCTCTGCCCCTCCCCCGTTCATGCTCTGTCTCTCTCTGTCCCAAAAATAAATAAACGTTGAAAAAAAAAAAAAAAAAGAAACAAAACCAAACAAACAAGAATAAAACAAAGTCAGCTGTCTTACCTTTCTGGGATTCGCTGATTGCCTCCAAAGCCTAGAGCCCTTGAACTTGTGCCTCTATCCCCCTTGGTTGGCTCTGGGGGCGTCGATCAGCCTTTTTGGGCAATAATATGTCCTACCTTGGTCGTGTGTTTCACACGTTGCACCTCTTCAGGAGTTACCACATCCTGTTCTTAAGAAAGACTGGTTGTTCTAAGAAAGATCGGTGCTTTTTCATCATTACCTGGAGTATCTCACTTAATCTTTCCAGCAACTCAGAGAGGTGTTCCATAATTAGTCCCATTTTATAGTTGAGAAAACTGAGGCATCAAACAATTACAGGCTTTGCCCAAGTACACACACCTAGTAAGTAGGTCTCTGACCTGGAAGCCGTAGATGTGCCTTAAAACTCCCAAGTCAGTCGTTTCGGTCTGCCACTCTCGAAGGACTCCGGGTCTCAGGCAGGACATCCATCCTGCCGTCTCTTCCGCAGCCTTGCTGGCAGACCTTCCCAGGCTGAAGAGCCCACTTCCTCCTGACGAGAGGGTTTTATACAAAGGCCCGGTGGAGAGAATGTTTCTCGTCCTTTCACTTAGCTATAGTTAACAGAGAACAGATAATTTGCTCCATCAGATAAGATATGTGTATGTACGTATACAGCTATGTATAAATATATCTATACATACAGTGAATCCTCGTTTCTCATGCGTTCTGTATCTGTCATGTCACCTGCTTGCTAAAATTTACTTGCAACCACAAATTCAGTACAAGGCAGCCCGTTTGCACCAACACGCACACAGCGGCAAAAATTTTGAGTCTCCGGATTGCGTGTTGCACGTTCCCAGCTGAGGTCAAGGAAGGGGACCCTCTCTGCCTTCTTGTTTCAGCTGTCATACTCTAAACAGGTGTCCTTTTCACAGTCTACTTAGCACCATGTTTTCCACATTTTTGTGCTTCTCGATGGCGATTTTGCTGTTTACAGTGGCCAGCAAGGAGAACGCTAAAGTGCTCTCTGGTATTCCTAAGCATAAGGCCCTGGCGTGCCTTTGAAGAAAATACGTGTGTTAGATAAACGTCGTTCAGACGTGAGTTATAGTGTTCTTGGCCACAAGTTCAATTTAATGACTCAACAATATATATTAAGTAAGATGTCTTTAAGCAGAAACACACATAAAACAAAATTATGTGTTGATCGCTTAACAAAATGTTACAGCCAAGGCTCGCAGGAACAGAGCCCTGTAGTTCCCTTAGGGGCAATGATTCGCTATTCACTAATTCAGTGTTTGCTATGACTTTCTAGAGCAAAACTACCCCGAGTAGCGAGAATTGGCTCTATATACATATACACTCACCTTAAGGTTTTTCTTTTTTTAGTTCTACAAAATCTGATTGTGTTTTCAAATTAAATATTTTGAAAAAGGTTTTTTTTTTTTTTTTTAAATGCCATGAGGGCGGGGGGGAGATGCACGGAGCACCTGATGAAGAGTAGGAGTTTAAAAATATATGGATCAGATTTTATTTTCTCTGCTCCAATCAATTCGGGATAAACTTTTCCACTGAAGCGTATCCTAATACTGCTGACTTCCGAGGCAAGCTGGCTTTGGGGAATAGGTTCAAATCTGCTCCCAATTTAATGTTACTCAGGGCTGAAGTATTTATAACTTTGTTTTGCTGAATCATTATAAAGTATCTGAGTGAAAGAAAATGAATCAATTTCTGAAGTTTGTATGCCTCCAGGGTTGGGGGGCGGATTAAACTAGCAGAATTTTCTTTTATTATAATTAGTTCTCAGCCTTCATCAGAGTCTGTAGCCCTTAAGATCAGTAATTTCATATTGATCCTGGGTTTTCTCTTTAATAATGCAAGTTGGGTTCCATTTGAGAATTCTCTATGTTCTCTGTGTCTTGTTGCTAAAGGATAGTGAAAAAATGAAATGAGAGGAAAAAAAATCTATTTTATGATTATGCAGACACACACCACATACACCAAACAAAAACCACCCCAAACTTTTCAAATTGTTTGTTTGAAAAGCATCGGTAAATTCTGTCCAGTTGACTGCCCACGGTCATTTTAACCTCACACTATCTATTTTTAAACATTCAGCTGTATGTAGAAGATGAGATTCAGAACTTTCAGCTAGAAGACATTTCTTGGATTTAAAGGGTTGCAGGTGTGGCTTTGGGTTTTAAAGAACTATTCTTCCGACCATGGTTTTCATCAAAGTCCCTCTCTACGTTTTTGTAAACATGTTTAATAAGAAAAAATTTAAATAGCAAAAACAGTATAAAAGATTGCTCTAAATATGGAAACACGGGGATGACTGTTATGTTTTAAAGGCTCTTGCTTACGAAAACACGAATTAAAAAGTCCGCACTGTGTATTTTAGGGTAGGGTAGCACTTCTTTACTGCTTTCTAAAAAAACACACACTCGTTTTTTCACTATCTTTTAGCACTAAGAATGGAAGAAGATAGGTTTTCTTTTGGTTTTACATTGGCTTGATACAACCATAATCTTCGTTTTTGAAAGTGATTTGAAAACAAGAAAGGGACCCAGATCTGAGCTTCCTGAGAGCTTAGTCCCTTCTCTTACTGGCTATGCAACTGGGGCACGTCCCTGGGCTTCTGTGGCTCTTCTGCAACACGGGGCCCGGCCACCTACCACACAGCCTTCGTTCACGTCCAGCCATTTCCCGGGGCGTCAGAACGTAGTGCTCCGTACAAGTTGGCTATTGTCCCTAGGAGTCGCACCCTCCAATGATCATATTTACAAGAGGCGAGCTGTTCTCACATTGGGAATAAACTGGCCAATTATACTTTAACCGGTGTTTATTTTTAAATGTCCAAGGCATGTAACTAAGGAACAAATAGAGGAATTTTCCACCTGAGGTCCTTGTTTACCAAATATCTATCCCTGGGCAATTACAGGTTTGTCTTTTTGTTTGTTTGTTTGTTTGTTTGTTCTGAGAGAGAGAGAGAGAGAGAGCAAGCGGGGGAGCAGAGAGAGGGGGAGAGAGAGAGAGAATCCCAAGCAGGCTCTGCACTGTCAGTATGGAGCCCTCTGTGGGCCTCAAACTCACTAACTGTGAGATGATGGCCCGAGCTGAAACCCAGAGCCAGACACTTAACTTACTGAGCCACCCAAGAGCCCATCTTTTTTTTTTTTTTTTTTAATGTTTATTTTTGAGAGAAAGATTGAGAGTAGAGAGGGGCAGAGAGAGAGAGGGAACAGAAGGTCTGAAGCGGGCTCTGTGCTGACAGCAGACTGTCTGACATGGGGCTCGAACTCATGGACCATGAGATACGACCTGAGCCAAAGTTGGAAGCTCAACCAACTGAGCCACCCAGGCGCCCCTATCTTTTTTTTAAAGAGAGGCGAGGCAAGAAAAAAAGAGGAATACCCTCAAAGAAAGGCAGTTTGGTGTAAGTTTTCTGAATAAAAAGAAGAATGGCCGCCCTGACCCGTGATTGTTTTCCTGTGGCCACCAAAGCCACAAATTAGATATCAATGAAACTCCCACTTGTTTCTTTTTTTTTTTCAAGTTTATTTATTTATTTTGAGAGAGAAACAGAGCGTGCACCCACGAGCAAGTGGGGGAGGGGCAGAGAGAGAGGGAGAGAGAGAGAATCCCAAGGAGGCTCCACCCTGTCAGCACAGAGCCAGCCACGGGGCTCGAACCCACACACCACAAGATTATCACCTGAGCTGAGATCAAGAGTCGAAAGCTTAACCGACTAAGCCACCCACATGCCCCCAAACTCCCATTTCTATGACCTGATTCTTCCCCATGAATGATATGCCTCATGAATGCTTTCTTAGTTATAAGAAGAGACAAACTGTCCTTCTCAGTTCTCCCCCTTGGACTTTCCAATAAAGAACGTTTATTTTAAAAACAAAAAAGCAACATGGGGAACGATGGCCAAATCCACGGCCATTACACTTTTTCCTTAAGGTAGAACTTTTTTCAGATAGCAGCGTGCTTAGCCTTGGGGGCTGATCTATGATTGGTCTAAGCCAGTCATGACTATCCCGTTTCTCTTTGCCACTCATTCATCCAAGGCAATGCTTCTCAACCCAGTCAAGTTTACATGCACACACTCATATCCCCATAGGACATTGGCAGTTCCTGGAGACATTTTCGGGTTGTCATACCTGGAAATACGTTACCGGCATCTAGTGGGTAGAGGTCAGGGATGCTGATAAGCATCCTTCAATGCCCAGGATGGCCCCCTCACAAGAGAGAATTAATCTGGCCCAAAATGTTGATAGGGCTGAGCTTGAGAAACACTGGTCTAGGAGTTGACTGATGGCACAGTTCTGATAATGAAATGTGACAGGAAGTAGGGCAACGTCTAGGAAATAATTTTCCTGCAGGAAAGGAGGGAATTGTTTTGCCCCCTTCACCTTCTTTTCTTTTTGGAATGAGGGGGTGTGGGGATGTGATGCTTGGGACTGCTGCAACTATCTTGGGACCACGAGGAGAGATATCACCAACACGCTGAGGATCTTTGAGCCACTGTCTCCAGACTTCTTATTGTATGAGAAAATGCTTAATTGCCTCTGTTTTAAAACTACTATTAGTTGGCATTTTTGTTCCTTGTAATCAAAAACATCGTAGTTATTACACCTACAATGGCATATAATTTTTCCCTGAAAGGTCCACATTAGGTTAACTAGAAAACAGCAAAACTTTTCTAGGTTTCAGACATGGCTCAGTGAACTGGGCTCAGTCCCTAGCTAAATGTCTCGCTTCTTGCACAAAGCCCCTCTTAGCAAAAGAATGTCGTGGCATGCCGCTGAAGAATGACACATGACTCCATACTGTGTATCTTCAGACTAACTCGTGGAGACCGAAAATTGCGAAGCCGTCCTGTCCTAGTTTAAATTCAAGCTCTGCCACCGAGTCGACGTGTGATCCTGGATTAGTTTACTTTTCTGTTTCTTTGTCTGTAAAACGCGGATGAGAGTCCTCAGAGGCTAAATGAGCTGTCACATGTAAAAATTGCTTAGAACGGTGGCTGGCACCTTTAAGCCCTGTGTTCACATCCTTGTTATTAAGTGTGACATCTGAGAATACCAAGGGTCTGCTCGACCATTTTCACATCCGCAGCTCACCTGATTGCCTGACTAGTCTTCACAGTTGAAGCTGACAGCCGACTGGGCATTAACTGCGAGCTACTGATAGGGGAGTAGATTAGCCACACTCTGTCCCGTCTTGCTGAATTCCACCCCAGGTGGCTTGTGCAGAACCCCCTCCCCACCCCGGGACAACCGTAGCATGATGCTAGGAGACCCATTGCGGGTATATCACCTGCTGGCAGAAGTGCTCATTGTAAGAGACGTGTGTCCTTGTCTTGCGGTATTAATAACCCCCTCGCTCTGTAAGGTGTGGACTCAGATGGTTCGTCTAGTACTTCCACGCTCCTGGTTCGTAATCGTTCTTAATTCAGTCAAGCCAATACCGGGACACCATTACGTTTTGCTTCCACGTATGCCTGGACAGAGTGACCTTCCACAGAGCCTTGCTGCCTTCCTCTCTGCCGTGAAAACCTCGTCTGGTGTCTGAACGTCTGCATAATGGGACTTGGGCACGAAGCAGGCTGGAATTTGAACTGAGCCCCGTGGCTAAGTCTCCGTGTGACCTCAAGCAGGTTACTTTACCTCGCTCTATTTCATCATCCTTCAAACGGGGCTGGGGCGCCTGGGTGACTCAGTTAAGTGTCCGACCCTTGATTTCGGCTCAGGTCATGATCTCACGGTTTGCGGGCACAGAGAGCCTGTTGGGGATTCTCTCTCTCCCTCGCTCCCGGCCCCTCCCCCGCTCGCACACAGTCTCTCTTTCTCTCTCTCAAAATAAATGGGTGAACTTAAAAGTATGGGGCTCATGAGGCCCCCTTTTACAGAAATGCTGTGCGTTAAGCTACCAGTAAGTCTCTAGCGTGGCTCACGAGATAACGCAGGTGCTTGATAAATGGTTGCCAGTGGTAGTAATTCCATTTGGTTCTCTCCAATCAAACACTTAGTAACCAAATCAGTCTCGTAGCATATTTGAGGACGCGTTGCGAGTTGATTGCACTGAACTGTGCTGGACCTCAGCCACACGTGAGGCTCCCTTTTCATAAATACTTGAGTGACTTTAGCCCAAGAAGGCAAAGAAACAGCAATAGAAGCCAGGAGGAGTCCGCCAAGAATCCACGTGAACTGTGTGTTCGAAGTGGTGCTCCTACAGTCCTAGAGCGTAAATCTTAACCTCTGCAGGTCTGTTCTTTTTTGTAGACTCCAAGCCCTACAGCTTGACAACCACTTGAACCGGTTGCCGGGTCTCCCTAGGCAAAAGTAGTCCTGGGCGCACTGAGGCTTCCTGCCTTGTGTAAATGTTCCAGAGCGTGGCACCAATGTGTCTATTTTCAGCCTTCCTGGAAGGAACCAGACCCTGTCTTCATCTGCCCCTTCTGTGCCCTAGGCTAACCGGTTACTGACGTGCCCTAACCTCGAGACAAAAGCGTCAGCACGGGACATGATGCTCAAATTATTCCTTTCCACCCTGCGGTCCTTCTGGTGATGCTCCAAGTAAGTGGTGCTTGTAGCCCCGGGGAGCCCACAGGGTGACTTGGATGGTACACAGATCATCTTTTTGCACAGGGTCCATGCAAATCTTCTCTGTCTCATTCCAGTTTTAGTATACGTGATGCTGACGTGAGCACGATAATCTTTTGGATGTAGAGTTTCTTTTAAACTAAATTTTGACCGTTTAAAGTGAAACACTAATCAGAGGATTGCAAATGGATTTTTTTTTTTATGGTGAGTTCATTTTAAGTACAATGTCATTTTAAGAACCTTCCTTCGTAGCTAGAAGAGCTATGTAATTTTTTCAGTTATTATATCGGAGCTACCTTAACCTCCACGCTCCTCTGCTCTATTGATACATTCGCTTTAAGTTCTTAAATTGTTGAAATGAGATTCCAAAGCAACAGAATTAGGACTCGGGAGATCTGGCATTGGCCCAGGAATCTCTGTATTTACTCCAGCAGATGCTGACGCAGGTTTCTGGAGACTATCTCTTAGATCCTCAAAGTTGGATGATGTCTGCAACCACCTCCAGCTGGACAGGGTGGCAACAAATGTCACTTGCTGAGCAAAAAGTGTGCTGGACACTGAATGAGGCACGTCTGTTGGTAATTGTATCCAATCCTCTCTCCCAATAGCGTTATTTTCTCCATTGCAGAGATGGGGAAACTGAGGCTGACTCTTGCACAAAGTCCTGGATCTTCATGTGGCTGGGTTAGGATTCAAGCCCAGATCTGTGTATCTCCAAAGCCCATGCTGTTAATTTCCATAATGTAATCCTTGGAAAATGTGGCTAACAATTCCTGTTCTTCTTTCCTCTTACGGTCCTTCTGAAGATCAAATATAATAACATATGTTAAAGTAAAGTCATTTGTGGTGTGTACAGTGCCATGTTTAATCATTCAATCAGTAATTAGTCTGATCATGTAATTTCTCTATCTAAAATCTTCCAAAGGCTTTTGACTCACTCAGAGTTAAAGCCAGAATCCTCGCAGCCAATGATCCAGCAGCCCCATCACCTGTTGGATCTCACTTCTTTCTACCTTCCTCTCATTCATTCTTTACCAACCACTCTAGCCTCTTTGACATCCTCAAACACACAAGGCACACTCCTGCTGCAGGGCCTTTGCATCTGCTGTTCCCTCTACCTAGAAGGCTTTTCCCTCACATATCCACATGGCTTACTCTCTCATTGTCCTTGGGTCTTGCTCAAATTTTCAGTAAGACCTTCCTCAACCTCCCCAGGTAAAACTGCAACATTTCTCAACCCTCCAACCCTCTATTCTTTTCTGATTTATTTTTTCGAACTTCCCACCGTGGAACATCCTGTATCTCTGATGAATTGGCTGATCTCCCGTCATTTAGACTCTAAGCTCCTTGAGGTGGGAGACTTCTATTTGTCTCAACTCCATAAGAATGGTACCTAACCTAAAGTAAGTACTCCATAAATAGATGCGGAATGAATGAATGAAGTTAGTGAGGATTCTTAGCTGCCAGGCATGGTGTCAGGTGCTGGGGATTCAAAGATGGAGCTCATATATGCAGTCTGGGCCTTCCTGTAGCTTATTAAAAGATTCCTTTTTGGTGTCCCTTTGACATCCAGTTTATTTCTGGATTCTTAAATGCAAGAGCACAAATTGTAAATAAATGTGACCTGAATAAATCTCTCAGCTTCAGCATTCCCACACTGACAAAAACAAAGCTCAAGAGTGCAGCTCCCAAAATGTCTACAATGCTGGTCCTTCCCTGTCCCTACCTCAGTCAGAGAACCTCCCCCTTTTTTCCTTCCAGGAAAGCCCCAGAGCTTCTTGGCCTCCACCCAATCTCCTTCCCCAGGGAAGCCAGGATTCGGCTGGATTTCAGCGGCGGTGAGCGCTTGACTTTTTCCCCGGGGATATGGTTTCTTAGTCACCCTATAAACTTTTAATTTTATTTAGCCATATTTTATAAGCTGGCACATTATCAGAGCTGTCTCTCTCTATGCCCTCAAGTGCCTTTGAATGTACCCATAACGCCTCTTAATTTTATGTCGCTTTTTGCATCCAGTAAAATGTAGAAATACACAAGAGAAGCTGGGAAATGCACATGCTGGGTGGGTTAGCCAAGAGTGCCTGCAGAAGCCCCTTGGAGGAATAAATCTGTGCTCTTCCAAGTGCAATGTATTTCTCGAAAGGGAAGTCGTGCAATGACCCGCTCTGGTCATGCCTGGGGACTCCCATCTGTCAGTGTGGGGTGCAGCCTTGGAATTAGCATGTTAGGTTTTCATTGAGGTGGTAATGTACAGAAAAGCATAAATGATGTTCAGCTTAGTGAATTTTCACATGTCCATGCAACCAGAAATACTGCCAGCACCCCAGAAGTGCCTGGTGTCCCCTTTTGTCCCTGCCTCTCTCCAACAGTTATCCTGATATTATCCTTATACCCCATACATTGGGTTCTGCCAATTTCTGTATTTACATAAATGGAAACACACTCTGCATATTCTTGGGTGTCCAGCTTCCTTTGGTCAACATTACATTTGTGAGATCCATCCACGTTCTTGCACATGGTTGCAGTTAATTCATTTTCATTGCCGTATAGATTTTTGTTGTGAATGATTATTTTTATTTATTCTGACACTGACGGACAATTGGATAGACGTCTGTCGCCAGCTATTATGAATTGAGCTGCTATGGACATTCTTGTACATGTCTTTTGATGGATATATGTACACATTTCTCCTGGGCATATACCTTGGAAAGAAGTGATAAGGCAAATCAGCATTTTTTTTTAATTTTTTTTTTCAACGTTTATTTATTTTTGGGACAGAGAGAGACAGAGCATGAACGGGGGAGGGGGCAAATCAGCATTTTTAACAAGCAGCTCGGGCAGTTGCTGACTCATGCTGAAATTTAATGGGTGTTGTACGGAAACCAATTTGACAATAAATTTCATATTAAAAAAAAAGAAAAAAGAAAAAGAAAGAAATATTCACCACGAAAAAAAAAAAAAGAGAGAGAAAGCCATATGAAGAACTAACAAGCGAGTACTATTTACGGAGATGATTAACCCAGTTTGAATGATACTTCAGTACAGGAGATGTGAACTGCCCACAAGAACATTACAATGTTATTGAGGAGGGGTGAGAAAAACACCTTAGACTCACAGAGCACATAGTGAAGAAAACACTGAAGTGAAAATAACTGAGGGACCCAATCCAGATGTCTGTTCTAGTTTAACGCAACGTACACAAACATAGCACAGAGTTGTAAATTGGCTTTCTATAAGAAAGGCTCTGGGTTGTATTTGGCAAATGCAATGTTTCAAAACTCAAGAAATATCATAAAAAGTCTTTATTTCTTTTTTTTTTTAGTGTTTGTTTATATGAGAGAGAGAGGCAGAGTGTGAGCCAGAGAGGGTCAGAGAGAGAGGGAGATACAGAATCTGAAGCAGGCTCCAGGCTCCAGGCTGTAAGCTGTCAGCACAGAGCCCAATGTGGGTCTCGAACTCACAGACTGTGAGATCATGACCTGAGCCGAAATTGGACACTTAATTGAGCAACTAGGTGCCCCAGTTTCTTTTTTTTAATGTTTATTTATTTTGAGAGAGAGAGACTGTGTGTGTGTGTGCGTGCATGCACACACACACACACACACACACACACACACACAAATGGGGGAGGGGCAGAGTGAGAGACGGAGAGAGAGAATCCCAAGCAAGTTCGCTCATTGTCAGTACAGAGCTGACTGGGGGCTCAATCTCATGAACCATGAGCTCATTACTTGAGCTGAAATCAGGAGTCTCATGCTTAACTGATTGAGTGACCCAGATGCCCCAAAGAGTCTTTATTTCTGATTTCTCTTTGAAAATTAAATCCCAGGGTCTCCCGGGTGGCTCAGTCGGTTAAGCATCTGACTTCGGCTCAGTTCACGATGCTGACAAAATGCAATTTTTGAGATGTTTATCTCAAAAATAAACATCATGAAAAACTTTTTTGAAAATTAAACTCCAGCAGTACTGGGTCCTCATTCCTGCATAGCCATAATTGGACACCGCTGAGCAACGCCTGTCCATTTAGACGGAACCTGTCCCAAGCACAGTAGTCCCCACCAACCCCTACTGCCTCATTCTGGCCTCCTCCCCTCCTTTACATTAGCTGCCTGACTCCTTTAGGCATTGGGCTTCCCAAACTGCTATGGAAAATTACAACAAACATTTTCCCATAGAATATCTGTGTTAATCCTCTCCAGAACCCTACAAGCCATCATGCCCATTTGGGCAGTGGGAACTGAGCAACTTGAGGCTCCAAGAGGGATTTAACAAAATTGCGTCACTAGTAAGTGGTAGCCTTCTGTTTCCTACCCCAGGGACCGTTTCGAGTAGTCTTTAAAACATTGTGTGTCTGCTTTTTTACGTTAAGTGGTAACGAATAAATCAAGATATGTATAATAAGATGCTTATGATAGGGGCACCCGGGTGGCTCAGTCAGTAAAGCGTCTGACTTCGGCTCAGGTCACGATCTCACGGTTCGTGGGTTCGAGCCCCGTGTCAGGCTCTGTGCTGACAGCTCAGAGCCTGGAGCCTGCTTCGGATTCTGTGTCTCCCTCTCTCTCTGCCCCTCCCCTGCTGGCTTTCTCTCTCTCTCTCTCTCTCTCTCTCTCTCTCTTAAAAATGGATAAACATTAAAAGTAAAATTTTTAAGATGCTTCTAATAAAGCTCAGAAAAAAATTTTAAGGCATCAGCAGAGGGAAAAGGTTGTATGGAATGAACTGGTCGTAGACATGTTTCTCCTGAGGACGTGAGATCTCCGATCCTTGGTGGATGACTGAGAAAAGGGGGAGGGACTGCTTTCTGAGCCAGGGCTGAGCTGGAGCATAGCCAAGGAGTCAGAAATAGGCCGAGGGGGTTGAGGTGGGACTGGACAAGAGTGAGCCCCAGAGGCATCGTGGGAAATGAGGCTCCTTACCCTGCTGGCTGTGGCCGCGTTGCCTGGGGCCAAGGTCTTCACCTTGCTGAGGCTGCGGTCCCATTAAAGCTCTCTGGCTCCCTAGGTTTGAGAGGGCTGAAGGAAATTCTGTACACTGTTACTTGAGGTGTATTCTTCCTCTTTAGGATGAGTAGCACAGGAGTGACACCGGAGACCGCAAGAAATCTCAGAGATGTTGATGGTTAGCGTGCTGGAGGGGAGAGTGAGGGGCCCCCGGGGTTCTGAGGTAACATTCGGCAAGATGTCCATCTTCGCAGCCCAGTGGAGGTCCCATTGACCACCAGATGGGAAGGAGGGTGGCTTTACATTTACAGAGGACCTACCAGTTGTAAGTCCTGAGCTGGCGTCTGTGTGGACTTTGATTGTAATCCTTTGAGGGCTGCAGTGAAGACATTAAACTTGGGCCATTTAACTCCAAGAGGGTTGCAACAGGATCCTTGGTGTAGACCCTACAGGAGACAGACTAACTTTGTCTTGTTCCGTGGACCCCTCTGGAAGTCTGTAGAAAACTAATGGATCCCCTTCTCAGGATGTTTTATTTTATTTTTTTAATGTTTTTATTTTTATTTTTATTTTTTTAATGTTTATTTATTTTTGAGACAGAGAGAGACAGAGTATGAATGGGGGAGGGTCAGAGAGCGAGGGAGACACAGAATCCGAAGCAGGCTCCAGGCTCAGCTGTCAGCACAGAGCCCGACGCTGGGGCTCGAACTCACGGACCATGAGATCATGACCTGAGGCGAAGTCGGATGCTTAACCGACTGAGCCACCCAGGCGCCCCATGTTTTTATTTTATTTTTGAGAGAGAGAGACAAAGTGCTACTGGGGGGAGGGGCAGAGAGAGAGGGAGACACAGAATCTGAAGCAGGCTCCAGGCTCTGAGCTGTTAGCAGAGGGCCCAGTGAGGGGCTCGAACTCATGGACAGTGAGATCATGACCTGAGCCGAAGTCGGACACCCAACCGACTGAGCCACCCAGGAGCCCCCTCAGGGTAATGTTCTGAACCACATAAAACATTGTCAGTATTGGCATTTGTTTTGTGACAGTGAGAGGATGCCGGTGAGTTCATTCTCTTTAAGGACTTAGAAGTGATGAAGAGGACCCAAGGGGGAGCTTCTGTTCCTTGTGAGTTCGGGCTTTTAAAGCCCACTGAAATTAATTCTTTTTTCATTCTTATTTTTCTCATTATAAAATGAATACATACTGATGGGGGGGGGAATGAGAGACTATAGAAAGGTATAAAGGAAAAAAAATATTGTTCGTATTCCCATCACCCAGAAATAATCACTCTTAACAGTTTTGTTGGTCGTTCAGACTTGTGTATCTAGATGCATACCTCCCTGCATACATATGCGCAAAGGCATACATAGAGATATGCTTTTTTCACCAACGGGACAGTGCATAATTATGTATCAAATAAAAATTATTGATTTTTTTTTCACTTAGCAGTTTAAGAACATTCTTCTGTGTCAGAAAATAGTACTCCAGATTGGGGACAGCACACCGTGTTCCAGAAGCCAAAAGCAGGCCCTCGACCTGTTCGAGGAAATAAAGTTTCATCGGAACACAACCACACCTATTTGTTTACACATCGCTTTCTCACTACAACGGCAATATTGAGTGCAGTTGACCCTTGAACAACGAGGGTTTGAACTGTGCAGTCCACTTATATGTGAATTTTTTTTAAGACAGTACAACACTCTGAATGTATTTTTCCTCCTTATGATTTTCTTAATGACATTTCCTTTTCTCTAGCTTTCTATATTTGAAAAACATAGTATAGGATACATATAGCATATAAAATGTGTGTTAAGCGACTGTTACCAGTAAGGCTTCAAGTCAACAGTAGACTATTACTAGTTAAGTTTCTGGGGAGTCCAAAGTTACATGCAGGGGGTACATGACTGGCTCAGTCAGTAGAGCATGCTACTCTTGATCTCAGGGTCGTAAGTTCGAGCCCCATGTTGGGTGTAGAGAATACTTAAAAATGAAGTCTTTTAGGGGCACCTGGGTGGCTCAGTCAGTTAAGCATCCAACTTTGGCTCAGCTCATGATCCCACTGTGTGTGAGTTCAAGCCCCGCATCGGGCTCTGTGCTGGCAGCTCAGAGCCTGGAGCCTGCTTCGGATTCTGTGTCTCCCTCTCTCTCTGCCCCTCGCCTGTTTACACTCTGTCTCTCTGTCTCAAAAATAAACATTTTTTAAAAAATTTAAAAAAATAATAAAGTTTTTTTTAAGTTATATGCAGATTTTTGACAGCAGGAAGGTCAGCACCCCTATTCCCCACATTCTTCAACTGTATTTGTGACCAAGAAAGTATGGCCGATGCACCTGTAATATTTATTATCTAGACCTTTATAGAAACCATCCGGGGACCCATAAGCTAGATCATGGCTTTTAAACCTGAGGGTTTGTGGATTTGGGTGTGGAAAAAGATTATATCTTTATTTTCACAGACTCCAACTGAAATTTAACATTTCTTCCAATTATTGATATAGGCAAGAAATCACAGTCATGTTAGCTGTACCTGCAAATCTGTCTCAAGCTTGTCACATATATCTTGGTGTATTTTTGTTTACCAGCAGTTCAAAATTATAACTCTTAGACCTACTAGATCTTATTTGTCTCTATACAAAGAATCCTATTTATTAATATATTACAGGTTTTTCAATGTCTGATAGCTTTATTTTCACATAAATGTTTTCTTTGCAATCCTGTGTATTCTGTTTTATACAGTTAAAAACATTATTGTAGGAAAGTATCCATTAGGTTTCTCCAGGCTGAGAGGTCCATAGAACAAGAAAAGGTTGAGAATTCCCGGTGTAGGTTAAGTCTTAATAAGGCTGTGTATTATTCCATTGCTTTTTAACCAACATGCACTCTGTTTCAAAATTTCCACTCCTCTTTTTAAAAAATATTTTTAATCCCACGATGCCCACAAATCCTTATGTCCTTGTCCAATTGTTTACTTAGGTTGCCTCGTTTTTAGTTTATGTATTTATTTTGGGAGAGAGGGAAAGAGAGAAAGAGAAAGTGTGCACATGCAATCGGGGGAGAGGCAGAGAGAGAGAGGGAGAGAGAGAATCCCAAGTAGGCTCCAAGCTGTCAGCACCGAGCCCAACGTGAAGCTGGATCCCACAAACTGCGAGATCATGACCTGAGCTGCCACCAAGAGTTAGGTGCTTAACCGACGGAGACACCCAGGTGCCTCTAGAATACATTTCTTAAAGTGAATCGTTGGATCAATAGTGATACACTTTACTTGCAAGTTCCCTGATACCTGTAGCCAAATGGTTAATAATAACAACGGTGGAAGTGGAGATGGTAATGGTGATGATATGAACATGGTGCTGACTATATGCCAGACAGCGTGCTAAGCAGTTTTCACATAATAGCTCATTTAATCCTCGGAGGCACCATTATTGTCCCCTTGTACAGAAAAACAAACTGAAACAGAGAAGGAGGCTCTCCTAAAGTCACACAGTTGTCAGGCTAACAGAGCTTGGATTGAAGCTTGGGCAGGGTGGCTGTGCACTTTTCAGTTTCTAGAAGACACTCAGAAGACCCAGAGGAAGCTGAGATATGATGACAACAAGGAGTCAGCCGGGACTAGAGCAGGTGGGGAGAGGATCACAGGAAGAAGGGAGCAAGTAGGAGGGACAGTGGAGGGGCAGTGTGGCCAGAGCAGAGGGAGGGAGATGAGTTCAGGGGGAAGGCAACTCGTCATTAACGGTTGCCTAGAGCTGGTTGATGGAGGAATTGAAGTGTGCCACCTAAAAGGGTATTTCTTTTCAGGATAAAAAAAAAATGTGCTGAAATTGGTTGTGGTGATGCTTGCACAATTCTGTGGGTGTATTAAAACCCATTAAATTGTATACTTTAAATGTTTTTTAATGTGTATTTTTGAGAGAGAGAGAGAGAGAGAGAGCGAGCAAGTGGGGAAGGGGCAGAGAGAGAGGGAGACACAGAATCTGAAGCAGGCTCCAGGCTCTGAGCTGTCAGCACAGAGCCCGATGTGGGGCTCGAACCCACAAACCGTGAGATCATGACTGGAATTGGTCGCTTAACCAACTGAGCCACCCAGGCACCTGTGAATTGTATACTTGAAATGGATGAGTGATATGGCATGTGAATTCTATCTCGATGACGCTTTTCTCCCCAAAGAAAACACGTTTATATAATCATCTCAGACAAGAATGTGAGTCGTGAAGACTGTCCTGTCCGATGACGAGAAGAGTATACAGGACAGGAAATCAGAACCCCTCACCTACGCTCCTGTGAACGTCTGGTCCCTCATCTGTTAACAGCTCCTGCACCACCTACATAGCCACATGGTTAATTGAGAGGTGACGTGACGCCTTACTCTTTCCTGTAACAATGTTTTGATCACCTACTATGCGCCTATGTTCTAGGTGCGGAGGTACAGTAGGGCACAATACAGATGCAGTCTGCCCTCAGGAAGCCTTTTCTAATGGAAGGGACAGGCAGTAACTAACAACACAAATAAATACAGTGGATGATGCTAAGTGTTCAAAAGAAAAATCAATCCAGGAAGTGAGTTACAGAGCAATGGCCCTATTACACGGACCTAATAGCACAGGATCCAGGGAGGTGCTACTCAGAGAAACCCTCAGTGACGAGATGGCACTGGAGTGATCCGAGAGATAATATAAATGAGCAAGTTTTATGGACTGCGAAGTGTTAAAGAATATTCATTGTTACTACTGATGACTTAACTGTTCATATATGTCCTAAGACAGAACTATAAATTTCAGGTTTCTCTCTTTTTTTTTTTTAATTTTTTTTTTCAACGTTTATTTATCTTTGGGATAGAGAGAAACAGAGCATGTACAGGGGAGGGGCAGAGAGAGAGGGAGACTCAGAATCAGAAACAGGCTCCAGGCTCCGAGCCATCAGCCCAGAGCCTGACGCGGGGCTCGAACTCACGGACCGCGAGATCGTGACCTGGCTGAAGTCGGACGCTTACCTGACTGCGCCACCCAGGCGCCCCTCAGGTTTCTCTTTTTATCTGTAATTCCATCCCTTATGGACTGGCTTGGGTTTCCCCAAAATTTGTACAAGGAAACTCTCACCCCCACGGGACTGTATTTGGAGACTGGGCCTTTAGGGCGGTGAGGAAGGTCAAATGAGGTCCTGAGGTTGTGGCCCTAATCAGATAGGACTAGTGTGTTGGTAAGAAGAGAAAGAGACACGAGGAGTCTGGCACGGAGAAAGGGCCAGGGGAGGACACAGTAAGAAGGGGGCCTTCTGTAAGCCAAGGACAGAGGCCTCAAGAGAAACCAGCACGGCCACCACCTTGACCTTGGACTCCCAGCGCTCACAACTGTCAGAAAACAAATTTCCATTGTTTAAGCCACTCGGTCTGTAGTATTATGTTATGGCAATCGTGGTTATCTTACTCTGGAAAATTTTATGCATTAAACGTAGGAATTACCTATTTCTTGAAAGTTTGAAAACCTCATTTGTTTGGCCTCCGAAGTTATATTAGAGACGATTTTCTGACAAACAGTTCTGTTTTTTCATGATTATTTGGTGATTGGATATTCTCTCAGAAAAACATTCATTTCTTTGAAATCCGCCAACACCTTAAAAGAAAGGGCATCTCTTTTTCTTTGCTCTGTTTTCCTTTGAAATTGTATTTGTTGTATTTTCTCCTCTTTTTGTCCTAGGTAAAAATTTCCCAAGATTTGTCTATTTTGCGTTGTTTTTATTTTTAAGCCCATAGAATTATTTGTCAATTGTATGGCTCTTCTTGGCCAAATCCACCAGTTTTTGCTGTAGTATTTGTTATTTTTTCTTCTATTTTAGATATGGATGTTTTGTCATTTTGATAAGTTTTTGTGGCGAACACTCACCTTATTTTTTCCCCCTTTTTATAAACACTTGGTTCACTTCATTTACTTTTATTCTTTCTTATTTCATGATGAACATATTTAAGCCAATAATTTTGCTAATGGTTTGGGCTTCCTGGTTTTCTGAAGATATTCTCTTCTCATTAATTTCTTAATTGCCAGTAAATATGTGCTTTTTGTTTCTTCTTTACCTCAATATTTTGGGGGAAAGTATTTTTTTTTTATTTTTTTTACATTTATTTATTTTTGAGAGACAGAGCACAAGTGGGGGAGAGGTAGAGAGAGGGGGGTCACAGAGTCCGAAGCAGGCTCCAGGCTCTGAGCTGTCAGCCCAGAGGCCGACGCGGGGCTCGAACTCACCAACCGTGAAATCATGACCTGAGCCAAAGTCGGACGCTCAACCGACGGAGCCACCCAGGCACCCCTGGGGGAAAGTATTTTTATTTACTGCTAAGATTTATAACATACATTTATTCTTTATCTCTAATTTTATCGCACTATGTTCAAGATACTTGATGTATTTTTATTTGGGGAAGTTATTTTCTCAGTGTGCTAACACCTGGTCAGTTTTTTAAAACATTAATGGATATCCAAGAGGAGGGTATAGTTTCTGTATACAAAAGACCTGTTGAATCTTCTTATTTTTCAGAGAGAAAGCGAGCAGGGAAGGGGCAGAGAGAGAGGGGGACAGAAAAGCAGGCTCTGTGCTGACAGCACTAGCCTGATGCGGGGCTCCAACTCAGAACTGTGAGATCATGACCTGAGCTGAAGTCAGAGGCTCAACAGACTGAGCCACCCGGGTGCCCCACTGTCCCAGATTTTAAATTGTCAGAAAATGGGGCGCCTGGGTGGCGCAGTCGGTTAAGCGTCCGACTTCAGCCAGGTCACGATCTCGCGGTCCGTGAGTTCGAGCCCCGCGTCAGGCTCTGGGCTGATGGCTCGGAGCCTGGAGCCTGTTTCCGATTCTGTGTCTCCCCCTCTCTCTGCCCCTCCCCCGTTCATGCTCTGTCTCTCTCTGTCCCAAAAATAAAAATAAACGTTGAAAAAAAAAATAAATTGTCAGAAAATAATTTTGCCATCTCTGAGCCTTTCTGTTTACATTTGCCAGAAAAATTTTACTCACCCTTTAATTGCTAAACTTTTCTCTGCAATTCCTTGTAGGTATATGTTTTATTTTTGCTTTTTTAATTGCTCTGTCAATTAATTACGAACGAAGTGTTTCTTCCTTTCTTTTGAGGAAGCAGGTGGTACTGTTTCATGAGAGAACCGTGAGTGGATTTCCCAATACTGCGCGCCATTTAATTTATAGTTGGTGAGAATTCCTCTGATATTCTGCACCTGATCGTCTCTCAGGGCTGGTGTCTATCTTTTTTTTTTTTTTTTTTTAGTTTTTATATGCGTCTAAGGGGAAGTTGTCAGAGACTGTCGTAGAGCCTACAGGCAGATGCCATTTTAAATTAGAGTCTGTACAACTAAATGTTCATGCTTTATAACAACTCCCTAACTTAACTTCGTAAGTTAACACAGGAATCGTGTCACTGCTGGAGAGTGAACTCCAATCATACGCTCACCTTCGTGTCACTCACTCAAGATTCAAATCACCCCAAGAAAACTGTTACTAATTCATTGCAGCTTAACCAGTTTCATTCAAATGCACCAGGCTAGTTTTCCTATGTATTCACTTAACAAAAGGGTACTGGGCACTCATTTGTGCTGTGTACTATTCTGGACCCTGCGGATAAAGTGGGGAACAAGATGGAATGTTTTGTTTTGTTTTTTTAAGTTTATTTATTTATTTTGAGAGAGAGAGAGAGAGAGAGAGCAAGCAGGGGAGGCACAGAGAGAGAGAGAATCCCAATCAGGCTCCACACTGTCAGCACAGAGCCCGACATGGGGTTCGGACCCATGAACCATGAGATATGATCTGAGCCTAAAGCAAGAGTCAGACACTTAACCAACTGAGCCACTTAACCAACTGAGCCATTCTGCCCCAAGTCAGAATGTGTATATCCTCATGGAGAATACATTTTAGTAGGAAAAAAATAAACAATAATTCTAGGTAGTGATGCATGCCGTAGAGAAAAATGGAGTCAGAGAAGGCAGATGGAGTAGTTATTTTAGGGACGTGACCTCTGACCAGAGACCTGAAAGTCAAGGAGGAGGTCGGAGAGGGCTGGGAACAGAACAATGGGGGCAGAGGGAGCAGCATTAGCACCCCAGCCCTAAGACAGGAACAGACTGCCGTGAATGAACACGAAGACTCTTCTTGGGATATTCAACCACGATTCAAAGCCCATTGGCTGCTCCGGGCTCACCTGCAATCATTCTGGCGTCCAGAGGGAGGAGAGCAGGACAATCTGTCATCTCTCTCTGACTCTGTTGCAGGAGGTGGAGCACGTGCCATCGGCCATTCCCCCATCAGAAAGGGAGGAGCCGCCGAACAAGTAAGGCTCTACTACATCTCACTTTTTTCACTGTCCAGCACTCCTTCTTGTACTTACATTTTTAAAAAACGATTTCCAGCTAACATCATGCAACCAGATGCCATACAGCCACAAGCATATTCACCCCCTTCCCAGAGGCAAGCAGAGAAAGTCACTTCATTTGTGCTGAGGGCTATTCCTCCGGTCCTTCTGGATCTTATTATGAAATGTCTGCACTCAATTGCAAAGTTAACCAGCACAACACATCCTATATAAAAATGACTTAGGAAAGAATGAAGACAGAGAGGGGAAATTAATAAACACAAGCACATACAAATATGCACACATCTTACTACGAAAGGATATCAAAGTAACTATGAAATCTTGAAATATTTACAAACGGCTTCTATTCTAAAATGTTTTAAAAATCTGTTAAATTTAAAAGACAAAGTGCAAATTAAAATGAACAAATATTAACAGGTTAAAACAAACTTTAAAAGCTGATTTTTAAAATCAACTACTCAGAGTTTGGGGGTAGGAACCGATGCTTGTGATAAATAAGGTTAACAGAAGGTGCAACAACAAAAAAGATCTAAGTTTAGTTATTTCACTTTTTAAAGGACTTAAAATATGTTTTTAAACTTTAATTCCAGTAGAGTTAACATAGTGTCATATTAGTTTCAGGTGCACGAGATCGTGATTCAGCACTTCACCCAGTGCTCATCACGACAAGTGCACGCCTTAATGCCCATCACCTGTTTTACCAATCCTCCCCACCCCCAATCCTTCTGGTAGCCACCAGTTTGTTCTCTATAGTTAAGAGAATGTTTTTTGGTTTGCCTCTTTGTTTCTTTGTTTGTTTTGTTTCTTAAATTCCACATAGGAGTGAAATCATATGGTATTTATCTTTCTCTGGCTGACTTATTTCACATTATACTCTCTAGATCCATTCATGTCATTACAAATGGCAAGATTTCATTCTTTTTTATGGCTAAGTAATATCCCATTGTATATAGATACCGCATCTTCTGTATCCATTCATCAGTTGTTGGACACTTGGGCTGTTTCCATAATTTGGCTATTATAAACTAGAGAATTTTAAATATTTTGGATTAAAAAATTCTTTACATCAAAAGACACTAGGGCATCTGGGTGGCTCAGTTGGGTAAGCGTCTGACCCTTGATTTCGGCTCAGGCCATGATCTCACGGCTGGGGAGTATGAGCCCCGTATGGGGCTCTGGGCTGACAGATAGGAGCCTACTTGGGATTCTCTCTCTCGTTCTCTCTCTGCCAATCCCCCACTAGTGCATGTGAACATGTGCTCACTCTCGCAAGTAAATAAACATTTAAAAACAACAACAGCAAGGGGTGCCTGGGTGGCTCAGTCCATTGAGCATCTGACTTCAACTCAGGTGATGATCTTGCAGTTTGTGGGTTCAAGCCCCGCGGGCTCTGTGCTGACAGCTCAGAGCCTGGAGTCTGCTTCAGATTCTGTGCCTCCCTCTCTCTCTGCCCCCACCCCCACTCACACTCTGTCTCTCTCTCCTTCAAAAATTAATGAACTTTAAAAAAATTTTTTTAAAAACAACCACAACAGGGGTGCCTGGGTGGCTCAGTCATGTAAGTGTCCAACTTTGGCTCAGGTCATGATCTCCCACTCTGCAAGTTCGAGCCCCACGGTGCTGACAGCTCAGAGCCTGGAGCCTGCTTCAGATTCTGGGTCTCCCTCTTTCTCTGCCCCTCCCCTGCTCGTGCTCTGTCTCTCTCTCAAAAATAAATTAACACTTTTAAAAAAGTGTTAAAAACAACAAAACAAAACGAGGCCTATAGAGAACTCTGTTAAAGAAAAAAAAAAAACAAGGACACAGCGTGTGAAATTTACCACCAAAATGGCATTTCAATGTACAAGGAAATTACAAGGAAACAAAATCCTTTGCATGACTGAAACTGTTTTTCCAAAGTAATTGATCCATTTTACATTCACACCAGCAATGTATCAGAGTTTCTCCAAACTCTTGTCAATACTTATCATATTATATTTTTTTATTACAGCCACTCTAATGAGTGCGAATGTGTATCTCACTGTGGTTTTAACTTGCGTTTCCCTATGCTTCATGGTATTGACACCTTTCATGTACTTACTGGTTATCATAGGTCTACTTTGGTAAAATGTCTATTCAGATGTATTGGACATTAATTGGGTTATTATTGACTTGTAAGGATACGAGTCCTTTACCAGAGAGATGATTTACAAATATTTTCTTTCGGTTTGTGGCTCATCTGTGCCATCGGAAGTGTAGAAATTTTTAATTTTTGATGAAGTTCAAACTACTAGTTCCTTTAGCAACTGTTCTTTCAGTGTCCCATCCAAGCATTTTGGTTTGTGCTCAAGGAAAACAACGTAATTTTGACTTAAAAATATATACCAGGTACATTTTTTTCTTACCTCTTCACCAATTTTGGATAAACCTATAGTATGGTGGCAACGCTCTCCTAATCTAAGCATCTGCTTTGCAAGGTAGAAAAAATAGTCACAGGGGAAAACATTTTGTTATCAGTGCAGACTAAGCCGGCAGGTCATTATCGGGTGAGTTTTTGCCTACATATCACTCATTGTCTGCCTGCACCTCCCATCTGATTTCATGGGTAGCTTTGCACTATTGGCTTAGTTCTGTCGCACCAGGAAAATACTCCTTTTGAAAGCAAAGGTCAAACTTTACATGCTCAACCCCGCTGAACCCGCAATAAGACATTGGAAAATGAAAGACGGTCATATATAAGAGCCCACCTGAAGAGCCAGTGTTTGAGTTAGTGCTGTGTAACTTAGGAGCAGTGAGAACCCGAACAAATTCTTTTGTTTCTTTAAGCCACAGACAGCCCTCTCACAAGATGGTAACAGTCAGACGAGGCTTGCTTGCACCCACTAAGCGCTCCGTGAATGTCAGATTGTTTTTTTGGTGATTACTATTGCTGTTGTCGATATTTATCTAGGACCAGCAAGAAAGAACCCCAGAAAGTCATCTTTCAGAAACTTGTTTTGAATCTAGGTTTTAACAATACTTGGGAAATCAGAGATTCTCCTTGGTACTCAGTGTGGCCTCTGGACCAGCGGCATCAAGGTCACCTGGAAGCTTGTTAGAAATGCAGAATCTCTTAAGTTTCTCAGGATCCACATAAGGGAAAAAAAAAAAAAAGAGGTTAGAGTGGAAGAGAACCAAAGCATAAGAGACTCTTAAAAACTGAGAACAAACTGAGGGTTGATGGGGGGTGGGAGGGAGGAGACGGTGGGTGATGGGTATTTAGGAGAGCACCTTTTGGGATGAGCACTGGGTGTTGTATGGAAACCAATTTGACAATAAACTTCATATATTGAAAAAAATAAAATAAAATAAAATAAAATAAAATAAAGTAAAGTAAAATAAAATAAAATAAATAAAATAAAATAAAATAAAGTAAAGTAAAATAAAATAAATAAAATAAAATAAAATAAAATAAAATAAAATAAAATAAAATAAAATAAAATAAAATAAAATAAAATAAAAAAAGAAATGCAGAACCTCTGGGACACCTGAGCGGCTTGGTCGGTTAAGCGTCCGAATCTTGGTTTCAGTTCTGCCATGATCTTGAGGTTCGGGAGATCGAGCGCCACATTTGGCTCTGTGCTGACAGTGCAGAGCCTGCCTGGGATTCTCTCTCTCTCTCTCTCTCTCTCTGCCCCTCCCCCACTGGCTCACATGCTTGCGTGCTCACTCGCTCTCTCTCAAAATGAATAAATAAACTTGAAAAGAAAAGAAATGCAGAATCTCAGGCTCTATCCAGATCTGCCGTACAGGAATCTGCATTTTACCAAGGTGTCAGGTGATTTGCGTGCACTTTACAGTTTGGGAAGCACTAGAATCTTCCTACCTTGGGGGGAAAGAGTGAACACCCTGGAGGTCTCCTTCACCTCCTTGGACTCTACCCACCCGCCAGGCTACTAAACGAGCCTGCTCTTCGAGGAGATCGTGGTTTGGTGCTCTCTCTCTCTCTCTCTGTCTCTCTCTCTTTTTTACCTCAGTGAAGGGAGTTCAGGGAGAGTCTTGTCTTATCTTCAGGGCACCATTACAGTTAATCAGGATTTCTGTCGTGAGGGGGTTTGCTGTACCCTTTCAAAGAAGAAGATAACAAACAATTAGCATAGACAAGATATGGACAGATAAGTAGAGATAGGTTGGTGTTCCTCTCCTCGGGAACGAATTAACAGGCTGATGAAACCAGCGATCAAAACTCTCAGTTCATCTTTTCAAGAGTCAGCACCTGCCTCAAGTGTTTAAATGGGAAGTGTGGCCTTTCAGATGGATACTTGTGGATTGGGGCTGTTTTCCAAAGTCACAGGCCCTTTAACATGAAATCGTCATCTTTTCCAGCATAAATTAAAAGAAAAGATAGGACTTGGAGCCCGCTTCACGCCAGGCTCATCTGTCCCTGAATCTTTAAAAAGCAGTGCCCCCAACAGGAAAACAAAGAGTCCCTTCTCTCGTGTGTGTGTGTGTGTGTGTGTGTGTGTGTGTGTGTTTGTTTAATTTAGAAGGCCCAGAGAAAAGTGTGGGAAAAGTCACACCAGAAAATCACACATTTGGGATTGCATTTTGCTGAAATTAAACTAGGATTTGCCGACAACTTCTCAGATCCAGAGTGGGGAGGAGGAGAGCAGGAGGGAGTGTTACACAGTGAGTTCGACAAGCAGGGTCTCCCCACGTGTTTCTTTTTCTTAACCCGCACCCCCGCTCCCCCACTCCCCAGTATAGACTGGTAATGAAAACACAGCAGGACGAGCTGTAGTTACTAAAGGCAAGGCATGTGACAGCTTTGGAGGTGACTCCCCATCGAAACTGAATCTCGCAGGACACAGACGCATTAGGCAGAAGGAGAGGAAATGTGGTCAAGAGGGCAATTTTTAAAAACTGAGCTGTAACTAAACAAAACGAAACAAGACGCCAGACTCTCAATACAGAGAACTGGTGGTTGCCAGAGGGTTGGTGGTGGGCAGAATAGATAAAAGGGACTGAGAGGTACAAACTGCCAGTTATAAAACAAGTCAGCCACAGAAATGGGAAGTACAGCATTGGGAATATAGTCCAGAATACGGAAATAACATTGTATGCTGACAGTCGGTGACCACACTTATCATGGTCAGCCCTGATGCCTAGAATTGTCAAATCCGTGTGTTGTACACCTGAAATCAGTATAAGACTGTATGTTAATTTATACTTGAAAAGAAATGAAGTAGAGCTAAAAAAAAAAATTGAGCTGTAGTTCACATACCACAAAAGTAACCTTTTAAAGGGTACAGTTTCTTAATGCAGTAAAGCCTTGATTTGTGAGCATAATTCATTGCAGCAACATGTTTGTGATCCAAAGCACTTGGCTATCAAAGCGCATTTCAAGAACCATTGGCTCAGTTGTGATCGTGTGACATTCGGTGGCACGTACTACTCGTACTGCAAGGCGTCGCTTGTATATGAGGTTAAAATGGATTAGAGACATTTGCTTATCTTGTGGAACGTTCTCAGAACATGTTACTCGCAAACCAGGGTTTCACTGTATATTTACAAAGTGGTGCAAACAACACTACTATCTCGTAGCACGATATTCAGTCACCCCCCAAAAGAATCCCAGTACCCAGTAGCCTTCATGCCCATTCCCTCCTTCTCCCATCCTCTGCAATCTACCTTCTGTAACAGGACAATTTTTCAGGCAGAGGAGGAGCCAGCCCACAGGATGATGAATTAAAAGTTCTTCAAAACTAGTTAAGAATAGACCAAAGGTGTTCTTCCACCACATTTTAGAGTGTGCTGGGATTTTGTTTGTATTCTAATATGGTGAGGCCAACAGATCAGAGACGACTGCCCTTGGAAAGACAGTTTGGGGCCCCTGGGTGGTTCAGTTGGTTGAGCATCCGACTTTCGCTCAGGTCATGATCTCACGGTTTGTGAGTTCGAGCCCTGTGTCAGTCTCTCTCTGCTGTCAGCGTGGAGCCTGCTTTGGGTCCTCTGTCCTCTTCTCTCTGCCCCTCCCCCACTTATGCGCTCTCAAAAATAAAACAATGAAAGAAAAAGAAAGAAAGAAGAAAGAAAGAAAGAAAGAAAGAAAGAAAGAAAGAAAGAAAGAAAGAAAGAAAGAGACATGCCACACCATACAAGGCTATCTGGGGAAGCCCCAGGGTGGGCAGGAGGCAGAGAGTGAGGGGAAAGCATGGACCAGAGCCTTACTGTTGTTTTCTTGGGAAGGAATGGGCAAGTCAGGGTGGATAAACTGATCAGGTTTAGTATTGGATAGTGTGACTAATTTCAGGGGCCTCTTGACTACAAGGTGGTCCCTAGTTGTCTGGTGCGATGCCCTCGGGTGATACAGGACAGGGGAATAGTGTCCCGGACTGCAGAAGACTGATAAAAGGAAGTGAATGGGGGTTTTGGACTCAGAATGAGTTGGTTTGCATATCAAAGGTGTGCATTCTGGCAAGTTGTTTGCTCTTTCTAGGAATTAGCTAACCTGGGGAGAGGCAGTTCCCACCTGGTTCTGCAAGGCCCCTAAATGTCAAAGCAAAACAGAACATAGAAAATAACATGACTTCACTTCAGTCAATCTCATCACTTCAGTCAATCTCATCAGCTGGGATACACATCTTAGGAAATCAGACCAGTGCCTGATATAACGTACATTTTTCTTCTTCTTTGTAAACCTACACATTTTTAGCCTTGTTTTAAGCAATAGCATCCATGAAATCATGGGTCTGATAGGCTTAGTATATTTTCCAAGCAAATCTTAAAGTACGTACGTAACAAAATTACCCAAACTCTGTCGCATACTACCGGTGTTTTGTGCCTGCTAGAGTGGGAAGCACTGATCTAGCTTGCCTTCTTCATTTGGCAGAGGAGACATTTGAGGCCCAGGAAGGGCAAATGACTTGGTCAAATACCTATTTGTGGCAAAGCAAGTGTTAGTACCCATCCCTGTGCCTTCCCAGTTCTGTGTGCAGGTGCTAACAGAAAGGGAGGCAACTACTTTGAGTCATTTGACCAGTGACCCCTCGTGTTATTCTCTGATCTCCTGGCCCAATTATCTGTTTAAAACTACCAATATCATGAGCCTGAAAACAAAAGCATTTCCCCTGCTGTGTATCTGTATTCTTCATTGTGTACCTCTCAGGTCACTGCAGACTGGGAGGGAAGGTCTTCCTTTCTACCCTGGACACCTGAGAATCCCAATGACGAACACATCCCTTGCTTTGAACTCTGGGCCAGGAGGGCCTAGTCTAAACCTGTCCTCAAAAAGTCTGATTCAATTAAAAAATTCCAAAGATCGGAATTGAAAGAAGGAAATGACATGAAAGTCAAACTATACAGAATTCCAAAAAGACAATTCAAAGCCTAGATGCAGGGTTTGAAATTTTGTGTAGAAATGCACTATTAGCTTACAAAGTAAGCACGGAATTTGATTAAAATGATGCATGGCAAGAAACACTCTGGTCCACTTGGTAGGTTTTTCCTCGAGGTGTCTGTGGTTTTATTAACAGTAGCCAGAGCTGACATCGGGTCCTTACTCCCCACCAGGTATCAGCCTAAACCGGGGGAATGGGAAGAAGGCACTATGGGCCATTGTTTTACAGAAGAGGTTACTGAAGTTGGGAGAGGGTAAGTACCTGGCCTGGTGTCAGTCCCATAGTAAGTGACAGAGCTGGGACGTATGCCCAGGGATGTGTGATCCCAGAACCCACGGCCTTAGCCAATGCTGCTCCATTGCCCCTATGTAAGGATTTCTCTCTCAACAACACACTGTCTCATTTCCTAGAAATTCACATGCTTTGTGCCAGGATGCCTAACTCAAATCGTACCGCCTTGAAGATATTGAAATGTGCAGATATAGAGCTATGTTCCTGGCACAGCTCTTTAACGCAAAACAGCTCTTGGGTCATCAAATAGATGACTCAGGCGGGGCTGTTATCAACATCGATCGGTTTCCTTGTTGACTTTTTTTTTTTTTTTTTTTTTTTGCTTTTATTCAATAGGAAGGTCATTAAGAATTACTAGGTGACCCTGGACGCTTGCTTCCTGCACAAAGTTAGGATGGAGTTTTGTGTGTTACTTCCTAATTAAATAATTACAAGTATAATAACATATTACCACATCAAGATTTGGTTCCGGTGGTTTGGTCCAATGGTGTAGGCCACGGAATGGGGGAGAGATTGATTTCTTTTTTTAAGGTTTAAAAAACATTTTTCCCCCTTCACCTTCTTTCCACCTTCTTAGCTGCAAGTGGTTCACCGTCAACGAATTCAGGCCGGTCTTCAATTCCTAAAATGATTTAATTTCAGTGCAGGGAAGAACATGGCCACCATCTAAATCACCATCCCCACTATAGTTAGCATTGTGGCACTAACAGCAATAATTCACTGCTGACATTTATAATGTGTGATATATTTCTCATCAGGCTTTATAATAATAAAATTCTGTGGCTTTTATAAAATTAGAACATAAATACATAAATTTTCAAGCCTTGCATCTAAGCTCAATAAATTGGAATACGTGGAAAGTGATCCTTGTCAGAACATCACTTGTATCCTGAGTTGACTTCTTGACGGGGAGAGGAAAGAATGCTATCAGGAGAAGAGCAGAAATTTCCCCAGACCTAGATGATACCCACTGATGCTTCGCACATGGGAACATGCTCCGTCAAGCATGTCATGATGGAAAATACAGTGTTTGGAGCCACCACTCGTATTCAATCCCCTTATTTAACAGATGAGGAAACTAAAGCTCTGGAGGCTCAGGGGACTTGATCAGGTTCTCCAGGTGGGTAGAGACCATTCTTAAACAACAAGTCACTGTTTTCCTGACGACACCGTGCAGTGGTGTTCAAAACACATATCATTCGCTAATTGAGCTCTGTACTCATTTTCTATTACTGCTGTAACAGATTGCCACACAGGGGCGCCCGGGTGGCTCAACTGGTTAAGTGAAGGACTTCGGCTCAGGTCATGATCTCACGGTTCGTGAGTTCAAGCCCCATGTCAGATTCTGTGCTGACAGCTCAGAGCCCGGAACCTACTTCAGATTCTGTGTCTCCCTCTCTGTCTGCCCCTCCCCCACTTGCACTCTGTCTCTCTCTCAAAAATACATAAACGTTAATTTTAAAAAAATTTTAATGTTTATGTATTTTTGAGAGAGAGAGAGAGAGAGAGAGTGAGCAGGGGCAGGGGAGGGGCAGAGAGAGAGGGAGAGACACAGAACTCAAAGTGGGCTCCAGGCTCTGTGTTGTCAGCACAGAGCCCAACGCAGGGCTTGAACTCACGGACTGTGAGATCATGACCTGAGCCGAAGTCGGACGCTTAACCGACTGAGCCACCCAGGGGCCCCTAATTTTTTTTTTTTTTTACTTGCCACACATGTAGCAGTTTAAACAGCACACGTCTGTTATCCTACCGTTCTGAGGGTCAGAAGTCTGACACAGGTCTCATCAGGCTAGGCTCAAGGCATTGGCGGGGCTGTGTTCCTTTCTAGAGGTTCTGGGGGAGGATTCAACTGTTTGCTTTTCTAGGTTGTTGGCAGAATAGAGTTCTTTGCAGGTGTAGGACCAAGGTTCCAGATTTTTTGCTGACTGAAACTGAGGGCCCTGCCCAGCCTCTTGGGTTGGCTGCATTCCTTGGCTTCTAGACCCTTTCCTCTGTCTTCCAAGCAACGGCAGCTCAAGTCCTAGCCACATCCATCTCCCTGACCCTTCTTCCTCCGTGTTCACATCCCTCTCCTGGGAAGTGACCACACCTGGGAAATGATCTCCATTTTTTTTTTTTTTTTTAAGCATGCCTGTGATTAAATTGGGCCCATCTGGATCATACTAAATGACCTTTCCATCTCAGAGTCCTTCCCATTAATCACATCTGCAAAGTCCCCTTTGCCACATAAACTAACATATTCACAGATCCCAGGGATTAGGACCTGGATATTTCTGGGGGCCATTTTACCGCCAGCCAGGCCAGTCCTTCTCGGAGCCCACTCCTACCCAGAAGAGAAATCAGGGCGAATCTCCAGATGTCCAATTGCTGAACTTTCATAACCGGCTTGCGCCTTCTGTCAACTCCCCTTTTCATTCCCACGGGATTAATATCCCCCGAGGCACAAAGCGAACTTCCCTTCTCTGTTCAAAATAGTGGATGGCTCTTCCTTGTGCGCTTAACTGAATCAAGCTCCTCACTCCAGCGTTCAAGCCTCTCTTTTGTTCATCTCACGACACATTGCTCCTGTAGCCCACTTTCTTCTGCCAAAACAGACCCTTCTGTCTTCTCCCACATGCATCAGACAGTCTCTTACCTCTGTGCCTTTACCTGCACTATTTTCTCTGCCTCGACTGTCCTTATTTGAATCCTCATCTCTGAATTTCCTGATCCTGAACTTTTCCAGACTCAACTCAAATGTCACCACTTCCTGGAAGCCTTCCCTGTTTCTTCCCACCATCGTTAAGGCTGGAAATAAAATTCCCTTCTGATGCCTCATGGCTCTTGTGTCCCCCTTTTTATTGACACTAAGCAGGTTCTAGTTCCCATCGCTACCCAACAAACTATGCTGAAACTTTGTGGCTTGAATCTACTGTCTATTGTTACTCTATTTCATGATTCTCTGGGTCAGAAGTTTGGTCAGAGCGTGGCAGGTATGGCGGATCTTCATTCCATGATTTCTGGAACGTGGCTGAGTTGACTTGGGTGTCTCTCTTGCTCACTGTCTCCACAGAGCTTTTCCACATGCTTAGCTTGGACTTCCTCACAGCATGGTGGCCTCAGGTATTTGGGATGTTTACGAGGCAGCTCAGGGCTGCAGTAGACCAAAATGGAAGCTTCCAGTCCCTGCAAAGGCAGGCCCGGACCTAGCATAGCATCACTTTGCCCTACTTCATCGCCCCAAGCCACCACACATCAAATTCGGAGGAAGGAGAAGTGGACCTCCACTATCCTAGGGGAAGAGTATCAAAGAACACAAATCATTTTCAAATGATTTTCAAAGAACCTCTTTCTTTCTTTTTCTTTCTTTTTTTTTTTTCAATGTTTATTTATTTTTTGGGACAGAGAGAGACAGAGCATGAACGGGGGAGGGGCAGAGAGAGAGGGAGACACAGAATCGGAAACAGGCTCCAGGCTCTGAGCCATCAGCCCAGAGCCTGACTCGGGGCTCGAACTCACGGACCGCGAGATCGTGACCTGGCTGAAGTCGGACGCTTAACCGACTGCGCCACCCAGGCGCCCCCAAAGAACCTCTTTCAAAGAACACAAATCATTTTCTAGGGACTTTGATACATGCCAGTTCTTTTCTCTAGGACTAGAGTGTGATTCATTTAGTAGCTGCCATGGTGCCTGGCACAGTGCTTTGCCCATAACAGGAATGCAGTAAATTTCGCTGTATTCATGAATAAATGCGTTCAGCAGGTTCTTGCTGAATATAACTACACCTAATTCTACATTCTATGGAGTGAACAAAGATGGGGGTGGGGAACTACAATTCTTTTTTTTATAAGGCCACCTAAAGGATTTTGAAAATGTATATATGAAATAGATGACCATGTTCTTTGGAGGGCAGACCGTGGGTGTGAGGTATAGTATTTATGACGTGAATTATGGGTAATCATTTCAGGGCTGTATGAACCAATCTTTCTAATCGGATTCCAATGAAGCACCTGCTTTCTGTCCAACTCCAGCTCATGAGTGGGTAAGTCACATAGAAAGCCATTTCACATCGATTTTCAATGCTGCTTAATAGTTTGTTTTGCTGATTCAATCAGAATTTAAATCTGTAATAGCCAAATAGTTGATGTGCTTGCCATAAAATTGTTTTCCTCAGCTCTCTGCTCTGAGATTAGGTCGGATCAGTTTTAGAAATTAAAAACCTTTTGTCTAAATATACAATTTTCGGGGCACCTGTCTAACTCAGTTCCATAGGGTGTGCAAGTCCATAGGGTGTGCAAGTCTTGACCTTGAGGTTGTAAGTTCGAGTCCCGATGTGAGTGTAGAGATTACTTAAAAATTTGGGGCATCTGGGTGGCTCAGTCATTCGAGCGTCCAACTCTTGACTTCAGCTCAGGTTGTGATGCCAGGGTTGTGGGATTGAGCCCCCGTGTTGGGCTCTTCGCTGGGTAGCCTGCTTAAGATTCTTTCTCTCTCTCCATCTGCCCCTCTCCCCACCCCTCTCTCTCTGAAATAAAAAATAGGGGTACCTGGGTGGCTCAGTCGGTTAAGCGGCCGACTTCAGCTCAGGTCACGATCTCGCGGTCTGTGAGTTCGAGCCCCGTGTCGGGCTCTGTACTGACAGCTCAGAGCCTGGAGCCTGTTTCCGATTCTGTGTCTCCCTCTCTCTGACCCTCCCCGTTCATGCTTTGTCTCTCTCTGTCTCAAAAATAAATAAACATTAAAAAAAATTTTTTTAATAAAAAATAATAAAATAAAATATACAATTATTAAAATTTCTTAAATCTTAAACATACAATTTTCCCGCCAAAATGGATTTAACAGCTTCCCTTCCAACTTGTATCATGAAAAACCACTACCTTCCTTTTTTTTCTGAGAAGAGTGTTGGAAAGGTTTTGCAGAAAAATTTTTTAAAAATTTAGTAATAGTAATAATCATAATAATAAGGCCATCCATTTTATAAAGAGAAATTTATGAGAAGGCAATGTGAAGAATAAGAAAGCATGGGCTTGAAGAAAAGCATGCCAATTGCCTAATTGCTCAGAGCTTTTTTCTTCTCATCCACAAACCAGAGCTAATAGTATCAAACTCTTGTTAGTATCAAACTAACAAACTACAAAAATAGTATCAAACTCTTGTTAAAAGGGTTCAGTGGACAGTGGACATTTCTGGTACCTCCTGGACAACCCTTTCTTTGCCTCCCCTTTTCAGTATGACACTGAGCAGTTCATAAAGGATAAAGCCATAATGTGTTACTCCTCTGGGAGAATCTTTGCACTTTAGTAAGAGATCTAGAGTTTCCCCCCAAAGGAATGAATCTCTAATGGTAAAATTGGAGCTCTCAGACATAAGACTGCCAGATGGAGTTAGGGAAGAAGATGCTTCACGGACGGCCCTTCTAATCACAGTGAGTAAAGAGTGTCATCCTTACCTAAGGGTTAGGCCAACCCAGGAAGGCACTATCAGAAGAAGCTTAGTGGTTAGATATTTGGACTTCAGATAGATCCCCATTTGATCCCCTGCTTAGCCATATGTCAGCTGTGTGAACTTGCATGTTTCTTTAACTACTCTGATCCTTGGTTGCCTCATCTATAAAATGGGGCAAAAAGAGAATCTACTTCACTGGTGGCCTATGAGAATCGAATGAGCTAAGACACATACTATGTACTCAATGAGTGATAGCTTCCGATGGCCAGTCAGTGTAGCTTAGTTGATTTTTTTTTTCCAGGGATGAGGAAACTTAAGTTTTATTTATTTATTTATTTTATTATTAAAAAAAAATTTTTTTTAAATGTTTATTTTTGAGAGAGAGAGAGAGAGTGTGAGCAGGGGAGGGGCAGAGAGAGAGGGAGAGACAGAAACAGGCTCCAGGCTCTGAAGTGTCAGCACAAAGCCTGACAGGGGGCTTGAACCCACAAGCTGTGAAATCATGACCTGAGCCAAAGTCGCACGCTTAACCGACTGAGCCACCCAGGCACCTGGTGGCTCAAGTTTTAAAATCCCTAACTCTTGGGGTGCCCGGGTGGCTTCGTTGGCTAAGCATCCAACTCTTGGTTTCAGCTCAGGTCGTGATCATGCAGTTAATGAGTTTGAGCCCCTTTTCCTCTGGCTGTGCACTGACAGCCTAGAGCCTGCTTGGGATTCTTTCTCTTCTCGCTCTCTCTGCCCCTCCCCCACTCATACACATGCAGTCACTTGTGCACGCTCTCTCTCAAGATAAACTTTAAATAAATAAATAAATAAATAAGCAAATAAACAACCTTCCCAATTCTAAGTATCAAAATATCGGAGTACAGTGTCCAGCCCATACAGGGACCTCCGACAGGGTAACTCCCACGCCCGTGGTCATCTTTATATTCCAGTCCCACCCAGTCCCCTCACCCAGCCGCCCAATGCCTTGTGTGGCGTACATGTTCACGAGAAGCTCATGAAAGCTCCAGGCCCTGAGGGACAAAAAAAAAAAGGGATCTTCGGGTCATTTTAATGACCGATAATTAATGGGGTGAGTGAAACATAGTTCATGCGTTGAGGAAAGCAGGGCTCGCTGTCAGAGAGGCAGCAGGTCTTAACTGTGGAATCTGGCATTTTAGACCTTGCTGCTTTTTGCCCTGATGCCCCACAGGGCCCCTTGGGGCTTTGTCATCCGACTTAGCCGCACAGAGGACGCAGCATCTGCCTCAGGCTTCAGGCCTCTGAGAATTGTGGCCGTCTTTTCTCCTGACAAAACTCACTCCAGCCTGGGCCATCGGTGTGGTGAGGTCCCCATGGGACTGACACCACCTGGATTTGGAGATCAGTCAGGGACTCCACCAGGCCTGTAGGGTTTCTAGGGCCGCACACCCCGAGAGGCGGAAATCTGCTCTCATGGAAACTTCAGTCTGCAAGCGGGGCGGGGACAGAAGCCCCTTACGTAGGTCCTCAGTGGAAATGGAGGACTGTTTCTGTCTACAGTGTGGCTCAAGGAAGGCTTCCCTCAAGTAGATGAGCGTCCGTGTTTGCCCCATCCGCGCTGTCTGTCTGACCCTGAGGGCCTTAGGAGAACCTTCCCCTGTTACCCCGGAGCCGGAGGCCACTGCTCCCAAAAGTTTAAACAGCCCCTTTTTGTTCTCTGTTGTCTGTGCCAGTGTCGGTCCGTAAGGAGTCTGCTTTCTTCACACCCTGACAAGGTACAGCATTTAAGAGCTGCCTCGATGTCTTATTTGTGTACGTAAGAGAAAATAAACAGCCCTCGCTGCTTAAGCTTTGCGTAAGGAAGTGTAGAAACCCTTCGTTTAGCCCAAGATGGTATTTTCGCTCTCTGAATAATAAGCATGCCTAACTCCTAGAACTATGTGCATTATTCGCTTGTAGCCCTCCTAATTCACATCCCATTCAAGTCCTGGCTGTTTCGGAAACCAGTATTCTGTTCTAGACAAGAGAAATCAGGTTATTGTTGGCTTGTTGTTGTTTTTGTTTTCTATGACTCAAAACTCCTATGGGCTGTGGCCGGATAATATTTTTATCTCTGTCGCCCCTGAGCTGATGTCATGGAAAGTTTGCAAGACGCTAATCTAAGGAAATGTGAGATGTACCACCGGAGAGTTTTGTCTGTTCGTTTATCCAAGTATTGACCCTACGATGTGCCAGTTGCTGTTCAGACACAGAGGAAACAGCAAAGCACACAGAGAAGCTCCCTGCTCGCGTGGAACTTGCAACTTCGCAGAGGAGAAAGCCCACAAGACACACGTAAGCTAACATATGAACACAAAAACCTTAGAATACCAAGAAGTGTGACCACGTTAATTCTAAAAGTCGATGGGAGAGAAATGAATAGAAGGAGGGTGGAAGCAACTTCAGCTACAGGCATCTGGAAAAGCCTCTCTGAGAAGCCAAGAGTTGAGTTGCGCCTGGGGCACAAGGAAGCAGTGCCCAGGAGGAGACCGAAGGCAGAGGGTGGCAGACGATGGCCCGTCCCCAGACGCCAGCCGACCCCGGTTTTTGGCGCGCCCTGCAAGCCAAGATTACGTTTTACGTATTTCAGTGGCGGAAAACAAATCTAAGGTAGAAAATATTTTGTGACACATAAAAAATGATATAAAATTCAAATTTCAGGGTCTGTCAAGGTTTGTTGGGACAAAGCCAAGACCATTTGTTTACAGTCACAGAGTCGAGTAGTTGTAACAGAGACCGCGTGGCCCCCAAAGCCATCTGGTTAGGAGGAAGTTTGCTGAGCCCCGATAGGAGAGGATCATTCAGACAGAGGGAAGCACACGTGCCAAGTCCCGGGGCAGAGACCTGGTGGACCGCAGGGAGGCTGGAATGCCTGACAGACTCACAGAGGCCAGGTTCGGGGGGCACAGGGCGTTTTTGTCACCTGATCATATGCAACCTGTGACATAGGCAGTATGCTTTTGTCTAGTCACTACGCCAAACAGCTCCCACTAACTGAGAGCAAAGCCAAAGTTGTATAGTTACAATGGACGGCATTCGACCCCACCCTCCTTGACCGGTGTGACCCGGGAACTCCTAAACCTTCCTCTTGCCTCCCTTTGGCTCGGAGCAGCGGTTTACCAGCTACAACAGATGATCCGAATCCCAGCTCTGCTGCTTACTGGCTGTGTGAACTTGAACGAGTGAATTGACTTCTCCCGGGCCGCCAATTCCTCTTGTAGCTACTACTACCTAACTTAAGGATTTCTGTGAAGTTTTAAATTAAATGAGATGATGGTGAGCGCTCGGATTAGCGGCCGCTGCTATTATTACTGAGCAGAAGTGCCACTTGGTAAATGTGACGAGCCGGCCCCGCCCTGAGAGAACCAGATTTAGTCAGTCTAGGGTGGGGCACAGGAGTGTGAACCCCACGTTGAGAAATACTGCCCCAGGAAGACAGGTGTGCGGCCATCTGGCCTGGCAACGTGACCTGGCCTAAGGCACTGATAAACAGTAACTATGTATCGTTGAATGGGTAGAGAGTTTTGGGGGCGGGATTTTTTTTTTTTTTTTTCCTATGCAAGCCCAAGCCTGAGTGTGAACAAACAAGGGGAGGTGGAGGTAAGGATGGGGGTGGGGCAGACCTCACACCAACCCCACTCTGTGCGAATCATGTTAAGTGCTCTCCCATTGCAGGCAAGAGCCTGTGCGGGTTAAGTTGTGCATAGAAAGTTCTGTGAATCCAGCAGTCTCTTGTGTGTTTATTTCCATTCTTGTCCCGTGGATGACGGTTAGTGTCCTTGTACTGCGCTTCCTGGGGAGACACTACAAAGGGAGACAGGCTTCCTATTTTCCCCTCTTTCATCAGGGACGGGGGCCAGGAGGGTAAATGAGGGAGGTGGGACTGGTGTGAGGCAATAGAGAGTGGTGTGGACTGTGGTCAATCAGAGAGCCCGTGCTGCACCTATGGGACTAGCTGCTCCCCCACCCCCACCCCTCCAGCCAATTGTGGTCACACAGGAATGTAGTCTGAGAATGGCCAGAAATTCCTTCTCTTCAAAAAGAAGCCAGATATCCAGATTTTTATGCAATATATTCCCATTAATAAACATTGGCAAGTAATTCAAAAAAAATTTTAAACCCCATATGGGCCAAACAAAACAAATCCTCTGGCTGGATCCAGCCTGTGGGTGGGCCTCCAATTTGCAAACTCTGGTCTAGACTGACTAATTCAAGCCTTGGGACCTGTACCCCCACTCCCACCCCACCCTGTGGCCTGGTGTAGGGACAGGATCTGTGTCCCAGGGCAGCGAATCTCAACCTTAGCTACCCGTTAAAATCACCTGGGGAGAGAAGAAGTATATGTCCATGCTCAGGCTCCGTATCCAAAGGGTCTGATGTAATCGGTCTGGGGGCTGGGAGGCAGGGGGGCTGCCCAGGGAATAGGTAGTCAGAGTTGAGCTCCACTGTGCAAGGCAAGACCAAAGGGGTATGTTTGGAGAAAGAAGTCTTGGGAACAGGGTGCCCAGAAGTCTGAAAAACAAAGCCAGGCCAGAAACCCCTATCATGGTATTAACTTTCTGTGCTGACCCCCTTGGTCTATGGGGAACAGCCACGTAGACAGTTGTGAAGAGTTTGACGTTATTAAGTTTTTGGCTTCCAGTTTGCAGCAGAGAGTGGCAGGTGTTCGCTAAATTCTCAAAGCCTAGGGGCGCCTGGGTGGCTCAGTCGGTTAAGCGTCCGACTTCAGCTCAGGTCACGATCTCGCGGTCCGTGAGTTCGAGCCCCGCGTCGGGCTGTGGGCTGACGGCTCAGAGCCTGGAGCCTGCTTCCGATTCTGTGTCTCCCTCTCTCTCTGCCCCTCCCCCGTTCATGCTCGGTCTCTCTCTGTCTCAAAAATAAATAAACGTTAAAAAAAAATTTTAAAAAAAATTCTCAAAGCCTAGTACAGCTTTATGACATGCTGGTGGTAGGTATGCATTCTGTCCGGGAAATAAGGGACAAGGGGAAGATGTGTCACTCCTCCTCCTATTCTCCCCCACTAAAGCTGACGCAGAGAAACAGGTGACAGTCAGCGGCCCAGAGGGAAGATTCTGCACGGGGATGTGTCAGGCTGCCTTAGCTGCAGAGGTAAGGCATAACACCTCTTTCCCAAACATTCCAGAGGAAAGTGATCCTTAAAGGTCGTTGGTGGGGGGGGGGGGGGGGGGGGGGGAGGGAGGATGATACCTGAGTGAAGAATTCTTTAAAAACATTTTTTTTAACATTTATTTATTTTTGAGGGACAGAGAGAGACAGAGCATGAGTGGGGGAGGGGCAGAGAGAGAGAAATCCGAAGCAGGCTCCAGGCTCTAAGCTGTCAGCACAGAGCCTGACACGGGGTTCGAACCCACGAACCGTGAGATCGTGACCCGAACCAGAGTCGGACGCTTAATTGACTGAGCCACCCAGGTGCTGCTAAAGAATTCTTTTTTAATTTTTGATACTTGTCGCCTGGTTTGGCCCAAGGTGGGCTATCCATGCCTAGCGAAGGAATGGAGAGAGAGAATGAGTCAGAAGCTGTCTTTCCTGCCCTTTTGCCTGTTGAGGCAATTCTTCCTCCCTCCCTGTGAGCAAATGGGGGGGGGTGGTCTGTAGGGGAATGGGTCCACTAAACTTTGTTTTCCATTAGCTGCCGGGCTTTCTAAGCAAGTTCATGAGTTGCCAGGGTGGTTTCATACAAAGGCTTCACTCACGTATATTAATTGGCCCTTAACACACAGGAAGACACCAATGAGTTTTTATAGTGTGTGGAGGGTTTTTGAACCAAGGAACCAGATTCCTAGTTTTCCCTGCACCCACTCTTTTCCCTTTGAAGTCAATGGGAGCCTTGCTCAGGGTGTCTAGAGAGAAATGAGGATCTGGTCGAAGTGAACTGCTTAGGAAAATGTATTAAAGTACTAAAGTGAGATTGAGTTACCCAGAGAAAACACGCTTTGGCCAGAAGAAACTGCAATCAGAACCATCTGAAGGGGGTCCTGTGGTCAGAGAAGAGAAGAAAATGTATTTTAAAAATTCACTTAATGCATATCCAGTTGCCTCCGAGGAAATAAAGACTCCTTGCCTTTTGCATGCTTAAAATAGGAATCGCCAATTAATGATGCGATTGGCAAATTGCTCTACAATTAAAAACAGAAATGTTGTTTGAGGCAATTAGAATAATTGTCACATGTTAATTACGGGTTGATGGATTTTGCATGCTGCCAGCAATTACATTTTGAGTGAGCTTTTCTGAACAGAATCCAAATCCATAAAGACATTGATAAAATAACAACTGTCTTCCTCGTTGGCAGGCCTGCTATATTTTTAGTGTCTTTTAAGGTATGTAATTATTTTTAATTAGGTCTCCAGAAGAAATTTTCTTAATACATGTTTTACCAGGTCATCATTAAAGAACCTTGTAACCAGTCAGAAAGGAGAGGGGAATAGAAAGAATACAGACTTGGAAGCCAGACAAACCTTAGTTCAGATATTTACTAGCTGGGTGCTTTGGGCAAATTACTTAGCCTTTCTGAACCTCAAAGTAAAATGGGGAAAATATATACCTTCAGGGTCACTAGGAGGTTTGTATGAGGTAATATTTATATATTCCCATGTATTGTGAATGATGTATAGCAAATGCCCAATAAAAGTAATTACTGTTCTTCTAAGGGCCTTGGGTGGCTCAGTCTGACTTCAGCTCAGGTCGTGATCTCACCATTTGTGAGTTCAAGCCCTGCATCAGGCTCTCTGCTGTCAGGGTGGACCCTACTTCGGATTCTCTGTCCCCCTGACCATCTCTGCCCCTCCTCTGCTCTCTCTCTCTCTCTCTCAAAAATAAATAAAGTTTTTAAAAAGTAATTATTGCTCTTCTAGAAATAGTAGGATATACTCTCAAGCTGGGCTATTCCCTCAATTATTTCATTGTAGTAAACTCTTTGCAGTTACTATTCTTGCAACTAGAATTATCATATGTGGCCAAAAAGAGTATGGCCTGCAGCACTTTAGGGCAGTCAGTGACATTGAAGTCTATGTGAATAGTGCCCCTTGACTTCGTCCAGTGTACAACCTTCACAACTATACCTGGCTGTTCTACTTGGAACCAATATCCTAAATTCACATCCTTTGAAGCCTTTGGTTCTGAGATAAATAGGTCTTGTTTTTGTTCATTAGACCTTTTTCTAGTTGTGTTTTATTCAGCAACATTTATCAGGGGTTAGCAGATTTTTACCTGCAGACACAATCTGATTATTGAGAGCCAGAGAGAGACAGAGCATGAGCATGGGAGGGGCAAAGAGAAGGGGAGACACAGAATCTGAAGCAGGCTCCAGGCTCTGAGCAGTCAGCACAGAGCCTGACGCGGGTCTCAAACTCACAAACTGCAAGAGCCGAAGTCGGGTGCTTCACCGACTGAGCCACCCAGGCGCCCCACCCTGTTTTTGTAAATTAAAAATATTTCGGAATGCAGTTACACGTGTTCATTTACATATTATCTTCAGCTACTTTTGAGCTATGGGGGGCAGAGTAGAGTAGTTGCAACAATGACTCTATGGCCCACAAAACTGAAAATATTTGCTATGTGGCCCTTTGTCTAGAAAGTTTGTTGACCGGTGGTATTAATGACTGTCTAGCCAAATATCTGTTTATATTAATTCCAGGGAAAGTTAATGGTTGATGACTCTTGTTGTTTCTCTTCTCTCATACCTCTTACATTACTGAGCCAGGAGATTTTTTCCTGATTCCTTACTGCCACTTCTAGGCTCTTCTCCTTTCTCCCTCCTCAAACTCCTGCAACCCTGAAGTGCATGATTTTTGATTTTCCCATCCACTGCACCCTCCTTGTGGCAGTCATCAACAGATCCGTGAAACTTTTAGCTGCTGGCTCATGGCCACTCTGTCAATAACCTTCCCATCATAATTCTTAGTACTTTTCAAAACCGTTTGCATAAGTGATCTTTCCATCATATCGGGTCTTGAGTCTGATTATCTTCGGTGATTTCGCTTTCATTCAATAGTCAGTGACTAGGAAACGCCAGGCCTCCCTCCTGCCCTCTCTCTTAGCTACTTACTCCCATGGTCAACCTGCAACCTTTGCAACCTTGCCTTTGTCAAGCAGGGCAACCCTGGCCCCATCCAGCCTCCCAGCTCACTTCATGTAGCAATCTGACTGCAATCACTTCCAACTCCCGTGGGATCTATTCCGTTGCTGCCCCTACCTTTTCACGGCCTCTCGCCCCTTTCTTGCTCTCTGGCCTTGTGCTGGCCTGACTCCCTAGCATGTATCGTCAAGTCCTCTTGCTCCTTTGTTGCTTCATCATGCTCTTGGGGCAAAACCTCAGTCCTGGTTATGTCCAGTTTGATTACCTGCACCTGAGCACAAGCCCTTGCCTGAAGAGAAACATACAACCCAGCTGATTGGTTTCACTTTAACTCATGCCCTCTGGCCCCCTATGGATATTTATGCCCCCTGGTAATCTTACTCCTTTTCCCTCACTCCCACTGTCATAGATGATGATTCATACCTTCTCATAGCTCATGAAACCACCAATTTCTTCACCCTTATTCTCTCTCTCTCAATGATCTTGCCTCCTTTGTCCCTCAGGAGAGGAAGCGATTAGAAGAGAACATCCAAAACTCCCCACCCACCGTAGTCACCTGCTTCTTTGCCATGCACTCTGCCTTCCCTGCCCTCCAGCTTTAAGGTTCTGTGCCTCTCCCTGAGATCAACCTCGCCACCTGTGCCCTAGACTCCATTCTCTCTTGCCTATTCAAGAATATTGCTCTTACATTTCTCCCCTTCCCTTAGTGCGTTACTGGTTCTTCCATTTTATATAACCACATCTCCACCATTACACCTATCCTGTTATTTCTCCCATCTCAAAGTAAACAAAATGAAACAAATTCTCTGACGCGGCTTCCCTCTCCGGCTACCGTTCATTACTCTGTTCCCCTTTAAAGCTCAGCTCCTCAAAAGGGCTCTCTGTCCTCATTGTGCCCAACATTTATTTTTGGCTCTCTCTTGAAAGCTCTAATCATGCGTTTTGTTACCTACACTCCCCAAAGAGTGCTCTCATCAAGGTCAAAAATGAAATGTTTTTTGCAAAATCCAGTGCTGAGGTTGCACTTCTCACCCTGACCTTCCAAAAGTACTTGCTACAGTTGACTGTTCCTTCCACGTAGCTCCCAGAGCACGATGTTCTCCTGGAGGAGAGAAGGGTCTGAGCTGTGGGAAAGAGCCATCTAGAAGACCTCAAGAATTCATTTGGATATTGAATGTAGGACTCCTTCGGTGGAAGTCTCACCCTTGTCAAACAGACCCTGTACCTGAGACAAGCTGGCCTTCTTGTTCTCATGATGCCTAGAGAAACCCAGTGGCTAAGGGGGCAGTGGGATGGAGGGCTGGAGATAGGGAAGAGTTAGCCTGCACTGAATACTATTCTGCACTTATGAGCTTATAAGCTTGGCCGTGTTACCGATACTCCAAAGTCTCAGGTTTTTTCATTTATAAAGTGTAGATGAGAATACCTACTGCATAGATTTGTGGTAAAGAATAAATGAATTCATGTTAGAGAAAGCCCAGGATCATAGTCGAAAACAAATGCCTGCCAAGGTAGACAGGCAGAAATTATAAATTAAGACAGTCAGCAGATGCTTACTCCTAAAGGTAGGTCAAATTCAAATTTTGAAAACTAACACACCGGGGCAAATAAATCCCACCTGAAAGCCAAGTTTGGCGCCCTTTTTGACCTGGATGGTGGCTGAAACACGGCAGATATGTGGTTAATATTAGATTCCCTTTCTTTTGAAAACTGACGTCAACCAGTCATACAGGGGGTGCTTGGATGCTCACAACATTCATTCAACACATCTGCCCCCAGCCCCCTCCATGGCGGGAGCTGTGCCTGGTACGGTGGTGGTCCTTTCCCTCAGGCTCTGTTTCTACTGTTAGAGAGAGCGAGGTACAGAACAGACTGACAAATTGTGGAAATAACTGCAAGCTATCAAAAGTGTAATAAAAAAAAGTAGATATGTATATATCTACTATAATAAATAAAAGGTCTGTAAGAGTGATGGTTGAGAGCTTGGGTTCTGAAGTCTAATTTCCTGGCTCAGTGACCTTAGGCAAGTTATAGTGGTGTCCCTTTATCCACAGTTTTGGGGGTTTTGGTTTTTGGGGTTTGAGTAATCTCCCCCCCACCACCACCTGACCCCGCAGTCAACCTTGGTGTGGACGCAGATGATCCTCCTTCTGATGTGTCATCAGAAGGTCAATGGTAGCCTAATGCTACATCACAGTGCGTATGCCATTCATCCCCATCTCATCACATGGGCATTTTCATCTCATATCGTCACAGGAAGTTGGGTGAACACCACAAAATAGTTTGAGAGAGAGAGAGAGAGGGAGAGACCGCATTCACATAACTTTTGTTATGGTACATTGTTATAATTTTTCTCTTTTATTAGTTGTTATTGTTGTTAATCTCTTACTGTGCCTAAATTATAAATTAAAACTTATCATAGGTATGTATACATGGGAAAAAAACAGTATGTAGAGGGCTTGGTGGTATCTGTGGTTTCCAACATCCACCGGGGGTCTTGGAAGGTGTCTCTCATGGATAAGGTAGACTATGCAACCTTTCTGTGCCTCAGTGTTCTGTTTTTAAAAATGAAGATAATAATAGTTCCTACCTCATAGGGCTATTGAGAGGATTAAGTGAGTCGATGCATTTAAAGAACCCAAGTCATTCCCTGGCACATAGTTGGTTCTTACATAGGTTCGCTCTATGGTGGACAAAGGATTCTAGATGTGAATGTGGTAACTAGGGTTCTGATTAAGGTGACCAACTTGTCCTGGTTTGCCCAGAACTTACTCTGTATTAGCGCTGGAAGTCTTGTGACCTGGGAAAGCCCCTCAGTTTGTGGTCAGGTTCGTTCAACTTCCAGCTACTAACTAGCTTTGTTCCTTTGAGGCCATCTTATCCCTCCCTCTGGATCTGTAAAATGAAGAGTATAGAAGAGATGGGTGGTTCCCAAGCTTTATCGTGCACGAAAGCCCCCTTTTATAGAACGTGGAATGCCGGACCCCACCCTGGAGTTCCTGATCCAGCAGGTTTGGGGTGGTCCTGACCCACTACTCTACATGACCACAAAGTCCCTTTGTCTTCTACTCATCTGTGATTCTATGACTTCTTCCTGTGACCTGCTTTATGGGAAAATGAGGTTCATGTGCCCAAAAGCATCATTCATTCCCTCGTTTATCCATTCAACAGTATTTATTCAACACCTCCTATGGGTCAGGTGCTGTTCTAGATGCTGGGGATCTGGCAGTCAACAGAATCATAAGATTGTAAACTCCTTGATGGCAGGGACTCGGCTAACTTACTTTGTGCCCCTGCACTTGCCCTGTCCCGCCCCATGCCATGCACAGTGAAGGCTCTTGACAAGTGAGAGCTGGAGTAGTGTGCAAGATAATATATAGGGAAGCAGGAAGCTATGCTTTGCAGACCTTAAAGGCAAGCACAAAGCTGTTGGGTAAGTGGGCTAGTCTGTGTCCAAGAGATACTACCCTTACCACCCTCACCCTCTACCAACACACTCTCCTCCCCCTGCCCCCCCCCCCCCCCGCATTCTGGCTGGGATTCCATTTCTTTACATTCATCCCTGTGAAAAATAGGGTAAACCCTTTAAACCCTACCTGATAGTTCTAGGAAGAATATAATAGGACTTCAATTATTTCATCCTTTCAAGCAGTTATTTCACTTTGCTGCTAGCTATATACATGGGAGAACCTACCTTTTTAATAAGTGGATGCCCTGTGTTTCTGTCATACCTATTTCTAGGAGGGGAGGAAAGGAAGGGAGCTCACTCTGCAGGTTGCTGAAGAGCCAGAACGTTTATTATCCATGAAGCTTTGTTCAACTGCATGGGCTGCCTGGCCTGTTGCATTCCATCAAGGATCCTGACAAAAGTGTCAGGAAGGTCAACTGATTTTTTTTTTTGACACTCCTAATGACAGGTTTATGTGATTAGACTCCATTCCCTTAAAGAATCTACTCATGTTTGGGGCTCCTGGGTGGCTCAGCTGGTTAAGCATCCGACTTGGGCTCAGGTCATGATCTCGCAGTTTGTGAGTTCGAGCCCCGTGTCGGGCTCTGTGCTGACAGCTCAGAGCGTGGAGCCTGCCTGCTTTTGGATTCTGTGTCTCCCTCTCTCTCTGCCCCTCCCCTGCTCACGCTCTGTCTCTCTCTGTCCCAAAAATAAATAAAACATTAAAAAAAAATTAAAAAACAAAAGAATCTACTCGTATTTTACTGCATGTCTGCTCAGCCACACTTGTTGCCTCAGTTTTCTATGGCTGCAGAACAAGTTATCCCCAAATGTTGTGGCTTAAAACAAGGTCCATTTTTATTGGTCTCCATTTTGGAGGTCTGGTGTTTGGGCAAGGCTCGGTAGGGATGGTTTGTGTCTGCTCTGTGGTATACCCACCTGGTTGCATTTAGCTGGAGGCTACCCTGGGCTGACAGGTCCAAAATGTCTTCCCTCTGGTGTTGGGGTTATGGTGCTGGCTGTTGACTGAGCTGCCTGGTTTTGTTTTCTCTCACAGTGTCTCCTCATGGCCTCATGTTTTAGTAGGGAACCTGGATTTCTTTACATGGCAGCTCAGGGTAGGAAGAGGGCAGGAATGGAAGCTGTTGGGCTCAGAACCGGAGATGTCCCTTCTACCGCATTCTATTGGTCAAACAAATCACAAGCCCTCCTGGGTTCAAGGAGAGAGGTGAATGTATTCCACCTCTTGATGGGAGAAGTTGTTGGTGGCCATCTCTGGAGGTCATCAGTCTACACTCATATCTTCTCTACATCCTACTGCACTTCTTCAAATAAGAAAGGATAGTGGTTTTTAGGTGGGGGTGGTGAGGATGGGAGCCGCTAGCGACAAGACAAAGATGTTTCTTTGATTTATACCATCTAAATTCAAGAAGAGTGTCAGAACTCCCCCAGGGAAATAAGGATATTTAAATGTTTACGTAAAGAATGTAGCTCATGGATAAAAATGACAGTGAAAAGCACATAATATGTGTCAGTCTATACACTCATGATAAATTTGAAAAGTGTCAAAACCCCAACTATCCTTTTGCAAACAAAAATAACAGTCCATAAAATTCTCAAATGCTTCTAATTAGTCTGAACGCATCTCAAAGAACAAGCGAGTTGAACGGCACGAGAGGACTTTACCAAAGTGTCATGGGCAGCGGATGTTTCGAATGCTCTCAGAGAAGGGGCAGTAATGCCAACCACATGCTTGCTTATGTTTTTGAAATTATTTTATTAAGGGCTCTGTGAAAATGTGGAAAATGTAAGCATGCACAAGTGCACATAAAAATACATAAAGTGCAGGGGTGCCTGGGTGGCTCGGTCACTTAAGCGTCTGATTTCAGCTCCTGTCATGATCCTGCGGTCTGTGAGTTCCAGCCCTGTGTTGGGATCTGTGCTGACAGCTCAGAGCCTGGAGCCTGCTTTAGCTTCTATGTCTCTCTCTCTCTCTCTCTGCCCCTCCCTGACTTATTCTCTCTCTCTCTCTCAAAAATAAATACTTTAAAAAATTTTTCAAAACACATAAAGTGCAAAGAGTCTATCTTTGTGGCAGGAAGTGTTTGGGGAGACAGTCACAGGAGACGTGCATTTGGGGTACATAGGATTCTACGAGATAGGCACCATAAAGCCACCCAGGTGCCCCTAAGAGGCTGCTTCTTATATCAACCCTCATTCCAGACTCTCAGGATTTTGAAATGCTGATAGCTTTCATAAAATTTTTCCCGTGCTTCTTAATTTTAAGTGGGCAAATGGATCCTCTGGGGGCCTGTAAAAGGCAGATCCGGATCCTGTGGGTCTGGGATGCGACCTGAGATTCACATTTCTGACGAGTTTTAGGTGATGTTGTTGCCGTTGGTGCATGCATTTGGACGACAAGCTTGCTTAAGATGTGGAGAGGGGGTGCTTGGTAAGTGTCCTTCCTTGCAGACCAGGTGGGGCTCAGGCAGCAAGTGTTGCCTCTCTGTCTACCCTGTGCCTGAAATTGTGCTAGACAACAGGACTAGCAAGACAGGGCTGAGCCTCAGGCTCTGAACGTAATGAGCGGACAGTCTAGAAGGAGAAATAAACACACAAAATAATTCAAATAGAAAAGTGAGAAGAGAGTGGCTGGGTGACTTCTAGCACAGGCTTGGGGGTCCTGACCCAACCCCTAACTAGGGTGTGGCTCAGGTAATTGGATTGACCAGAGTCGCGGTATCGTCATTATGAGTTGAACTTTATGGTGCCTATCCCATAGAATCCTTATGCGACTTTGCCGAAATTAAGCCTTCCTGTGAAATAAGGTCTAGTGTATAGGAAGAGCTCAGTAAATATTAACCATTATTACTAGACAGCGTTGCTGTGTTTGCGGTGGTGAAGGCCAATATATTTATCCTAAAATTTTTAGCTTTTTAATCGTAGAGGAAAATCTGGAAAGCCATTAGCAAGTATGGAAGAGGAAAGCAATTATGTCCACAAAATCCTTGAGAAATAAGCATCATGATGCATCTCTTAAGATGTATATTGACTATAAAGCATGTGTGGTGATGGTTGAGACGGAACTTTGATTTAAGGTTCTATTGATTCTTGATCCTGTGTGACCTTGACGCTATCACTTAACCTCAGCCTTCTCATCTACGAGGTGGGAACAATAACAACTGTCATATTCAAAATTTATGAGGCTCAAATATCATAGTGGATCTTTGGTGTCCACAGAGCTGGCTTAGAATCTCGGGCTTGTCACGTATTAGCTTGGGTGGCCTTCGGCGTTTTCTCGACATCAACCTCAATGAAAAAAGTATGTAAAACACTCAGCCAAGTGACAGACACATAATAAGTGCTCAGTAAGTGATGGCTGTTGTTATGACATGAATTACTTGGAAAAATATAAAGTACATGACTTCACGGAGATTATTATTATAAGTTATGATAAATGTGCTGTTCTTTATATACATCATAGTGTTGCTTCTAAGGTGTTGGCAGTAAGGTATAAACTGTGATTTTCCATCCCCCTCCCCTTTCACGTGCTGTTCCAAGTGACATTTGGAAAGGCAGCCAATGGAGGGTGAGGGGTGTAGTCCCTGTTGATGATGGAATTAACACATCTCTTCATCATTGAAGCTAAGAGGCTGCTTTTTAAAAAAATGTTTATTTATTTATTTTGGGGAGTGGAGGGGTGGAGAGAGAGAGAGACAGAGAGAGAGAGAGAGAGAGAGAGAGAGAGAGAGAGAGAGAGAGACTCCCAAGCAGGCTCCACACCATCAGCCTGGAGCCCAGCATGGGGCTCGATCTCACAAACTGTGAGATCATGACCAGACCTGAAACCAAGAGTTAGACGGTTCCCCAACTGAGCCACCCAGGTGCCCCTAAGAGGCTGCTTCTTATATCGACCCTCATTCCAGACTCTCAGGATTTTGAAATGCTGATAGCTTTCATAAAATTTTTCCTTATCCATTCAGCAAACCGGTTAAAATCACAAATCCACAAGGCAAGGATGTGGGTGAAGGTTTGTTTCTGGTAGAAGGTAGACTGCTGCTTTGGGTCCCTGGTTGCTGCTGCTCTGTAGAAGAGGGCAGGGAGTTGAGCATTCTTTGTTTTTTCCTTTTTTTAGTTTATTTATTTTGAAAGGGAGTGAGCGGGTGTGAGTTGGGGATGGGCAGAGAGACAGAGGGAGAGACAGAATCCCAAGCAGGCTCCACATTGTCAGTTCAGAGCCCCATGTGGGGCTCGATCCCATGCACCGTGAGATCATGACCTGAGCTGAAACCAAGAATCAGACGCTCAGCCGACTGAGCCATCCAGGTGCCCCCAAGTTGAGCATTCTTTTTATAATGAAAGCTTGGTACCATTTGGGCATGAACCAGTATTCCAATAGCCAGAGGTTGATCAACAGAACATAACTTCTTCCCACCTCTGCCAAAGAAAAATGTTGGAATGGGGGACAGAGGAATCTCAAGATTGACTCTTCTCCTATTCCATCCCTGAACTCACTAGCTTCTTCTCTTACCTTCTCTGGCTGATCTACCTCCTTGACAAGATTATTGCGAGGAAGGAGTTAATGAGTATACAGCTTTCTTTTCCTTGGGAGAGAGATACAAAACAGGCTCAGAGCTGGGCTGTCATCACCCAGCAAGTCTTCAGGGGTTTTAAAGGTAATTATTAACCCTTTGTGGCATTCCTGGGGGGGGGGGGGAGAACACTCTATGCTGAAAACACCTACTACAAATTTCCGTCTATGATATGTATATGGAATCTCAATTTCTTCAGTGTAAAAATTCAATATAACCTTGAAGATCAGCCTTGGATGTTGGTAGCCCTAAGCAGTTTATACAGGCCCTTGTGTCCTCTTTCAAAGCAGACCCTTCCTTAACTGTCTTAGCACTCAGGTCAGAAGTACCATTATCCTTGTTCTCCATTTGAAAAAACCGAGGTTTAAGGAAAGGCTTCATGGTAATGAGGCCTGGCTAGAGGCCATGTCTTCTGACTGCTGCCCTGTGCTCTTCTGAGGTACTGAACATGATATAAAGCCTCTTCTAACAGTGAGACAGCACTTCTGAATCTCAGCATTCCATAAAACCGCCAATTATCACCACCTAGAACTGTAACAAACTGCCATGATTCGGTCCCACGGAATTTGTGTTTAAAAAGAAATTCCCATGATTAACCTGCTTTGTTTTGATTTTATCATTTGCTTCTCTCCCCACTTGGTGATTTTAGGCTATTTAGATTTTGGGTTCCTCTTTTTCAATAGGTTGAAAATGATCAATTACTAGGGCTTCTGTATTCAAGAGAGACCTGCGGGGCGCCTGGGTGGCTCAGTCAGTTAAGTATCCGACTTTGGCCCAGGTCATGATCCCGTGCTTTGTGGGTTCGAGCCCCGTGTCAGACTCTGTGCTGACAGGTCGCAGCCTGAAGCTTGCTTTGGATTCTGTGTCTCCCTCTCTCTCTGCCCCTCCCCTCCTTGTGCTCTCTCTGTCTTCCAAAAATAAATAATAAAAAACAATTAAAAAAAAAAAAAAGAGAGACCTGCTGTGATTCTCATGGGGGATTTATGCCTGGAGTTTGCTCTTCGGTGAATTAAAATGAACTAGAAAGCCGAAAAGCCTGGATGTCCCCTTCAAGGAATAATTATTTAAACTTGTGAAAAGGGCATTGGAGGAAAACGAGGACCCAGAGTATCCAGATCAACTGTTGTTCCATGCTGAGTTCGCCAAGACTTGCTCTTTGAGGAGCAGGGACATGGACTCCCTTAGAAATTTGCCATTGTTGTTGCCATTCAGGTCTCCCGATCCTAGGTTGCGGCCGCAGATGAATTCTCTCCTGAGCCCGACATCGCTGCTCTCCAAGCCCACACTCTCCTTTCAATCACAAGCAGGTTGCTAGTATGTGGGCAAACTTCCATACATGGTATGGGGAGCAGACATGACTTCATGCTCTGCTGTAGACGAGAGGAATTGCCAAGGCTCAGGCGCCCAGTCCCCCCAAGTGTTCCCTGGTGTTGGAATCCTTCTCTCTGGCTGCATGGTAACTAGACCACAGGGGATGCTTTAGATTTGTGGGCACACCCTTCCCTTGTAGATTCTCAAACCCAGCCTTCAGAATTTTGGTGTCCCAAAACAGCATGGCACAGGTACACCCACAAGCATTTGGAAAACATCTGATAAGAAATATCCATTTTACAGTACTTCTAATGGAACAGCCCTGAAAGATAAGTCTAGGTCAGCAGCTCAAGAGGTTCAATGAGTTCAATTTCTTTTTGCTGTGTATATTGTTTCATTTTGAGGTGGGGGTCAGGCTAGGAGGATCTGACGGTTTTCTTGAAGGAAATGTTCATGGGTATTCTGCATTAAATTACTGTTTTGTGTTCCTTGGTCTTGAAAAGTTTAGGAAACATTGACATACAGAACCTCTTATATTTGGGGGTCCTTCAAATTCCATTCCTTGGCTTATTACTATTACTATTACTATTACTAAGGCATTATAACAAAGAGATACATTTCTTCTTGTCCAAATGGAAGGTGTGTGTTTATGTGAATTACAAATGAAATATAAAAGCTGGTGAAAGCCCTGGGTAGAAGGGTCAGGTGCAGCATTTTTCTGATAATGTTTCTTGGGAATCATATTTGGATTGATTTACACACATTGCTTTGGGCATCATTGCTGAGATCATGCGAAGACAGAGAGAGAGAGAGAGAGAGAGAGAGAGAAGTGAGCACCATTATCTGATAGCATACTTAATCAGATGAAGGGAGAGGAGGAAAAGGGGGGGAGGAGGGAATAAGAAGGAAACCAGTAACCATCAGACAACCAAGCCCAAACCCAATTTCACTTAAAGAAAAGCTCTTCTGGTAGAGGAAAAGTTTAACATCTCAATTCAAACAACCCCCTTAGAATACATCAAACATGGAACAAAACCCTTTAAAACTGTTTTTGCTTTTTTTCCCTGAGAAATGTCTCCTCTCCTCCGGTTCCATAAAACACAAGTCAGATTTCATTTGCTAGAGCAAATGTTTTTCAACAGACTTGACTTGCTTAATTTTCCTGACAATGTGTGCAGTCAAGTTAGAAACTTGCATACATTTGGCAAGGGACAAGAGACACCAGCAAACCAAAACGCCCAGAGGGGCAGCTATATATTACCGGGCTAATCTTTTCCCTTTCTCAGTGTGTGTGTGTGTGTGTGTGTGTGTGTGTGTGTGTGTGCGCGCGCGCGCGCGCGCCCGCTCTTACGTTTTGGATGCGCTGTCGTAACACATGGCTACTATGTTCGGACTTGTAAGGGCTAAAGTTAGAAGATTTGTAACAACTACTATTTTTCTTACTGTCTCCTAGGAGTACTTGAAAACTGGCTTAAAAGGACCTGATTTAAACAAAGGAGCAAACAAAGCAACCCCTTTTTCGAAGGCTGGATCATTTTCAGAAGTACCCTTTAACCAGGGTGGGGTTGGGGGTGGAAGTGTGTGCACCTTTGAGACTTGGTTTCTGCAGCACACATTCATTTTGGTAATCCAGGACATCTTGCTGGGTGTAAGAGGTCAAGAACAAGTCAGGAGCAGAAAGGAGCTTCAAGTTGTGAGATGAGGAAGGCGGCTACCCCTAATGAAATAAGTAAAGATGCCTCAATAGGTAGGAAATTTGCGGAGTTTTAAATCTGTGTCTATGCTCCTAGAGGGCACCTGGAAAATGAGTGTAGATTTGCTCTATATCCTTGGCCCTATTTACAGCCAGGGAAGAAGAGAAGAAACTTTTTGGTCAGACTACTGCAAAGTGGAGGCGTTACCCTCTTTATCAACTTTCTCTCCTCCCCTAGCCCCAGAGGGCATGTCTTTCCTCTTCTCTCCAGTCTGCATCCCGCTTTTCCACTACCAGACTTCAAGTCCCCTTTAAGACTCGGAGGACGCCTCACCCTTTCTCCTCCCAGTCCCCCGCCCTTCACACCTTGGGTGGGAAAAGAGAGTGGGGCGGGGTGGTCGGAGGGGCGGGATCATGGTGAGCGCACCAATGGCTCTCCAGGCTGGTCGTCCTGGTCTCCAGCAGCCAATGAGCAGCAGGCAGGGGGCGTGGCGGGGCGCTGTTGCAAAGCATCCAACGTGGGCCCGCAGAAGGCCGCGGGGCGCGGAGCCCAGGGGGTGTGTGAGGGCGAGCGGCCGGGGGTGGAGCCTCGGGGACCCGTCGGGGCTGGGCCGCGGGGAGGCGAGAGGCAAGCGACTGATTGTTCCGCCGCGAGGTCGGCTGGGCTCTCGCCTCGCTGAGGAGCCGCGCACAGCCCGGAACTGCGCGCGCGCGCTCTGCCTAAGGCGTTGGGACAGCCAGGCGCACGGGGCCCTCGAAGCAGTGCGGGGGTGACCGTGCCGTCCAGCCCGGAGTCGGCTGCCGGGCGCTCCGAGCCGAGAGGAAGATGCATTCGGGCGCACAGCTCAGGCTGCGAGGCTGAGCGCTTTCTGTGCAGCAGAGGCAGCCGCACTGCCCTCGGCCGGCGGCGGCGGCAGTTGGCGTGCGCGGGGGCTCAAGATCCGGCCAGGAGCGCGGCGGGAGGACGAGGAGAGCCGGCCGAGCAGCTCTTGCCCGGATCCGTGGGCTTCGCAGCGAGCACAGCCGGGTCGGCCCGGATGGGCGCGGGGCTCGCGGCCCCAGCCGGGCGCTGCGGAGCGGTCCGGGCACCGGGGGCCCGCTGAGCGCCGGAGCCGCGGCAGCGGGGGAAACTTGTGCGGGCGGCCATGCCCCGGCGCGGAGCCTAGTGCCGAGCGGAGCCCCCGCGGACCAGCCGGTGCCTGCGGTCGTCCGGGACCTCGCAGCCCCCGCGCCCCGAGTTCGCCGCGCGTTCCAGACAAGATGGCGCGGCCGGTCCGGGGAGCTTTCGGGGCCCCGCGCCGCTCGCCCTGTCCTCTCCTGTGGCTGCTGCTGCTGCTGCTTCGGCTGGGGCCGGCGACGGCTGCGGCCGGCCCGCGCCCGCCCTGCGCCGCCGCCTGCACTTGCGCGGGGGACTCGCTGGACTGCGGCGGGCGCGGGCTAGCAGCGCTGCCTCCGGACCTGCCCGCCTGGACGCGGAGCCTGTAAGTGCCGCCCTTCCCCTGAGCCCCGGGGCGCTGTCACTTGGGGACGGGGAGGCTGGGGTGCTTACCCGGGAAGGGCGTGCGGATTGAGGGGCGTGCCTGTGTGTGTGTCGCGGTGGTGAGATCGTACATGGGGGTCCAGAGGGGAAGAGTGTGCCTGATGGGGGTGTGGAAGTGAGAACGTGGGTGGTGAGGGTCCCGGGGAGAAAAGAGTGTGCCTCGTGGCGTTTGGAGGTGAGTGAGCATAGGTTTTGGGGTGTAGAGGTGAGAACGTGGGTGATGCGGCTCCATGGGAGAAAAGGCTTTTCCTCGTGGGGTCTGGAGGTGAGCGAGCATAGGTTTTAGGGTGTGGAGGTGATTGCGCCCGGGGCCTGAGGGCGATCTGGGAGGTAGAGTCTGAAGGTGAGGGAGTGTGAGTGAAGAGTGTGGAGGCGAGGGTGTTTGTGCGTATGTGTGTGGGTGGAGTGGGAAACATCTGGAGGCGAGAGTGTGAGGAAGTCTGTCTGGGGTCTGCGGGTGTGTGTTTCTTTTTTTCCTCTCCTGTAACCCAACTCTTTGGTGTCTGAGCTCCTTGGCCTTCCAGTGGGTAATGAATGAAGGTGACTCTTGGCTCCAGTCTTCCATTTACATTATTTATTAGCGAGAGTGCGCGTGTAGCAGCCTTCACCTCCCCCAGGACCCCGTGGCCTGACTTGGCTGTGGCCACGGTGGAAGGTTGCCTTCCCCGGAGCAGCCCTGAGTTAGGGGACTTGGAGAGTTCCTGGATCTGTGATTGCCGGGGGTGCTGGTCTCTTTCCACCTGATGGGCATTAGGGAGCTGTGTTTCCAGACCCTTCCTTTTGGGCTTGATGGTCCAGTAGGGTGGAGCCCACACTTGAGCATTTCTCCCCTGTAAAGGGTGCAAATTAGTTTTTGGAGTTGTGTTACTTCAGGAGAGGGTGCCAGGGACTTGCTTGATTTAAGCCGTTTGTTTCACCTGAAAGACGTTCTTTTCTGTGTTGTCACAGTTTTGGCCTATCAGGACTTAGTGGGACCCTTCTTACAGGAGAGTTGGCAGGAAAAAGCTGCATTAGACTTCACTAAATATGGTAGAGTATAATAGCCTTTTTTCTACTTTTAAGAAATATGGTCCTGAGTCAAATCCTATCGAGTTATAGGTAATTAGCATCTATGCAGAACTATGAGTACCTTCCAGAAAAGGCCTAGCTTGAGTCATCTGCTTTTTAGTTGGATAATTGGGCGTCTTTCCTAGAATGTAGAGGGGCACAGGAGTGTCCTCAGACAGGACATGCAGTGTTTGAAGAAGGGACAACTGATGACATAACTTTTAACCAACACCTGTGGCTTGAGCTAAGAAAAAGTGGTCTGGGTATCTGGCTGCTGTGAAGGGGAAAGAAGAAAAGTTGGTTCCTTTCTCACGTGAAGAGCCGGTGCCTCTGAAAACGGGGTGCAGATCTTTAACTCGCAGCATGCTACATATTGCCTAAGGATCAAGTTCTTCACAGTTCTGAGGCTGGACTTTTGTTATGGTTAGCTTTTCCCCTGCAATTTTCTGCTTTTTCTATGTGATTCAGTGACTTAGTGAAGACCAGTGGTCGTAGTGTGGGGTTTAATAGAGGCAGTGGCTGTTAAGTAGGAGGAGATAGAGCCCAGCCTTGCCAGTAGGTAGTATTTCATTTACTTGGGGCAGTCTGAGGTATTGTGGTTTTTCCTGTACGTTTTCTTAGGATAGTTTTTCAAATAAAATCACGTGGGCAGAATCAGAATAACTTCTTGAGTGTTCACCTGTTGGAAGAATGACTACCGATGCCATATGTTCATGGCATTGTGGGGAAGGCACTTAGCTCAGAAGTAGTGACTTTGCAGACAGCATAGGGTGTCCTGCTATTGGCACTTTCCTGTGGTCACAAGATCCACTTTGCCTTGTCCTTTAATTTTTGGAGCAAAACTACTGGCCGTTTTTTTGGCTTCCTGTTGCTTGGGAGTGACGTTTCACGTGACATAAATACCTTTTAAATTGCAGCCTTGTCTCTTTTACTCACACATTTGATGACCAGTAAATACCTAAGTGGGTATTTTGAGCTTCAGTCGATGTGATTATGCTGATTATGGTGTTAACTGATTAGATTTTGAGATGTGAATAGTGATTTCTGATTAGTATGTGTTAATACCATGTTCAGTACAAAATGGGTATCTTTTGGAAAATATTTGTAAAGTCATTTTTCTGGTTATAGAAAAATGAAGTGTGTTGTAGTGTGTGTGTGTGTGTGTGTGTGTGTGTGTGTGTGTGTGTTTTCTAGACCAGATTTCTCCATTTAAATCATTAGTCTTATTCTGAGTTTTCTATCAGGATAGTTATATGGTTTATATTCCTGGCTGTGATTCAGCAAGACTTTAGGAGAGAAAGTCTCTGTATATATAAAATAAAATATCTTGTAGTTTCACCAAGTTTATACCCTTAATCCATTGTGTCTAGAAAATTGCTTTGAGCTCATTTATAACCCCATGAACTAGATTTACTGCAGCTAGTTCAAACAATTTCAGGCTGTGGGTTTGAGATAGAAGGGGACCTGTGGTTTTATGGAAGTTTTTGTTGTTTTGTTTTTTGCTTTTGTAAACAGTGCATCTAATTTTGGAGTTGCTCCTAGGCTTAGCGTCGGGAAAGTAAAATTTCTTACTAGTGAACGTAAATGCAGTTTGAATAGAAAAAATGGAATGGCGGGGCGCCTGGGTGGCGCAGTCGGTTAAGCGTCCGACTTCAGCCAGGTCACGATCTGCGGTCCGTGAGTTCGAGCCCCGCGTCGGGCTCTGGGCTGATGGCTCAGAGCCTGGAGCCTGTTTCCGATTCTGTGTCTCCCTCTCTCTCTGCCCCTCCCCCGTTCATGCTCTGTCTCTCTCTGTCCCAAAAATAAATGAATGTTGAAAAAAAAATTAAAAAAAAAAAAAGAAAAAATGGAATGGCACTGGTAGAAGGGAAAATACATTCATTCCTGGGGCCTCAGGATAACTTATTCAGCACAATAACTTATGGTTGTAGTAGTTGAGCCATAACTGAGTCTGCCATCCCATGACGTAGGTGAGATTGGCATAGCCCGACCAGCACATTCATAAATAGCACCAAGCACTGCCAAGCCTTATTCCAACTTCCCAGAACTTTAGAAGAAGTTGAGCTTCTTAGAACTTAGATGTTTGCTTTCTTTGAAATTATTTTTGAGAGCATGGCTTCAGAAGCTGTTTAAGCAGTATTAAATACAACTTACCTTAGACTCTTACCTGTGCCACGAAGTTGAGCACAGTAGGTTGCTAGTTTAACTGTTCTGGGGGCTGCATGGTGGCTCATGGCATTGGGATAGGAAGGAGGGCAGGCCCTGGAGGAACAAATCCGGGTTTTCAGTGGTCTTTTTTGTGGAGGGAAGACAAGACAGAGCTTTTTAAAGTAAGGACTTTTCACTCAAGGACTCCGAGTGTGGTTATCCTGAGCCACGTTAAGATGAGCGTATTGATTTGGGTCTCTTTGTGTTAGGTCTCCTTATGCCAGTGCAGGACCAAGCCAGGGGCTTAAATCTAACCTTGTGGGTTTTGGCTCCAAAGTGGTGCTCAGGATTGCATTAGAAAATAAGCACCAGCCCAGGTTGCCATTGTAGCTGTGAAGCAAAGAGGGCCTTTGTCTTTCAAATTTTACAGCTGTGCTGGAAGGGCCAGGTGTGCAGAGTGTTGTGAATTAAGGATTTGGAAAAGACTTCCCATCCTGTTTATGCAAATTAGATTTAAAGTAACGATGACCAAATTGTTCCAGAACCTCAGCTAAGATTCGCGTATGTGTGTGTGTATGAGTGTGTGTGTTTTGAGAAGTTGATTATTGTCAGGGTTGCCCTGAGGTCTTCCCTTCTGTCCGTTTTCCTTTTTGTGGCTCTATGTAAAACTGAAGAACTCAGCAGACCTTCGGCATCTTGTGATTTATGAAGATGGGCAGCGGTTGTTTGGAATAGGGAACCTCAGAAACACAGGTTAATGGCAGAAAATCTGAAAGGTGCAAGTGCTCTCAGAGTTTGAGGAATAATTAGTTTGGGCTCAGGGTCCTTGTCTTTGCAACAAGTGTCAGAAGCCTGGCCTGGCCTCACTTCCCCTCCGTGGTGAAGCACTTGTCTGTTACTAGATCTCCGATATCTGTTTTGCCTAAGGGAATCTGGCAAATAAAATTGGGTGCCTTGACAGAAAGGCACACTATTTAAGTCCCTCTGATGTGAAATTATAAGCATCATATGTAATTTTTGAATACTGTTAAATTACGAATTGTGCAGAGACTCCCACGTCCCCATAGAAGTGAACTGTGTTGGCACACAGTTGCCCCTTGCCTTTAGGATATGTCAGAACTGTTCATGGCCTCTTTCCCAGGGACTATTTTAAAAAGAGATGTGCTCCTCTCTTTCCATAATCACATTTGGTCGCTAGATTTCACAGGGTTTGGGCTTTGGAATGTGTTGTCAGGAATAATTCATCATCTCCAAAAGAGAAGACGATTCAATGCATTGTAATAAGAGCTGGTTCCTCCTGGATGTCCTGATGCCCCGGTCCTCTAGCTCCGATCGTTCAGTTAAGGGTTTCTTTCCCTGCAGTGTTCATTTCTTTGCCTGGGTTCCCCACGCAGCCTTCCCTGAGCACGTTGGGATGGCCTCTGGCTGACCTTTTCTCCCTGAGACACCGTGCTCACAATGAAAGGGCCTCTCCCCCATTCTGTAGAAGTGTCTCCTTGGTGCAAAGGCTTTTCAGCATCCTCCCTTTCAGGGCGGACAGGAATGCGAGAGAGCCACTAGGGTTTTTTTTTGTTTTTTTTTTTTGTTTTTTTTTTTGTCACTTAACAATGCACCTGGCCCAGTTCTGTGCACCTGCTAAAGCCCTGAAGGCCTATGAGCCAAGGACGGGGAAGTTGTTTAACATAGCCTATGGTTATTTTAAAAGTGACATCCAAAGGAGAGAGAAGTCTGGAAAAGGGATTCATTGAATTCAAAGTCTATAAGTAATAATGGATGTTGGTTGTACCAGGGTCTTTTCTTTTCTTTTTTTTCTCATTTGTTTAAAACTCAAAAGGATTCTTCTGACTTACCCCATGGGTTGAAGAACTGTAAGTTTCATGAGCAAGCCTAATTTTCAACTCCTTTTGAATGAGCTTGGTGACATTTGTTCTCTGGGGACCTTCCCCCTCCTCAGCAACTGCAATTTGAAACCCTGGGGGTCTTTTAAAAGCCAACAGGACTCTGGGCTGTGTTAATATTCAGAGCTGTTTACAATGGATGCAGTTTCAAAGGCTGAAGGCATTGTCTTGAGACAGGAGGGAGGAGGGGGGGAAGAAAAATTCCCAGGCAGAGGAGGGGAAATATCTAAAAATCCCCAATGTTCCTTGGCCTGTGGGAAATGCAGGGACTGTTAGTAGTGTTTGGTGGTTTGTTTTTTGTTTTAATAACTTAAGCATGGCATTGAGTCTATGGGGTCTAGTCCATCTACCTCATGGTTTCAGTTCATGTTGTGTGTCAGTGATGTGATTGTCTTCTGCTTTTGTATCAAGTTGAAGTGTGAGAATGAACAAGAAGCTCAGATCTGTTTGTATCTCCCCATGCAAAGAAGTAGGACTTTAAAGACCAGAGGTTAAAATTTTCACAACCGTTTACCCTCTTGGAACCTGCACTATCTATCTATCTATCTATCTATCTATCTATCTATCTATCTATAGGGTTTAATAGTACAGACTCACCAGTTAATTGGCCAATTCTGTGACTGTGGCTAAGAAAGTTTCTACTGAAAAACTTTATGCGTGACCATTGTTGTCATGAAGCAAAATGAATAGATAAATCAGGATTGTCAAAAAAAAAAAAAAAAAAAGAAAGAAAGAACATTGTGATTTGTGTATGGTATAATTGGAAGTTGCCAATTTGTATCCTAGTTTTTGTTTGTTTTTGGAGGGGGGTATGCTTATGAATTTTTCTTATCCCAAGGGTTTTTGCCTTATGTATTTCTATATTATATAATCTAATTTTTAATATGTGGTTCTTATCCAAGTATGTTATGCGTAGTCTTCTAAGACACAAGCCATAAGCCTAACTGCTTACAAAAGTTAACTCGGTTTCTTAAAAAGCTGTTCCCCTAGGGGCACCTGGGGGGGGGGGGGCTCAGTCGGTTAAGCGCTAGACTTCGGCTCAGGTCATGATCTCACAGTTCCTGGGTTTGAGCCCTGGGTCAGGCTCTATGCTGACAGCTCAGAGCCTGGAGCCTGCTCAGATTCTGGGTCTCCGTCTCTCTCTGCCCCTCCCCTGATACTGCTCTCTCTAAAAAGTAAATAAATAAACATTAAAAAAAAAAAGCTGTTGCTCCATTTCCCTGGGTTTCATGCTCATGCTCTCTGTGTCCTGCCTTTAGTTGTTCTCTTTGTCCTCAAAATGAGTGTTTCCCACTCAGCTGGACCCTGGGTCTTGGGGTGGGTTATTGGTGGGGAAGAGATTGGGCGAGGGTGAAGCTTTCTTCTCTTTCACTCCGTTAGATATGTGGATGCCTTCATCCCTGGTGATCACACCCAGCACATACCCTTCTCTAGGGAATAGTGTTAAGATTGAAATTATTTGTAGGGGCCATCCCTGGGTCCACCACCCCAGAGCTAACATGTGATTTGGGGCAAATCTCCTTGTTTGTACAAAGGGGATCCTAATATTCTATGTGCAGGTACTATGAAGACAGATAACACATGGGTTTAGCCCACTTCGTCGATGTGAGTCTGTCAACTCGCTGGTGATTGCGGAGCACAGCTCAAAGGTTAAAGCCTTGGTAGTAACTCAAATTTTGCATCTTCCCACGGCCAGGCCCTCCACGTCAGATTTCCTGGTGACAGAGGCTTCCTAGGAAAAGTTCCCTTTTCCTATCTGAAGGGCTTGTTTTGGAGTGGGCAGGTGGCAGGGCTCCCATCCCACTTGGCCTTCTCTCATGAAGTTTTTGGTGATTTGTAGAAAGTGAAACAAGTAAAACTTCATGTGCCCTTGGGAATCGCGGAGCAACCTGGCGGGAAGCTGTGAACAGTTGCAGCAAATTAACAAATTATGCAATTAGCAAAAATTATTGAGGTGGTTTATAAATGTATTCCAGTTGTGCAAATACTTCTGTCAGTTTAGCATTATCCTTTGGGAGGTGGGTGTGCGAAGGAGACCGAGAACTGAGAGGCCCTTAAACTAATAATTTTATCCTATTATTTCCCTGGTTTCATTGAAACTGAGCCCTACTGAGACGCAGGTCGCGCCTCTTAGTCAATGGCTTGGAAAAATGCAGGTGCACTCCTCCAGACAGGGGTTAGGTTACAGATTTTGGGGCCAGCTGAATCCTGCGCTGTACCCATTTCTCTTTGGAAATGTTTGAGGGTGGAGGAGGGGCGAGGGGAGGTGATTGTTGGGTTGTATGCAGGGAGCTGGAGAACTCTGACATTTTTCATGTGTTGGGGTTTGTCTGCAGTTGTGTTGTACGGGGACATGGGTGGTGAGCACAGGGTCATTTGAGGAATCTGGCAAGGATGCTATCTGAAAAGGCATTTGCTGTTGATCCTTCTGCACCTGTACCTGCGTCCCTTCCCCAGTGAATGGCCACAATTCACAGCCTTGCCCACATGAACGGCTGCGATTGTTGGCGTCTTTATTACTATTTAATCTAGCATAACCGGTAAAGCCCATTGTGGGAACAACCAATCCGTTCATCTCTGCAAGTCCTAATACATCTTGGTTTCCTTATGAACCAGGATGCAGGTTCCAATCACTGCTTGTTCAGTTGGTCTTGGCAAAAGGTGGCATTCAGAGAGTTTAAAGAAAGCATGGCCTGTCTCTTTTTAAGCGCTTTGCATTGATTTTTCTTTCAACTTTTGTGGTGCATAGATCTCCAATCTAAGATCTGCAGGGTTTCGTTTTGTTTTGTTTCCTCAAGGTCTCATTATTAGGAAGAAATGAGGGAGGGTCTGTCCAGCAAGCAGAATTATCTAGATGTTGAGAAATGAGGTGGAGATAATGGAGGCAAGTGCTCCCCCTACCCCACCCACTACCTGTCCTTTGCTCCTTCTACCAATTTATAATCTGTCATTCAAATAACTTGCCTCTTATTTTAGGGCGGTTTTTAAGAAATGTGAATTTGAACAATATTTGAAAGAAATCATTTAAGTGTTCTTCTGAAAGGAAATGTGGTTAAGCTATATTTACAGAATGTTTATTGAGCACATACTGTGTGTGCTCTGCATTTATATGTTCTTGGAATAGAGGTGGGTTTTTTTTTTTTTTTCCTTCTTGTGGGAGGTGCTTAGAAAGTTCTTTTGTCCTAGCGTCCTTTGCCGGAGGTGTGCAATTCTGATGAACTCTGCTCACTCCCCTGTAGCTCTTTATTGGGATGTTTCAACTGTGCTATTAATTGCTGATTGGAAGCCATTAGTGAACAAACATGATTTCAAAAGTGTAATTTAAAAAGTGATATTTCAGATATTGTTGGTTAACAGAGGGGTAATTAACTGTTGGTTGTAGTTAAGTCTTGAGTCAGAATTGAGTTAACTGTTGTTTACTTTGCAAGGCCTGACCCTCCAGCTGTGGCTACTTGAGGCTGCTTTAAATAGAGTTAGAGGCACCCTATAAGAAAATTCTCCAAAAGCGAAGAACTCGGTTCCTGGAACCCTCTGTGCTTGATTTCAGCTTCACACAGACTTGAAAATGCTTTTCTTCAAGTAGCTGCAGAATGGTTTTGTTTTGTTTTGTTTTGTTTAAGTCCATAGTTTAATTTCTCCTTAGCCTTCGCCGCCGTTTGTATTTGGAAGACCCTTTCAGGTTTTAACGCTGAGCATCACTTCCTTAGGAATCTGAATGGGAGTTATGTTGTTCCCCAAGTTCTGTTCGCTTATCGTGGTTTATGGAATTATTTCCATATTTGTGAAAATTGAATTCAATTTCGATTATGGAGTGGTCTGTGGTTTTTAAAGCTGTCCAGTGTGGTCCGGTTAAACTCATGGATATATTGGGCTTAATTACATTTATATGATGTTTGATTAGATACCATCTTACAGCGAATTCTACTTTTAGAAAAGTGGAAGCACATGCCAAAGGGTTTAAGAAAAATCTATGGGTGGTGGAAAACTGACAATTGAGAAATTTCGACTATGCATTTAATTTGTTTTGCAAATTGGAATAATTACATTCTTTCATCCGATTTCAGCACTGTGGTACCTTGGTCCATGACCATGCGTCTTGCCTAGGTTTTAGTTTGCGTTTTACTTTTAATTTGGGGGCTGCTCAGTGATTTCTTCTCTCCACCTGGGCTGGTGTGAGTTTCTGGCACACGGGCTCCCAGTGCTTGCAAAACTTATAAACAGCCAGAGGAACTCATTGCTTCCAGGAAGTTGGTTGATGATGCAGAAGCTGCAGCTTGGAGGGGATGGGGTTGCCTTCTGCCTTGGGAGGACAGGAGGTCCAGAAGGCAAACTGAAATGTTCTGTAGCTGTGAAAGCCTGCCTCATCCCAAATTCCTCCGAACATTTCCTCAGAGATGGTGTCTGCGTAGGACTGTTGGCCACGGGCATTTGACCTCACCGAGGGCTGTGCTTTGCCCAGGAGAAAAATCCGGAACCCTTCTGTGGACATTTTTGGGTGCTTTCACAAGTTCCTTTGAAACCGTACTTAGAAACGATTAAATTATATTGAATTCCAGACTGTCCTAAAATAAGACTGGCTGACCTCAAATATTATTTGCTGGGGGGAGGGGTAGGGAAATTCAGTATATGTGAAATCTTGGAATTCAGTACATCTTTCTGGACAGAAAGGCTTCATTTCATGAAGCTTCATAAAGGGGTTCCTTACCAAAGAGGGATAAAAACTATTGAACTGAAAGGAAACATTAATTTTCTTAAACTCTGAAGGCAGAAATGTAGTAGGCTGAAAAATAGCCCATGGCCGCGTATCAGGAGACCTTGGGGTTTTGTTCCAGCCCTGCCTCTGATTCACAGTGTGACCTTGGGCTAAATAATTAATTTCCTTCCTATAAAGGGATGTACGACTTCTATGACTCCTTATTTTCAGGTTTATGATTCCATCCTAATTGAAGCAAAGAGGGAATAAATAAGCTTACTGTTCATCCGATGGCAAGAATTAGAAAATGGATGTGTGTGTATAACGTACTTACTTACAAGTAATCTTTGCCTGTTTGGGGATTCTGAGTGGAGTCCTCAGATGCATACACATGGCAGCAAAGGCTGTGTGCATGGAGACACTTCAATGAGTAAGCCTTTAAGTTTTATCCAAGCAGAGCAAATATTCCACGGTGTTTCTTTCTTTGACCATTGCCTCTTTTTTCCCTTTGGAAAACCCCCAGAAAACTATGGGAGCTAATGCAGACCTATTTTACATCTTTGATTGAGCTTTTTCAGATTTAGATCAAAAAAGGCACAGAAATTAATGGTACGGTTTTCCGAAGAGTTGCTTATCTCTGCTTTTCTCGGGGCCGCAGCATCTCAAGCAGGCCTTCCGTGCATACTTGGGATGAGTGAAGTTGTAAGTGAGGGTACTGCCTTAAATTTCTAGATGGGCCATCTGTGACAGATTTAAGTAGTAATCGCCAAAGGAAAGGCAGTGAAACACCACCTTGTCTGTCTTTTCTGAGCCGGTTCGTCGTGGTGGGAACATGGTGGGTATCAGAGCAGCTTTTAACTCTTACCAAGAGAGATGGTTTGTGTGTATCTTTCAGGGTAGAAACCCAGTGGCCTAATATCTAGAGTCCTGTGGCTTGGTTTCCCCAATTTCAAAGTCTGTCTCTCACTCTTTTTCTTGGTTGGGGTAATACCAAAGCCACCCATCTGCCTGTGTCATCAGTTTCCTCTTGGTCAGACGCTGTTCTTGAAAATTGTGAGCCTGTCACCATTGGACTCCTTAAAAGACTTTATGTATCGTGCAGAATCTAGAAGTTTTTATCTTCTGTGTTGTGGCCATCTCCCTTTCTTCCACATGGAGTTTATTACTGCTTTCAGTGAACCGTCTTGGGCTTTTCTCTTCTCTCCACTCATTCTTTGTCATGTAAATTGTCATGAGACAGACGGAACCTTTGGATTTTTTTCTCTTTTTTTCTTTAGAACAAATCCTTGGAATGTGGAACCTTGTTTGGGGATACAGCTAAAATGCAGTGAAGTTGGGAGGCACAATTAGTGGTTTGGAACTTCTTGACAGGAAGTTTAACAGGAATTAGGGGACTACTTTAGGACTAAAGGAAATAATCCAAAGAACTAGAATTTTTTTTTAAAGCATTCCCCTTTTAAGACTTAAAAATGGCCTTTTTTCATGTGCTTTCTGAGATCAAAATAGACCAAATAATCTTCCCATCCTTCTGAGCCTCTTTTGTTAATGTCAGACATTCTCTGTTTTTCACTTGACCTCATCCACTCATTATTTATATATCTAGTCCTCTCTCAGGATTCTCAGAGTCTCTCAGGTTAGTAAGTTTTCACACATCGCTGTCTTCTTCCTCCAGTTAGATTTGAAAGCCTCGGGGATTGTTGAGTTTCACGTACCAAGGGGCTCCTGGTAATTATTTGTTAATTGACATGTGACTTTCCTTCTTGGGGCTTGGTGCATCTTTTCTGGGCAGAAAGGATCCCATGTTATCATTGTTTCGTAAAGGGCTTCTGATGTTTACCTCCAAAGTGTGATTCCTCCTGATTGACCTGTGTGGAGGACTTAACAGAAGTGTTTTTAGATTTTAGATGCAAGGAGTCCAAGGCCATTTTCTTTGTGTTGAGGATCTGTTTTCCTATCCAGCAGTAGCTGACGTGTAAAGGGATAGTTTCAGAGGCGAGTGCTCCTTGCAGACCTTCTGTGAAAAGTCATAGCTTGGGTTTTGTCTGAATTTTTAAAAACTGTTTATTTTGAGAGAGAGCGTGTGAGTGGAGGAGGGGCAGAGAGAGAGGGAGAGAGAGAATCCCAGGCAGGCTCCACGGTGTCAGTGCAGAGCCAGACGTGGGACTCATTCTCAGGAACCCTGAGATCATGACCTGAGCTGAAATCAAGAGTCGGACGCTTCACTGACGGAGCCACCCAGGCGCCCCTGGTTTGTCTGATTTTCTGTGGCAGGGTGAACTTTTGGAGAAAATGTTGACCTAGAACAAAAATTATGGATGGTCCTCCCTTCCTTTCCCCTTATTTTCTCCTTTCTGCTTGAGAACCACTTCAAAGCATCAGATGTGTTGGTGCCAGACGCCATGCAGTTATTGTTAAAAGAATTTGGAAATATAATTGAAAACAAACTTTGTTGAGCCGAGTAGATCCAGGCGAGTTCTTATTTTGAGGGAGAAGGGAATTCCAAGTTTTTCCTCTATTTGGAGCTGATGTCTCCGAACACTTGTTCTGCGAGATGAATCATCTGTGAATTCTACATCTGGGAGTTATATATTGGGAAATGGCATTCTTTTTAAATGCAGAAGAAACACAAAAGCTTAAAGTTACAGTGTAGTTGGAAAATTCTAGTCAGAGTTTAAAAAAAAAAAAAAGAGCATTGAGGTGAAATTGGCAGAATCGCTGGACATGAGCTTGTGATACCTAAAATAGACATGCCCGTGTATGGAAAGCAACACGACAGCCACGCTTATTTATGGGGACCCCTCCTCTTTGTTTTGAGACCCATGAGATTTAAAAAAAAATTGTGTAAACATCAGCTAATTGGAATCATTAGTTAAGGCAAATGGGACTTGAGTCTGAATTTATTGATGCATTTGTCTTGAACACTTCAAGTAAGCTCAAGCCACGTTCAGCAGCAAAAGGCCCAGAACAGTGTAGTGTTCCAGGGTCTGCTGGGAAAGATAACGACGCGTCCCCTTTGTCTACAAAGCCCCCTTTGTTCCACACGCGTGGTTGTAGTGGGGATGAAGCGTGGGGATGAAGCAGCCATGTTGTTAGGGGACACAGTGGTCAGAGGGGTGGCTCTGGAGTCCAAGCTGCCTGGATGATCTTGGACAATTAGCTTCCCTCTGACTCGACTTCCTCTTGTGTTAAGTGACGATAATTGTAGCTCTAACCTTGCTATGAGGGTGAAATTGAAATGACGTATAACTTTCAGAGGAGAGTCTGACACATCGCAAAAGCTTAAGAAAGGTGAGCTGTCACTGTCACAACCACTGCAGTAATTGTAGTTCACATTTTTGCAGCAGGAATCGTGTCCTGTAACGTAATTATCATGTTAGGTCTGTGAAATACGTTCCCCTCTGCATGATACACGAGGCCGGGAGGGGCTGCGTGACTAGCCCAGGGTCTAGCGATTGCCAAAGCTAGAACTCAAACCTGCCTCTCCGTGCTGGTGTTTCGAAAGAATAGGGTAAGAACTGGTACTGTCGGTTTTCTTGTGTTTGCCCTTGCTTCCCTTTCTGTGAATTCTTTGAGGCCAGGGATCGGTCCTGCAACTCTTGGGGCCTATAGCACCTAGCCCAGTTCTGGCCAGTGCGGCCTAAATGGTGTCTTGACAGTGATCTTGAAGAGCGTGCTTCTTCATTGGCAGACTTGTGTGTCAGAATCCATTTTTGGTGTGCCCCTTTGGTGAAGGGGGTGGTAGCAGGCACATATGTCTCACCATCTGTTGTTTATTGTTTCTGTTAGGTTGTGGTTTGTGTTCCCGTTCCGTGTTTCTTTGGTTTCTGGAGCAACTGCGAATATTATATGCTCGGGGATCAAAAAAGTAAACTATTTATAAACAGTAAAGTATCCTTGGGTTTGGAAAGTGTTTTTCTCAAATGCATGTATATTTGGTGGCTTTATGATAATCTCACTGATGTATCGTGAGACAATTTGTAGACTGAGGCACATGTAAAAGTCGGGCGAGTCATAGGCTGGCCTTGTGTAACCAGCTTACAAACAGCCTTGGTGATAAGGCCCTGGTGTTAACGCTGACCTGAGTGGTGTATTTTTAACTCAAGAACATATAAACAGTTTAGCCTGCCGTTGGAGTTTATACTCTGCCTGAAATCCTTGGCATGCCTTGAGTCCTGCAGCCCTGGGAGATACATATGTGGTCCTGGGAGAGTGTGGTAGCCACCAGTGGTCCACTGGCCCCCACCCTTCACCTTAAAAAAAAAAAAAAAAGACCCAGCAGAGAGCTGGAAGGAAGAAAGGGAGAATTCCTCAGTGGTTTTGTATATGATAAATTTCATATTCAGCTTTTCTTCTCTATTGTTTCATTAAGGCATACGGATTTTAGGGGGCATGGGGGAGGTTTTTCTCCTACCTGTTTGGCCAACCACGCCCCGAACCCCCACCAGCTACAGGGTCTCTGCAGAGTCACAGACTGGAACACGTGACTCCTACCGCCTAAAGCTTTGGCTGTCCACCCACATCTCCAGCGTTCATTGTTTCTTCCTCCGTGGATCCCTGTGCCCCGGCCACCACGTGGGACTTTTTCCATGCCCTTATAATACTGCCTGTGTCACGTCCCTCACATCCTCTTCCCTCTGCCTGGAGAAATATTCTTCCCTCCTACTCATCACCCCTTAGCCATCCCTTCTCTTGGAAACCATTCCCAACCTTCCCTGCTGGGTTAGAAGTCTGCCTTGAGAACTCTGCAGTGCTCGTTGTGGAAGTGATGAGCCGACCGCTCTCTGACTCCCGCATTCGTCTGTAAGCTCCCTGAAAGCAGGGATTGGTTTTGTGTCTAACCGTACCATTGTACATCAAGAATCTGGCCCACGTTCTGTCGATGTCGATGTAGATAGAGCCGTTGGTGTTCATTCTATGTGGTCCTATTAATTCAATAGAAAGACATTTTCTAAGTACTTAGGATAATTCAGGCCTCCCGGGGGCTCATCTGTCTGTACATTTTCTAAACGTACCTTGTCTGTTTGATAGTTTCCTCTGTTTCCCACCAAATATTAGTGTTGAGAGACTTAGAAGAATGGAAAGGAATAAGAAACAAATAGTTGGATTTGCAAGATGATAGGCAATTTCCCAGCCACATGAAGAGCTGACCGTGTTGTTTGTCCCTCTGTTGTGGGAAGGTGGCTCTTAAATCCCATATCCAAGTGTTGTTACTGAAACTCTTGTTCGTTGTAAGCACTGTGTGTGACCTGTCTCCCACATGGGGTCCCTCGTGTCGCTTCCCTCGTGGATCTCCGGTGGCTCTCCTGGGCAGCTGGGCCGGACCCGGCTGCTCTCCTTCATGTTGTGTTTGGTGAGGGAGCCCACAGTGCATTTCCCACCTCTCATCTGCTCTGTTGCTGGAGCTGGTGTTCGGCGTCTGTTTTATTGAGGGTTGACCCTGCAGGGAAGAGTTGTTTCTTACCTAGACTGAGGCTGTCTAGACACCTTTCCCCTTGTGGTTATTCTGCTCAGTTTATGCTGAGCCCTGGCCAGGCAGCTGGTCTGGGTTGCTTGGCTCTTCTTTACTTTCCTAAGGCCTCTACTTTCACAAAAAGGATGGTCAGGCCAACGTCGTTTTTCTCCGTCTCTGCTGGCCGAGGAAAAGGCTGCTCTCCTTGACCGGAGCAAGTTGTAAGAACACTAAAGGCAGGTTACCTTGTCCTCAGTGGTTCAGTCCAAACTAGCAACTTAGGTTTATAGCAACTTCCATGGCAGGAGACTTTGGACAGATAGATTTCTAAATCTGGCCCCTTTCTGCTTGGATCTCAGGTGTGGGCAGTGTCCTAGAGATGGCAACAAGAGGTAGTGGGAGAGCTCTGTTCAGCCCGGTAAGCTCTGCCTCAAATGTTTATCCTGGTGGTATCGAGATCTTAGGCTGTGCATTCTGCAGGAAGGCCCTTTTATACCCAGTAAGTTGTGATACGTCAAGGACCATGATTTCATGTTAATGGGGTTTTGTGCTGTTGACCTGTAGTGTAGTTATTGTGCATATATTTTAATTAATTTTAATTTTCTGGTGACACATGGTAGTCATGTTTATTGAATAAACTACAAAATAAAAAAAAAAGAATAATTGATCTCATTATCCAGTGCTAAATATTATTACTGTGGTGTATGAATATGATGTCTGTGGTTGAATACCTACTGTGAGTCCTGTTTTTTAATACAAAATTCAGGCCACTATACATTTGTAACTCTGCTTTTTTTTTTTTTTTTTTTTTTTTTTTACTCGATACCCTATTTTCTCCAACTTAAAACATTTTTAAAAATAGAGTTTAAGGGGCGCCTGGGGGCTCCATTGGTTAAGCATCTGACTCTTGATATCAGCCCAGGTCATGATCTCACTGTTAGTGAGATTGAGCCCTGCCCCAGGCTTTGCACTGACAGCACGGAGCCTGCTTGGGATTCTGTTTCTCCCTCTCTCCCTCTCTGCCCTTCTCTTGCACTCTCTCCCTTTCTCAAAATAAACAAATAAAAATTTAAAAACTACAGTTTAAGTCATAATTCAACCTTCTCTGATATTGGGCATCTAAGTTTTTTCCTAAACTGAAGTAAACATCCTTATAAATATATGTCTATACGTTCATGTTTCCTTAGGCTGAGTTATTAAATTCAGATTGCTCCGGGTACACAACTTGGTAAGATTTTTGGTGCTGCTACTTCCGAGAGGCCACCAATTTCCATACGAAATTTTCCCCACACCCTCATGAACGTTAGATGTTCCTTTTTGTTTTTTCTGTAACCACATACCAGTTTAATACATGGCAATGGCATTGGATTATTTTAATGCGTATTTCTTTGGATAATGAAGGTGAAGATCTTTATATGTGTTACTCATAGACGTTTCCTTTTTTTACCTTCCTTCTTTTTCTGATGCTTAGTTAGCCAAATAAATTATCTTCATGCCCCCGGCTGTAAACTTTGGGCTTGAACGCAGATACATAGCCCTGATAACTAGAGGTGATGTGATTCTGAGAGTCTGAAAAGCCTCTTTCTCCCAAGTGTCGCTGCATAGAAAACCGAGCTCTGTGCGGGCACGTCACAGATTTTTGACTCTCAACTAGGAAATGTCTTTGTGTTCTTCTTAAGCCAAAGTCGATTGTGTGTTGTCGAGGGGAACTTTGCGTGGCTCTGCTGATGCCCAGAAGCAGCCCTGGACGGCCATAGCCCCCGCACAGCCAGCCTGCCTGGCTGTGCCCAAGCCGCCCTGTCTGTGGCTGGCGTGCCTGGTACCTACAGCTGGTAGGAATCAGAGCAGATTAGCGTGGCGGAGAACCCTTCAGGAACAGCTTCCAGCAAATGGAAATTATTTTAAAACAAATTGATGTGGTTTTTCTGTCAAACCTCCTTGGAGCATAAACAAGGTTGGACTGTAAGCTGCCTCCCCTCTACAGACGAGGCCGTGTTTAGAATGTGGCTTTCAGCAGAGTAAACACGGTCTTGAAAGTGAGTTGTCATTGCGAGTGTCGGATCTGAAAAGTAAAAGCGCGCTAACCAGTGTTCTCCCAGCCTGTCTGATGGGCGTGTGACCCTACGCTTCTCACTCACCGGTCTTTGTTGCCACAGCTATCACTACTTCCTGGGAGGGGTTTAAAGGTAAGAAGCAAGTTGGTGTTGAAAGGACTGAAAGGAAGGAAGTGCCAGGTCAATCTCTGTGGTAAGATAAGCATTTTAATCTTATCCCTTTGCCATGTGGGAATACCAAAAACATCTTGTGAAATAACCGTGTGTGTGTGTGTGTGTGTGTGTGTGTGTGTGTGTGTGTGTGTGTGGATATACATGTATATATCTTCCAGTCTGTGCATCTTTGAATTCTCTGCCAGTTGCAAGGTGGTTCCCCCGCGCTGGGCACAATGTCAGCCTTATTAAATTGGCCATAGACTCCCTAGAAGGTGAAACAATGCTTTTAATGTTCTGATTATATATTAATGAACAACCAGGCCAAGGGGCACTTGCCAAAAAAGCTACAAAGTGAGAAAGCCACCAATATCAGAGTGAACTTTGCACTTTCGAAGTGTGAATTATGTTGGGTGAAAGAAGTTTATTGCACAAGGGGAGCAACTGGAATCTCTTTGATGTTGGTTAGCATCCAGGCCCCATTAGACTTTCGGACTTCCCAGTTAACTGCCTCTTTGCTGGCGAGGACAGCATTTGGAGGGCTAGGGCACACGCTCTGGGCCAAGAACGACCAGCATACCTGTGCAGGGGTGGAGCGTGGGAGGCGTTGGGCATTTATATCTGCTTTCAGTGAACTTAAACGAATTTTAATCTAAAATGGAAATGTGGCTCAGTCAGTTAAGCGTCTGACTTCACCTCAGGTCATGATCTCACAGTTTGTGGGTTCGAGTCTCTTGTTAGGCTCTGTGCTGACAGTTCAGAGCCTGGAGCCTGTTTCGGATTCTGTGTCTCCCTCTCTCTCTCTGCCCCTCCCCGGCTTGCACCCTGTCTCTGTCTCTCAAAAATAAATAAACGTAAAAAAAAAAAAAATTGTTAAATGGAAATGTATGGTCTCTAGCCTTCCAGAAATAGCACATTGATTCTAAAATCTGCCTGGACGTAGATCTTAATCAATTAGATCTTCATCTTAATCTGACTAATTTATTTTCTCCCCACTGTGGTGACATTTCTCTTGCGTTCTGGCATGTTCTTAATTTTTGAATCGCTGGCATTGGGAACCGTGCTTTCCACAGCCTCGTCAAATAATTACTCAAAAGAAGAGAAAAATGCACTTTCGAAATCCCGAGAATTTGTTTTCTGTGGGAAGGTATGCTCCAACTGGGGTTTTCCACTTGCGATGTCTTCGCGAGCAGAGCTGTGGCAGTGAGTGTAGGACACAGGAAGGACTGACTGGGAAGAGGGACTTTGGAAGGTGGGGTCATGACTTTACCACTCAGAATCTGGGTATTTTGCCTGCTCTCCATTTGTTTACTGGTGTTTGGAAAAGTATTCTTGCATGTTTGTGGTACCGAAGTAGATAGTTGGCATTTTCAGTTTAGAATTTTGAGAGCCTGGTAAGGCAGCAGTTTTTTTTTTTCCCCTTAAAAAAAAAAAAAACAAGAGCTTTATTGGGATATAATTCAAATTCCATAAAAAAAAAATCATCCTTTTAAAGAAATCCAGGGTTTTCAGTATATTCACAGAGTTGTACAGCCATTGTCACTAATTCCAGAACATGTTCATCACCCCAGAATTAAATCCCGAACCCACTAGCTGCCCCTCCCTGCTTTCTCCCTCCCCTCCCTTGGCCACATCGACTTCCTCTTTCTATGGATTTGCCTATTCTGGATATTTCATGTAAATCCCATCATATAATACCAGCCTTTTGGGTCTGGCTTCTTTTACTTAGCAAAATATTTTCACAGTCCTTGGATGTCGTAGCATGTATCAGTGCTTTTCCTTTATATGGCTGCCTAATGTTCCATTGTATGGATATACCACATTTTGTGTATCTGCTGATGAGTTAGTGAACTTCGGGTTGTTTCCACTTTTGGCTCTTCTGTGTAATGCTGCTGTGACATGGGTGTGCAAAATTTTCTGCAAATGTATGCTTTCCTTTGTCTTGGGGTATGCATATGCCTAAGGTGGATGTGCTGGGTCATAGGGCAAATGTGTTCAGCTTTTTGAGGAGCTGTTAGACTGTCTTCCAGCAGGCATATGAAGTTTCCTCTCTGTCCCCAGTGTCACCAGTAGTTGTTATTGTCTGTTCTTTTCAGTGGTAACCATCCTAGTGGGATGGAGTGGTGGTATCTCCTTGTGGTTTGGGTTTGTATCTTCCTAATGACTGCTGAGGCAGAGCATTTTTTCATGTGCTTATTGGCCATTTTTAGATCTTCTTTGGAGGAATGTCAATTCTTTGCCCAGTTTTTACCTGTCATTAAAAAAAAAGATAGGTTGGGGCGCCTGGGTGGCGCAGTCGGTTAAGCGTCCGACTTCAGCCAGGTCACGATCTCGTGGTCCGTGGGTTCGAGCCCCGCGTCGGGCTCTGGGCTGAAGGCTCAGAGCCTGGAGCCTGTTTCCGATTCTGTGTCTCCCTCTCTCTCTGCCCCTCCCCCGTTCATGCTCTGTCTCTCTCTGTCCCAAAAATAAATAAAAAAGTTGAAAGAAAAAAAATTAAAAAAAAAAAAAAAGAGATAGGTTAGACAGTTTTGAATGGTTTGGGGTTTTCCCCAGGTAGACATACTTTTGTCTGTTTTACTTAGGGAGAGAAGAACTTCATTTTGAAGGTTTTGGGTATTTTTTTTTTTTAAAGACCAGATCTTCAGGTAGAAATAGAATGGGCAGTACTTACCAGGCTTATTTGGTTTACTTACCACCCCCCCCCCCGCCCCCCTACCAGTTTGTAATCCCAGGCAGAGGAGGAAATGTTAGAGAACAGAGCAGTGATTATTCTTGCCACGAATCCAGATTCAAGGGTCTGTGTGGGAGCTCATTACACAGTGTTCTCTACCAGGAGAATGAGGGGATTTGCTCACCTGTAACCTCAGGAAACTTGGTGTGCATATACATTTATAGCCAGGTCTGACTATTTTCTCTGCATTTCCTCTGCTCCAGGGCAAGCCTGCCTTTGCTGACAGAGCTTTGCAGCTATAAATTAGGCAGAAATGCAGCACTGAGGCTGTCCAAAGGCAGGCAGGGTAATTGCTCTGGACGGGTTTACAATAGGGAGGTGTGAAGTGCTTGGTGGCAACCGGAAGCTGGGGGAGGGAAGACAAATTGAACTTGGACGGCTTCGGCCGGTGGGCTGACACAGCTAATTGAAAACGCTGGCCCTGGTGGCTTTTAATGGGAAAGGAAGCTGAGGCCTTGCAACGGTTTCCTTTACAACAAGAAATGAGAGGGAGAGGGGCTCATTGAGTTATTCAGGGGCTAGTGCTGAATCTCTGTAAGCATTTAGAGCCTTAGGCTTGGATGTAGAGGATAGGATTCTCTGTGTTTTTGTTTGGAATTTCCTACTTTTGAGTCCCATGCTAGATGAGCCGAGTACATAGGTAGAGGTGGGGATTCCAGGTGGTTGAAGGGACCCTGAGAGAAGGCCTACAGGTACAGCTTGTGAACATACAGCCCCACCTTCGGCGATCCACCAATGCAGGTAGACAGGCCCGTGGGCCATCTCTCAACAAGTGAAATAGGGATTATATGGTGGCCCCCTGTTAGTCCTCAAGTTAGCCAATAGGCATTTTCTAACTCCTCCATTGACCTTAGAGTCTGAATTTGTGGCACGAGGCCTCGGACTCTGCATTTTAATACCGAAGGGGACTTGGCTTTGGAGTCTTAGTGTGAGAGCCATTAGCCTGGACTGTGGGCTCTTTGAGGCTCAGCTACACGTCCCTTTGACTCCAAGCCCCAGAACCCTTTCCTCCTGCCCACCTCTGGTCACTCGGTACCCGGGGCTTTCTGAGCTCTGGCCCAGACAGGACGAGGTAGTTCCTTCCCTAGCTGAGCCTTTTCCTCCCTGGAAGCCTTTGCCTGTGGTCTCATCCTCCCTGACTCATCTTTCTCTTCCGGTCTGAGGTTAAACATTTCCTCAGAGGGCTTTCCTAGAACACGCAGGCAAGAGTGGCTGCTGTCTTATTCTGGGATAGTCTTGAGAGTACATCTCTGGTTACCTCCTCAGCGTCTGTCTTCCCCTCCTGACTGTGAACTTTTTGTGGGTAGAGGCCAGCTTCTGCAGCATGGTCTTAGAACCCAGAGCCATTCCTGGCATACAGCCGGTGCTTAATAAGCATATGTGTGTTCGTTAATTTCCAGACCAAGTGTGAGTGACCACTGGCTTTTCTGCTGTGTGAATTATCCCAGTCACTGTTCCTCTGTGTCCCTGAAACATCTGTCTACACACACTTGTAGAAATAACCACCGGTTGGCCGTCCTACACATCTTTTGGGTGTGGTGTTACTTTCTGCCTCCTGGGGGTTCACTTGATGCCTTTGAGGGATCATCTGTACCTGCTGAAAGGAGCCGTTTCTTAAAAACAAAAATTAGAAAATGGACCTGTATGCATTTATTTTAAACTTCGTGGTAGCAATTTCCAGAAAGCCCTTTCAAAGGTGATATATCACAGGTGTGGAGATGGTGGAGGTGATAGCATCTTCCTTGAGATGCGTGGTAGTTAATGTGTAACCTCTTTTACAAGGTTCATGGGTGTGCATATGGCTGTGCAGCTATCGTGGATTCGTAGACTGCCCTGTGGGTCGTGTGTTTGTAGAGGGTTCACAGCTTTGCCACTCACACCTCCAAGGTTGAACTTCCTGTGGTTGAAAAACTAACATAACCAACAACTGAGAATGCTTCTATCCTTCACCAGGATGGAGACACTCAAATAGTGGTTGGCAAAGGCTCCTTAGGTTCCTTCTCCCTGCCCCTCTTCTCAACACTCATAGGCAGGATTTTAGAGAGAGTGAAACCAAGTGAGATCAAAAAAGAGAGGATTATGTGTCAACTAGTTAAAAAAAAAAAAAAATTCTCCCTGAGATCATTGTTGCGCTATATGCTAATTTGGATGTAAATTAAAAAAATAATAAAAAAAATTAGAATTAAAAAAAATTCTCAGTATCATATGAAGTAAAAAAATCAAGAGTATGGCTATAACAATGTCTCATTATTACCCAAATAAATAAAATGCATTATTTCATGACTTCTCAAACTGTTAAATTATGTTTAGAACTGTATTTTCCAAAAAGAGGGAAAAAAATCGTGCCTAAATTTGTTTCTCTCTTTGTAATATCAATCTCACTTGGTAATTTTCATGCCTGTAAGAATAAACTGATACTTTCTCACACACACACACACACACACACACACACACACACACACACACACACAGAAAAAAGAGAAAAGAAAGAGAGGTGGGGAGCATAAGGTCTGAGGGCAGAGGGAATCAGGCCCTCGGTTTTAGAGGGCAGCTGAGGCAGAGAGGCATGCCTTATGTAGAAAAGGACGTCTGGTCTGAGATCTAGAGCCTTCCTCTAAGATGAGCGCTATTCCATCCATACCTACTGCTCCAGCATTGTTTTGGCATCTTTGGGGATTGTCCATTAGGAGGGACCAGATTAGAAAGGAGGGAGCGTGATTACAATAAAGTGTTACCAGCAAAGTGGGATAACTTTGTCCTCTCTCTTTGCCTTACTATCACTGTCTACCTGTTCCCTCTGAGGGGAAAACGATTACTGGAGTTTAGATACTGTGAAACTCAGAAGCTGAGTGACCTGGGTAGTGTATAACTGCCTTCACAAATAACATTTTGAGGTACTACCTGCCCCTAAGGGCAACAGAAGCCATCAGTTGAATAAACCAGCTGTTAAGTAAGAGCAGGAACATGAGTGTTTGCACAAACCACCTTTAAGTTTTCTGATCCTTGATGAATGTCAGTTGGTTTGTGAATTATTAACTTAAGTGTATGTGAGGAAATACTGGCTGCTTAAGTGTCGTGTATATTTTTATGTAAGAAAAAAATAAAACTGACCGCACCCTCAGCTGCTACCATTTTGGGCTCAGTGCTTGCCTGCTTTCACTCCACAGGCGTATTTAAAGCAGAGGTAGGAATGTTGGCCCCTCACAGGCCACACGTGGATCATATATCATAGCTCATCACTTGCCATCGTAATTTTGCTTAGGAAGGAACTGAAGTGATTTGCAACCTGTTGGCAGCTATCAGTATGATCATCTTTATTGGGCTACACAGAGTATACAGAGTCCTGGTGAGGGGGTTGGTAGGGATACCTGTCTACCTGGGAAGAATTGTGTATATTGTATCAGAAAAGTAGATTTAGTGCATCACAGGTAGCTGGCTTCAGAAGTCTGTCACTTCCCAGCTGCTTTGCAAGAGAGCTTTCAGGTTCTTTAATTTTTGTCTGGAGAGAGAGCCATCTTTGTCCCGTGCCTCAGTTTCCTTGGTGTGAAAACCTGAAGTGGCCACCCCCCCCCCCGTCGCTCCTGCCATGGGAGCACAGCAGTGCGTCTCCTTGGAAGAAGCCAGCATAGCTGATGGAGGGAGCTTCAGTTAGCATCCATGGCAGAGAGGAGATTTGAGGACTTTGATGGGGGAGAGATTGGAGGAATCCACGTGTGAACCTCGTTTCTGCAATGCACAGCTATTTTCAGAGTTCTGAAGGTCACATTAGTAAAACTAGTCATCCCTTCTGACTTTTACCTAGCAAGGGGCATTGTATATAGACCTTTATTTGCAGGTGAAGGGAAGAAGACTCCATAAAGGATTGAAGAGGAGGGAGATTGGAACTGACCAGACAGGGCTGTTGAATAAATAGCCCGTGTCTTCCTTTGAGCATTACATACCTTTGGATATTGGTTGCTGGATTAAGCCTGCAGTGTAAGTCACACTTAGAAATGCCTGGGTGTGGTTCTAGGGGTTTGGTTACTTCAAGGCCTAGGCTTTGCTCATTTGCAGTGCAGAAAACATGCATGCCAAGGGAGGGGAGAGAGCTGGCGCTTTGTTTCCCTTTTCCCTCTCTTTATTGTCCTCAGGTGCAATGACATTTGATACGGGCAGTTCTCAAATACATTGAGAATACTTATTCTCAAACTGCCGGGATTCTGCTGACATAGACCATGGGCCCCCACAGCCAGCCTCCTTGTATAGAAATGGAAGAAAAGAAATTCAAGCTGTAAATGCATCTCTGTTTTGGGGCTTTGTAGTGGTAAATTACGTGAATGAATAAGTTGAAAAAGTGCCTGGTTTATACCATCATGAATACCTAGGCCTTAGATAAATATTGACACCAGCAGTGTGGCAGGCCGACCATTGGTCTCATGGCCCTAGGAATAAAAGATCTTTTCTGAGGCGCTTGTGACCTTATAAACCACCCTGACAGGTTTGTGCAGGTGCTTTCTGCAGTAGCTCTCTGGGTTTGAGAGTGGGTGGTTTTCTCTTTGTGCTTGTGCAAGCTTAAATCTAACCGAATCCAAACCCGCTCTGGTTTATCGATCCCCATCGAGTGCACGGCAGGCAAAGTAAGTTGCCAGCGCAGTTTTGCAGAGTCATGCTTGTGTGGCCATGTGGGGCAGACCTGGGCCCGGAGGGTCTTTTAGAAGGGGTGCAGGGGGGTGGGGTGGGGGGGAGTGAGGAGAAGGGAGTCTTCTGGAGGAGTCTTAGCTGGAAGACAGGCTGGCCATCGAAGCTCCGTGCCTTACAGAGCCGACTGTGCCACACCTCCAGCCATCCTTTATTTGATCTCCTGTATCTCGTGGCGCGGAACCAGACTGCCCTCTAACCGAAGAGGCATAGTGATGCCAGTTTTGTTAGTGTGCCCTATGCAGGGAGCCTCAACCCCTCCTCTGAGATTCCCCCTACCCCGTCGGGAAAAGGTAGTGAGCTTATTAGAAGGAGGCCGAGCTGTAGTTATTTGACTAAGGGAAGCTGAACAGATACTTGTAACCAAGTCCTCTTTGATTATATCATCTTTAAAAAGGAGTGATTGTGGAAGCAGGGGTCGGGGGGGGGCCTGTGGGTTCATTGGATAACCAGCATTGTAACTCAAAGATGTCCCAGATGGTCATATGGCAGCTGCCTTACGTAGCTGCTGTCTGGGTTTGGTGGGGCCTGTGGGCCTTGATGTCCTGCTGAGGTGGGAACTGAATGGCTCTCACTTCTCCCTAGCACTCGGAGGGGATACAGAGTATCCACACGGAATATCCACACCTGGTGTTACTGAGGTTTCCCCAGCCTGAACCTGGGGCTCCAAAGGGAGTCCCTTACGGTTGGTTACCGGTAGGGCTTTCATCAACTTTGGTGGTGATTTACTTGAAAAACAGTCTCCCATCCCATAGGTGCCAGTATTTGTTATTTGGTTAATGTATAGCTTAGCAAGCGGAATTTACCGTTCGGACCCACCCTTTAAGACACACCTTTGGGAGTCAGTGACCTGGAACTGCAGACTGGCCTGGGACAGGGAGGAGGGGAGAAGGGCACCTACATGAGGGCCTCTGCGTGTGATGATGCACTGGGCCTCACTGAATGTAACTGGCCCATGTGGAAGAGGTGAGGCATCTTTTTAGAGGCCTTGGTGAATGATTTTAAAAAAGCAGCAGAAATGGAAGCATATTATGTCTCCGTCATTTTCACAGCCAGCTTGCCATTTGCCATAGTAAAACTTTTATATGTTCAAGGATGGAGGTCCCATGCATCTGATTCTTTGTGCTTGTAATTTCAGTGAAAAGGAAGTGCCGTATTTTATTAGTAGAAAGCAGTCTGTGTAAGATAATGCATGTTGCAATACTGTGTGGTTGTTGCACTTTGACCTTGTGTCTTCTCAGCCATTCAGCGACCAGGGCCAGAGAAATTTTCGCAGCCCCAGGAAAACCGTGTAGATGGGCTTTTAAGTTTACTGCGTTTCATGACATCTTTGTATCGTTGAAAGAAAAACTTTGCCTTTTGGCTTCGGCCAGGCATTTCATGACACACATAAACTTTAAAAAGCCCAACGGAAGAATTGACAGAATGAGAGCCCAAGTTGATAAGCTGGCTAATAAAGTCAGCGACTTAACTGTTACTCACGAGGCTGACCTATTAAAACTGCATTTTCTTTAAAATACTTAGCTAGAGACACTCTCATGCCTCCCTGTAATACAGCGGGATGTATTCTTGAAAAGTTGTGGGTAAATTGAGTTTTTGACTTTGGCTGACTTAATACCAGGGATCTGTTCTCTGTATCTGAGGGATCTTCCTTTTTAAGTTTTGAGGTAGCTGGGAAAGGGAGGGAGGATAAACCCAGAAGGTAACTTTTGAATATTTGAAATCTAGAAGATGATGTTGAAAGCTTAGAGGGTGTTGCATTGGTAATATTTGAAGGAACTTTGCACTTAAGCTGTTGATAATGTTGAGTGTCGTGATAAGTACAAGTACCCCTAGATTTCTTATTTGGTTTATAGGTTTTGGATGCTCTGGCTTCACATGGGCCTGAAGAGATGTCAGGCGTTAGTGAGTAGTGGGTGTGATTTCAGTGGGAAAAATGAAACATGCACGTCCATCCCAGGGGAAGCTGATTGAGGACTCCAGTGCATACCCTTGGGAAGGTCTTGCTTCCCAGAAGGATTTTCCTTATGAGTAGCTCTAGCCTGGGAAGGTAGTTACACTTGCTTATGTCATTTGTCCCTTAAGTTTTCTGTGTGTGTGGGCAGGGGAGGAAAGAGATGCTGATAACAGTAAGGTAAGCTGTTGTTTGGACAGATGTATTTGCTTAAAACAGAAAGCTTTCATTTCCTTTTTCCTCTGCTTTAAGGGAGACAGTTAGGCAACTTACTATATATTGCTCTTTTGTAACCCCAAAGTATATTTGCCTAAAATCACCCTTCTAAATACGGTTGACCCTTGAACAGTGGAGGAGGGGGTAAGGGGTACCACCTCCCCCACCACGACCGCACAGTTGAAAAATCTGTGTATAATTTTTGACTCCCCCAAAACTTAACTCCTAATAGCTGACTGTTGACCAGAACCCTTACCGGTCACATAAACAGTTGATGAACACATATTTTGTGTGTTATGTGTGTATCACGTACCCTATTTTTACAATAAAGTCAACTGGAGAAAAGAAAATGTTATGAAGAAAATCATAAGGAAGGGGAAATCTGTGTATAAGATCTGCAGAAAAATCTGTGTATAAGTGGATCGACACAGTTCAAATCCATGTTGTTCCGTGATCAACTGTACTCTCGTCAACAACAACAAACCCTGGTCATTACACGTCCAGAGGTGAGTTACTGCAGTTGTATTTTTTATTTTTGGCATGTGCTTCTGTAACCTGAGGTTTGTGTACTATTATTTTCATTGACTGGCTTCATGTTAGAGAGTACGTTGTCAGAAATGGGGGTTCAGAAAGCCACCAAATGCCTCGACGCTTTCCTGGTTCTGGGGAACTCCTAAACAAGACGGTTGAGAGGGTGTGTAATGACTCAGATGGAGGGAAGGAGTTTTTTTGTTTGTTTTGAATATTTTAATGTGTGTCTGTAGTGCTCGGGAAGTAATATGTTATTGGAGTATTAGAGGTTTCATTTCTGAAGAATCCAGAGTCACTGGTATAGAATTTCCTGATCCCTTTATCCCGGTGAAATCCTCGGCCGTACCTTCTGCCAGAAAGACAGGCTTGGAATTTGACCACCCTGTTCTTGTGACCGAGAGTGCTATTTTATGGGGCTGTGTTAAAACAGTTATTTTCCTCTCTGAGAGCCCTTGAGTGAGGGCACAAAGTGTGTGAAATCACTCAGTGTTAAGTGGAGAATCATCTCAGTGTGTTGGGAAAGGAAATCGATCACAGTGTCACTTAGAGTTGGTGGTTGGGCCAACGTTTACACAATTCTGTTGCGTGACGCATTCAATCGAAGGAGGGTTTATAGGACATGGCTAGTTTGCATCTTTCGTACGTGAAACCAAAGTTCATGAATTTTAAAGCCGCGTCGTGCTTTTAGTAAACACCTTACATTTTGCACTGGTGGTTCTACAGGAAGCTAATCTTCCTGCAGATGTGTGTCAGAGCCGAGGGCTTCAGGTGGAGGTGTTAGGAAAGGAAAACCGTAATCCATGACCAGAGGGCACTGGTCGACTTCACAGAGCGCTTGGTGAAGCAAGGAGTCCCCATTTATCCCCTAGATTCATGTGTCCCTCACTTCCTGTCCCTTTGACGGACTTGTTTTAACTGTACAGAAGCAGAAGTCTCTGTTTCCTGCTTCAGTAGAGCAAGGTTTTCATTGAGGAGAGTCCCCCTCCGTCCTTTCACTGCGTGAGCTCCGGCCCCTAAGTGTGCTGCCAGAGGTGACTACGGCTCTGGCTTCATTTCCTTCTCCTCTAGTTCCTGACTGATGAGCCTACTGCTCGCACTGGACCGCCTGGTGCCTCAGGACATGAGGGCCACATTGGACAAGAGATTGATGAGGCAAGGGTGCACCGGTCCTCTGGTGGGCGCGATGAGTGTGGGAAGTCCTGTAGAGCTGAAGGACTCTCTGAGAGGGCAAATTTGTGACCCCTTTTCAGAGACGATAAAATATAAAGTAGGTGACCAGACTCTCAACCTCTCTCCTCGCCTCCCCATTTCCAAGTCTCTGCAAAGCCACTTCTGTAATAGCAAAACCAAATGGTGGCTGTAGCACCTCTTCTTCCCTGCTGGGGTGGTCATGGGTGGCGTTCCCTACGTGATGGGTTTGTGGGACGGTCAGCCTGTGGCCAGCAGCTATTTCCTGCTCAAATTCCCTTTGTTTGTGAAATACCCACCAACTGCAGAGCTGGTGAGGCCAGAGTACCTCCTCTTAATTAAATTAATTAATCTTTACGGATTAATGATGCACATACCAAATGTACCAAGAGAGCGTTACGGGCTGTTTGTGGGCCTCCCCTCCAGGACCACCGCCACAACCAAGCATGAGACGAAATACACTCAATTATTTTGTCTCTTCAGCCAAACCAAGATTTGAGTAGGAGAAATAGGTCCTCAGATCTGCTGCTTTAAGGGATGTTATAGAAAGCTAATGCTGATTACTTTCAGAGGAGGTGGGGCTCTTGATTCTTTTGATCAAACCTTTTGAGTAGGTGAGCAACTACTCTGGCAATCAACTTTAAATGGCCCTGTAGATTAATGGTCACGAGGGGCCTGGCTCTGGGCTTTGTTTAGGTTTATGTAACCCTTGACATAACTGGTGGGTTGTGATCCGACGACATGGGCTACTTTTCGCTACTTTGCCCTGAAACTGTTCACGTTTTGCCCTTCTCCTTTCCAGGAGGTTCTGCCTTTTTGGCCTTTTGTTCATCTAGTTTCATACTTACCACAGCGTATTTTACTTTGTGGAACTCATTTCCCAGTATTCTTCCTCAAAAACCATGCTCCTTTTCTAGTCTTTTTCCAGGGTTCGCTAAGGCCTTGCATTTCCTGATTAACCTTCCTCCTCACAGCTGATCTTCCCTGCTTTGAGCACCATCTGGACTCGGTGGTATCCATACCGAAGATGACATCACTCCCCCGGGAACAGGCAGATAGTGTAAATGAGTCAAGAGGTCTTGGGTGAGACAATAAGAGTGGTGAGGTCTGCGGTCATTTGGAGTACCTGCGAAATAAATGTAGCTGATAGCTATCAGGCATGCTGGCCCAGTAATTATCTTCAAGAGAAACTGCCATTTTAATTTTTTTGATGAAACTTTTTCTCCAAATACCCTTCAGTCAGAAACCAACAAATTTCCCTGCAGATCTGCCTTGGCCCAAGAGCCACCAATTGGCATCATTCCCAAGATGCTTGTCATATTAGAGCCTTTGGCCGTAATTATTTGGTTCACAGTCTCATCTGACCCCTCGGCTGTAAATTCCATAAGGTCACGAACTAGATCTTATCCCAGTTGGTATCAGAACTTAGCACAGTGCAGTATACATTATACACAGACATTCAGTGAATACTTGTTGAACTTGACATCTGTTGGGTGCTACAGGACCAACACTTAGACCTGTATTCGAATTATCCATGGGTAAGATGTATGGACCTTTAAGATAGAGAAGGTCACATAAGTCCTGTGGGATAACAGAAGCAGGCAGAGGTGACTTCTCTCAGGTAATGTCTTAAGCATTAGAATTCAGAGGTTCACACTGGTTTCTGTTGCTGATTTTAAGGAGTAAAAGCAGTCACTCATCGCGGGGTCCGTATGTGGCTAGAGTGTATTATCTCTTCTTTTCAGTTGCGTGCAAGCCTCATGTGCATAGAGAATTATCAGTGTAACATTTTCAGAAATTGAAGTGATTCATTACTGATTCATTCTGGACCAAAAGCTTACAAAACGAGCATATGTCGGGGCACCTGGGTGGCTCAGTTGGTTAAATGTCTGGCTTCAGCTCAGGTCATGATCTCATGGTTCATGAGATCAAGCCCCACGTCGGGCTCTGTGCTGACAGCTCAGAGCCTGGAGCCTGCTTCCAATCCTGTGTCTCCCTCTCTCTCTGCCCCTCCCCCACTCGTGCTCTGTCTCTCTTAAACATAAACATTAAAAAAAAAAAAAGAACCAAAAAACCAAAATGAGCATACGTAGGGAGTTGATAGCTGAATGATAGTGCATTTGATTGTGTGCAGAATGTGTTTCTTTTTCCAGGCCTCAGTTTAGGGACTATGGGGCTACTTAGCTTACTGAAGAGAGACAATTCTTGGGTGAGGATGCCAGAGGAAAAAATTCTAATTTGAGATGCAATTTTAATTATTATTCTCAGTATAAGCCTTTAATGCATATAATCAGCCTATTCAGTTGTGGCTTTTGGAAGCATCATAACAGAAAAAAAGATAGAATGAGCATTCAACATTGCAGATTGAAAAAGAAATCACTTAGTCTCATAAAACCTTATAACGTGGGTCTAGGGAACATAATGTGATCTCATTGGAACTTGATGTGTACCACACGGAATTTCTCAGAAGGTAAAAATGCAGCAGACATGGCCTTAAAAGCTTAAGGGATTAAGTAACTTTCACAAGTTGTATGTTCTTCCTCACTCACACCCCTTGAAATTTGAAAGGACCCATCAGTTTTTCCCAGGGAGTTCTAAGTAGGAGACTCTCTCTCTTATTTTTTTTTAAGTTTATTTTTTTTATTTTGAAAGAGAGTGTGAGCACCAGTGGGGGAAGGGCAGAGGGAGGGAGGGCGAGAATCACAAGCAGGCTACGCACTGTCAGGAAGAAGCCCGACATGGGGCTCGAACCCACAAGCCAGGAGATCATGACCCGAACTGAAATCCAGAGTTGGCCGCTTAACTGAATGAGCCACCCAGTCGCCCCAGGTGACTAATAGGTAGCAAGCAGTGCAGTTTTTGAGGTGAGCAGAGATGTACCACTGGGGCCCAGGTTTCTGGACAAACAAGGGGTTACCAGGCGAGTCCTGGGTGCCCCCGCGGTGCGCCCTTAGATAGCCCATTGGATCGCTTCACACTTGTCTTCCAGGCTGTGTTATTTGGTTTAGCAAACATCTGAAGGCTCAAAATACGCAAAGTACCGCGACGTTCAGGAGGCCAGACGGGGTTGAGTAATGGCAAATAGGCTGGCCTGACAACCAAACTGAACAGGAAAACCTCACTCCCCAGGGAGTGCTTGTCCCAGATTTAGGACCAGTTCCTTCTACTGTGAGTTACGACTCGCCTTAATGTTGAAGAATACAGCCGTGCGCTGGCTGTGCTGCCCTTCCGAGCTGGAGGCTGTGTGTGTGTGTTGTCAGTGGCTGGTGAGCAGCGCCTGTATTTGACCATGAAGTGCTAGCAATGTCATTGGGCTTAGGTCTCACCATGGCTCCTTCACAAGCAAACGGAACTTTTAATCGCTCAACTTCCAACAAGTCAATGAATTATTGTTCTCCAGCTTTGAATAGGGTTTGCCACGTTTGTAATACGTGGTTCTGGTTGTAATCCAGGAAGATGCTGGCCAGATTATGTAAATACTGATTAAGCCTATAGAATTACACTCAGGGGGCATTTTTATTAAGAGTGTCTTCCTCGTGAATTGAATTTTCAAAGGCCTTGTCCTCTGTTGGGATGGTTAAGAACTTGGTTTGCCCAAAAGGTGTCTGCTAACATCTGTGTCCATCCCCCCACTGCAATTTTTTTTTTAACGTAGGCTTTGTGCCCAACGCGGAACCCCATGCAAAGCCCAACACGAGACTTGAACTCATGACCTTGATCAGGATTAAGACCTGAGCTGAGATCAAGAGTCAGACGCTTAACTGACTGAACCACCCAGGCGCACCGCCCCCTTCCCCGCCCCACCCAAGCTCTTGAATTATTGGGAAATTCAAATTTATTTTTGAAATCCAAGTTTCTTCTGTCAGTGCCAGTTCACTTGAAATATGCATTAATTCCTGCCATGATTTCAGTGCAGCACAGTTTAACGGAAATCTCAGCCATGATGGAAATGCCCTCTGTCTGCGTTGTGCCTTTCAGTAGCCAGTAGCCACACGTGGTGGTTGCACACTTGGAGTATAGGTAGCGTGACTGAGGAACTGAATTCTTCATTTTGTGTGCTCTTAATCACTTTCAGTGTAAATGTCAGTAGCCGCGTGGCTAGTGGCTCCCGAACTGGACGGCACAGGTTTCCATAATGGTGGGGATTGCTCAGCTGCTTAAAGACTTAGTGCTTCTAAATCAGTGGGGTCGGGGGGTGGGGGTCCTTTGTCAGGAGAAATGTTCCTCAAGCAGATTGTTGCCGGGCACTGTTAAAACAGTTTGCTTCTCAGACCCAGATAAAACCGGGCTACAACTTGAGCTGTTCTTTGCAGAGGTGCCTCTTGTGTGTTCTCCAGACGGTGGGCCGGACGGTCATCTTTCAGCGGATTAGCTGAAGAATATCTACGGCTCGGCTCAATTGTTGGTAGATCTGCGCACCCTTTGTACCAGAACAGGGAACATTTCTGTTATGACAATGGCTGACAAAATGTTTAGTGAAAGCTGCAATTGGCAGTAACTAAATTCCCTGAGGTTTCTTTCCAGTCCTCTTTGCTACTGAAAGGTGCAGAAATGCTTTTGACAGCATCTGTCCTGCTGACAGATGAATTGTTTTGACAGGAGAATCTGAAACCTTCAACTGAAGACACATTCACATGCCGGGCCTGGTAAGGGGCGATCGTGTTTGGAGAAATAAGTGAGATGCTTTAGATTTGTGTGCCTGTCAGCTGCCACCTGAAAGAAAGACCTCATGAAAGATCCCCCCCCCCCATTAACCCTTTGATTGTTCTTCTGACCCGAGATGAGAATTCAGACCCTTCTCTGCACAATCCTTGGGCTGAATAAGTGCATTTCTTCAATTGTTGAGAAATGAGTGATGTTAATGAACATACCAGTCAAAGGGTTAAAAAAACTCTATTTAAATATTATGCTGAGATATCAAATCATTATGTTGTGTACCTGAAACTAATGTAATGGTACATGTCGATGATGTCTCAATAAAAAATTATAGTGGGAGGGGGGAAAAAAAAACCAACCCAGTGCTGATAGCAGCATTCTTGATAATAGCCCAAGTAGCCCATCTGAAACAACTCAGATGTCCATTAGCTGTTGAACGGATAAACAAAATACAGGCTATGTGTCTGTAGATACACACAAAATAGAATAATATTCAACTCTAAAAAGGAAGGAAATTCTGACACATGCTACAACATGGACAAACCTTCAGGACCTTATGCTAAGTGACGTAAGCCAGACACAAAAGGACGAATACTGTAGAGTTCTTCTTACGTGTATCCAGAGTTGTCCAATTCAGAGAGACAGAAAGTAGAAGCGAGGTGCCAGCGTCGGGGGGAGGGGAGCGTGGGGAGTCCGTTGTTTACGAGGTGCTGAGTTGCAGTTGGAGATGACAAGGTTCTGGAGACGGATGCTGGTGATGGTTCTACAACAGTGTGACTGCACTTCATGCCCCTGAGCCGCACACTTAAAAGTGGTTAAGATGGTAACATTTTGTGTATTTTACCACAGTCAAAACAAAACAAAACAAAACATGTTGAGAGTGTGTCTGGCTGAGACGAGCAAACCAGAAAATGTCTGTGAAGATTTTGTTGCAGATGATACTGGTCAAGGAGGCTCCAGTAAACACTTTGCCCATCTCCTGATAAAGCAGGAGAAGATCAACAGCGTGTCGCAGGTTTCAGGACCCGTCACTTCTCAGACCTCAGAGCTAGGCAGCTCTGTGTCCAAAAGGGGAAGCCGTTCCAGGGGACCTGAGCGTCAACCTGTCTTCTCTCTGTAACTGCTCAGAGGCCCTCTGAGAGAATGCCCCTTGAGAACCAGTCTGCCGACTCTCACTTGTTGATAACATGGCTTTTCTAGTTCAGTGAAAGTCAAAAAAGTGGCCTCATCCAGGCTGACCCAAGTGAGAGCTTAAATTTCCACTTACAGGCGTCTTCATCTTTCTTCCCTGCTGTTTACCAGAATCTCAACACGAGGTCCCGACACCGTTCAGCTTCTTCATAAGGCTAGCTTACAGAAGACCCTTCTGCAAGTAGCCTTGTCTCAAAAGCAGAATTTACACATTATTGAAGTTGAAATAAGTGTTGTCTGCTCTTTAGAAGAATGATGGACCAAGCGGTGTCGTGCTTTAAAAATGGTTTTTATTCCGGGGCTCCTGGGTGTCTCAGTCAGTTGAGCGTCTGACTGTTGATTTCGGCTTGGGTTACAATCTCAGGGTTTGTGAGGTAGAACCCCACATCGGGCTCTGCACTGACAGTGTGGTGCTTGTGTGGGATTCTCTCCCTCTCTACCTCTCCTTCTCTCTCTGCCCCTTGCGCACACACTCTCTCTCTCTGTCTCAAAATAAACATTATAAAAATGGTTTTCTTCTAATACCAAGTTGGTGAAGAATGTGGACATAAGGGAAGTAATTTCATTCCAGATAGTTTCCCAGTTGATTGCCTGAGACTGGTTTCCCCCCCTGGCCATGTATATAAGCCAGAAGCAAGACATTCCTTTTGAACCTAATTGCCTGAAGAGTCAATGGCCCAGATGTGAGGTTAACAACTGTGGTCATTAGTCCAGATATGGCCTGCAGGTACGTTATGTTTGGCCCATCCCGAGTTAGTTTCTTTTTTCTGTTTTGTAAGAATTAAAAAGATTTCACCTAACAATTCAGAATTTAAGCTTCTCTTGGAAGTGGAGAAGACTGGTCTGCATTGCCCTCGTGTCTGGAGACCGGAGCAAACGCCCCCCCCGTTGATGGGCAAGCCGGCACTGTTGTGTCAAGCTTCTTTGCACACCTGGCAGGGTGGCCGTCCTTGTGACTTACTTGCCTTCCAGGCCTCCGGCCTTTGTGATTTCTGAGTCTTCCCTTGATGTCTCCTCCAGCTCAGATGATACAAACGTTGTGGACATTGTAAACTCACGTTATCTCCAAACCCAGAAAAAGTATTTCCACCCCCCTTGTTGATGATAATGTGCTCAAAATAGAATAAAATTTCAGTCTGTCCCCCTCTGATGGGGGGGGGGGTTCTCTCCATTTGTGGATTTTCTCTTTCAAGTCTAACCTGTTGATTTCTGTGAACCCGATCATAAATACCCCCAAGCACAGACAAGCTCACGCTTGACTTCAATATGTGGTTTAAAAAATTACCACCTTCAGTTTTTATAGTAACATAATCTCTGGACAAATTGCTTTTAATTCAGGCTGTGCCCTGAACACAGATGTACCATTAATTTCAAGTGTCGTCTGATTTTTATTTAGATGAATGTCTTGAGTTGTCAGAGAAATGGCCATCAGCTCTAGGTTAGCATTGATTGGAATGTCTCTGGAGGGAGTGAGTTTAAAAGCCAGTTGCCACTTACGTGCTGTGTAGATGATAGACCGGAAACTCATGATTCTCAGTACCGTTAATTGGCAGTGATGCCAGTGGAATTAATAGCTGAGATGAAAAACGTTGACCTGCTCAGCATACGTGGGACTGGGCGTATTTCGGTGGCAGGGAGCAGGCGTAACGTGCACCGAGTTCCCATTTGGACCACATCTCCGTGGATCTCTGCTTCTGAAAGATCAGGCTGGTGTGGGCTGAGGGCTGACCCGAGAGCTCTGCTGAGCCAACACAGGTCAGCTTGCTCCGTGTGCACCTCTCAGGGTAGAGCTGGGGGATGAGAGCGGAGAGATGCACTTCCTGAATGGTCGTGGCAGATGCCGTCTTCTCCAGAAAGCTGCTCGTGTGTGAGGTTTTCACTGCCTTTTGTTCAAACTGGCCATGAATCTCCTGTGTGACTGTCCCTCGCAGTATTTACTCATTGATGATAGGCATGCCGTGTGTTCATGGATAGTCTTATGATTAGGGACTTGAAAGGTGTCCACTTTCAAAACAGGTCCTTCAACTTGGAGTATGCATCTTAACAATTTTTAGTTGCAAGTTCTTGCTTAGACCAGGGGTTTCTCAACCGGTGAATAATTACCATGAACACTTAGAGCTGGATAATTGTTGTCAGGGGCTGCCCTGTCCATCGTAGGATGTTGAGCAGCGTCCTTGGTTTCCACGCACTGGATGTGTGTAGCAAGCCTCCCACCCCCCTTTTTCCTGCAGTTGTGACAACTAAAAATGTCTCCAGATATTGCCAAATGTCATCCCTGGTTGAGAGCCACTGATTGTAGACAGTAAAGGGTCAGTTCTTGACCCCTCTTTTTTTTTCTTTACTATTGCTTGATATTTGATGCTTGAGTAAAATATTAATTTTTAAAATGCCATTTAGAATAGCCTTGGATCTGATCCAGCCTTGGACGTTAGGATCGGCACACTCTAATGTAGGTAGAGGTCTGGCTTACTTTAGAATTTCTTTAAAAGTTGCCAAACAGAGGAGTGCCTAGGTGGATCAGTTGGTTAAGCGTCAGACTCTTGATTTTGGCTCAGGTGATGATCTTGCAGTTTGTGAGTTCCAGCCCTGCGTTGGGCTTTGTTTTGATGGCGTGGAGCCTATGTGGGATTCCCCCCCCCCCCCCGCCCCCCGGTCTCTCTGTTTCTCCCCTTCTGTCTCTCTGTTTCTCTCTCTCAAAACAAATAAATAAACTTAAAAAAAAAAAAGTTGCCTGGTGGAGGGGTGCTGGGGTGGCTCAGTTGGTTAAGCATCTACCTTCGGCTCAGGTCATGATCTCACAGTTGGTGAGTTTGAGCCCCACATTGGGCTTTCTGCTCTCAACACAGAGCCCACTCTGTATCCTCTGTCCTCTACTCTCTCTACCCCCTCCCCCCCACTTGTTCTCTCTCTCTCAAAATAAATAAATAAACTTAAGAAAAAGAGAGTAAGAGGTAAGGTGATCAAAAAAAATTTTTAAAGGTCAAATGTCCAAGTCATTTAAAAAAATCAAAAAATGAAAAAAGTTGCCAAATGGTGAAATGATACAGATTGAAATCCATTTGGGTTTAGCCAGCCTCATTGATTGAGATTTTCACAGTGACTTGTTGATGGTTGCAAGTGAGGAGAAGCAAGGTCTGTCAGTGTCACTACTGATAAGGTGACTTACAGTCATGTACGGGATAGGAGCAATTCTAAGGGAGAGGGCCTGTGGGCGCGGAGTAGAAAGATTGCTGAATTTGGGGTGTAATGCTGCATGCTGATTTAACTTTCTTTCTTTCTTTCTTTCTTTTTTTTTTTAATTCTCTTCCTTGACCAGAAACCTGAGTTACAACAGACTTTCTGAGATTGATCCTGCGGGCTTTGAGGACTTGCCGAATCTACAGGAAGTGTGAGTATTTTCTTCTAAACCTGCGGTTGGGGGTGGGGGACTCAGAGCTCCTTGGGAAACCCTCTCCTGTTGCCACGTTGCTCACTTTCTGGGATCAGCGGTCTAACCTTGTTGGAAAGAACGTTTGCGTACCGGCTGTTGGTGACAGATTGTACGGCTTACTGAGCTCCTTGGCTGCAGCCTCTCTCTCTTCCTAGGCAGTCGGCGATGGGTGTGCTACAATCCATGAGCAATCGCGGAGCATGGTGGGTGTCTAAGAGGGTCCCCTCCCTTGTGGGAAACCTTGTGGCCCAGCTGTGTTGGCACACCTCACTGGTACTTCCCTGCATTTGCCAGGGAGGTAGAGCAGCCCGCTCAGCAGGTGCATACGGGCCAGCCCACCCCTTCTGCATCCCAGGAAACAGGTAGAGAAGAGTGGACAACAGAGGCTCGCTCTCTCCCCCCCCCCCCCCCATCTCCAAACAGAGCCAGGCATTACTACTGCCTTTGTAGCTCTCAGCCGCCGGCCTCCGTGCAGTGCCCTTTAAATCAGCCATCACTCTTTCCTTCTTCTCGACTAAAGAATTCTGCTTGTAAAGTAGATGTCAGTGTTATCAGGAATTTCAGTTCCACGGGGACTTTTGAGAAACTTCTACATAAGTCATGCATAACTACTGCAGAAAATTTAGAAACTAGCACAATATGTAAAGACTTACGCTTACTTTTGTGACTACTTCATCCTGTACGTTAAAATATTAAAACTGTCTCATTTTAATTTTTATGTAAAACTACTGCGCATGGATAGTCCGTAAATTATTCACCCGGTGCTTTTATTGTCAGGTATTTTCAGTAGATCTTATTAGATAAGTGCTTTACACACTTTGCTCATTATGTGTGAGTGATAAAAGCCCTTGTTTATTATTCTTTGATTTCATTGCTGGGTGATTTGTCTAGAGGAAATTTAATTTCATTAGCTGGTGCAGCTACCCCCAGCCCCCGTGTCCACATTGTCCAAATTGTGTTTACGACTTCTATGTCTCTTTAAAAAAATGTTTAAACTTCCAAAGTAAAAGAACTTCATAGTTGGAAGGAGCCCTTGGGAATACTCTGTCCAGGACCTTAATTTTCCTATGAGGTCAACAGCCATTGGAGGGAGCAAAGAAGTCTGAGGTAGGTCACTGCACTAATTTACCGTAATTAAATACAACAGACTGCTGTTATGTACGCAACAGAAACTTATTTTCTCCCAGTTGTGGAGGCTGGAGGACCAAGACCAAGATCCTGGCAGGTTGGTTTCCTGCGAGGCTCTTTCCTGGGCTTGTGATGGCCCCGTCCTCGCCGCCTCTCCTTGTGGCATATGGGTGTGTCCCTGGTGCCTCTTTTGTGTGTCCAAATGTCCTCTTCTTAAAAGGACACACAATCGTATTGGGTCAGGGCCCATCCATATGACCTCATTTTACCTTAGCAAGTTCTTTAAAGGCTCCGTCTCCCAATATAGTCACATTCTGAGGTGTTGAGGGCTAGGACTTCAAAATAGGGATTTTAAGGAGACACACTCGAGCCCATCATGGCCGCCCAACGTGATTAACCGAGTCCATCAAGGAGCCAGTGCCTTTTCGGGACCTAGGCTGTCTTTACCGTTCCTGGTTAGGATGTTCGACTCTGTGTGTTAAGTCTCAAAGCGTAGAGATTTTCTTTTAGAATTGGACAAAATTGAAATTGGGGTATTTCTCTTGGCATCATTTAAGCTTTCATTTAACATTGACTTGAGTACTTCCTGTGTGCCAGGCACTTCTCTGGGCGCTGGGGGTACAGGAACAAGTAGGGCAGACAGATAGGGGCTACGACTAGGGTGAGGCAAGTGAGGTGTTGCTGTCAGGTGCTCACAGTTAAGGGGATGCCACAAACTCCGCATCCGAGATGAAGAATGTTTGTTTTTTTAAAAAAATTTTTTTTTTCAACGTTTATTTATCTTGGGACAGAGAGAGACAGAGCATGAACGGGGGAGGGGCAGAGAGAGAGGGAGACACAGAATCGGAAACAGGCTCCAGGCTCTGAGCCATCAGCCCAGAGCCCGACGCGGGGCTCGAACTCACGGACCGCGAGATTGTGACCTGGCTGAAGTCGGACGCTTAACCGACTGTGCCACCCAGGCGCCCCTAGAATGTTTTAATACAGTATTTAAAATACCAATACGTGGTCAGTTAAGTGTCCCACTCTTGATTCCAGCTCAGGTCATGATCTCACAGTGCGAGAGTTCGGGCCTGGAGTTGGGCTCTGTGCCGACAACACAGAGCCTGCTTGGGATTCTCTCTCTCCCTCTCTCTGCCCCTCCCCCACTGACACACACGCGCTCTCAAAAAGAAACATTCAAAGAAAATAAGCAAATAAATAAAAATTTCAACACAAAGGCAAGACAAAATCTTTGGTGAATAAAACCCATGGTTTAAGTAAAGTCAGGATCAGCATTCCTGATCTTTCCTTTGGCTCCAGTCTCTAGCACGAATTGACACAGCACTGTCGATGATATGACCCTGTCTTGATGTGAAAACCTTGATATTTTGCTTGTTGTGGATTTTGCTTTGCATTCATTTTGATGTTTTAAGAGCACCGCATTAAAATATCTTTGATCCTGGCCACTGAGGTTTTGGGCATGCCCCGCTGTGTGTCCTGCCCCACTTGACCCAGTCCCAGCCCTACTGACAAATCTCTCCTCTCACAGAGCTTACGTTAAGGTGGGGGAAGACATATGCTGGACAAGGAAATAGTAAGATGTACCGGTGGTAAGTGTTAAGGGGGAATAGGACAGGGTCATAGGAGGCTCTTTTCTTTTAAAATTACGGAGGTGTGGTAATGGAGCGTGGGTGGTCAGGAGGGTCACAACTGAACTGATGTGAATGATGCAGGCTAGAGGAAATATAAATTCAGGGCTCCAGGAAGGAACAGGACCAGAGACCGTGCCTGGCATGCATGACAGGAGGGGCTGTGACCAGGGCTTGGGTCCTGGAGGGCTGTATTGGGTTATAGTTGGAACCATCATTGACCGCCATCAACTGGACTTGTGCCGGATGCTCCGGCAAACATTTTCCATGTTGTTCTCTCTCCAGCTCTCTTGTTACATTTCTTCCTTGCCCACGTGGGCTTTCCGCTTTTGCTTTGGATCCCTTGACCTCTGGCTTTTCGTTCCCTTCTGCGTGGTGCTTTTTGGAACTTACACCCCACCCAGATCTGGAACTGAGAGCATCGGACTTCCACCTGTTTCCTTCACTGGGGGTGCTGGTTATGAGTCTTAAAATAATTTTCTTGCCTGGCAACAGTCCAGCCATCGTAGCAGCGCCTGAGACGAACCCCTGGGTGAGTGCTACCTCACGCAGTGCCTGTACCACCTCTGTGACACAAATTACTTTCTTCACAGTGACTTCCTCCACTTAACAGAGGAGGAAACAGAAGCTCAGAGAGGCTAAATAAACCTGCACAGTGTTGGAAGGGTGGTGAAGCTGAGAGTTGAACTCCAGTCCGTTTGAGCCCCAGACCTGCGCTTAAGTGGAACGCCGGAGCGTGCTGCCCTAACTTCCCGCACGCCTCGCTTAACCTGCAGCCTTCACCTGAAGATTTGAAAGACCGAAAATCCAGTGTTTATCTCCTGGTATCACTCTTTCTTTGCCAGTCTTCTCTTCCTAGGTCCAGACTGTTTCCTCTTACTCCTCCGGACCCCTTGTCCCCCGTGCACTGTCCTCCTTGTCCAGCCTCTTCTCCCTCCGGCCGCACTTTTCTCCCTCCTCCGAACGGCTGTCGCCATTTGTGAGCAGCGTGAGGCTCCTACCCGCGTCCTGTGCTGTTTGTCATCTGTGTGACTGTCCTCCTCCATCCCGCGAATGCGCTCGTGAGGGTGGACCTTTGCTAGCCATCGGCCTAAGCGCTGCTCTGTTCCTTGCTGTCGCTGCCACCTTTGCAGGACTTCAGTTGAAGGGACCGAAGTGTGGGGGCTTGGCTGGAATTGCACAGCAAGCGGTAAGCAGGGCCTGCGCTCCCCCAGGTGGACGCCTGTCCCGTGCTGTGTGTGGCGACACTACCAGCTGCGTGTAGTCGCAAAGACAGACCGCATCTCTCGGATACCGTGTGACCTAGTGGGAAGGACACACATTTTAGTAGCAGACAGACCTGGGTTTGGGTTCTGGCTGTGCCACTCACCGGTCTGCGTCCCTCGACAAGTAACCTAGCAGCTCATTGCTGCTTTTCCCTTTCTGCAGCATGGATGTATGTGAGCACGTTATCGATAGTACCGTAGTTGTTCACTGGAAGTGAGGTCCAAGGCCTCGCACATGGGGAGGTACTGTGTCGTTCCCCTTCTGCTACTTTGGGAGCCACACAACCCCCGAGCTTGGTACATTATTAAGAACCAAACCCCGAAGGACCAGTTGGTTGAGCCTTCTACCACCGTGACCACCTGCTGTCCCTGGTGTCACACTGGGATGGACTAGTAGGCGGGTTCCCTGGAGCCCAGGGCAGTGGAACTTGTCGCTGATAAGGATCCAGGCGTTTGCCGGAGGGAGTTCTGATCCATCCTGGAAGCAGACAGTCAAGGGGCTGTGAGGGGGGGGAGGGGGGGGGAGGTGGGAGACGACTTGGAAGTAAGGCAAAAAGCTCTAGTTGGACTACAATTGCTTCTAAACTAACTGGGTTCGAGGCTTTCCCGGGAGCTGTCAGCTCTCCTAACCCCTGCACAGCCCTCTGAGTCTGGAAACCTCAGCGAGAGGGGAACCACAGGCTGGCCAAGCAAGCAGGCGGTGGTTTAGCAGTGGTTTTATTTTGGAGGCCCGGAACCACAGTCCATCGCTGGCCGCTTGGAGCGAGAAAGCAAGCCTGTTGGAGGCCCCTAGAGGCCGCAGGGACACTCGAGCAGCTGCTGCCAAGCCACACAGCCTTCACTGCCCACAGCTCTGAGGAAAACCCACCCGGAGGGCCTCCAGCCAGGGGGCCTGGGCGGCCAGGCTTCTCTATTAATAAGAGGGGCTATTTATACCGTCCTCTTTAAGAACTGCATGCGGGTCACGTGACCGCCGCCTGGCCTGCCAGTGCTCCCCATGGGTGCTGCTGTGTGCTTTCCAGGGCCGTCGACCTGAAGTGTTCCTCAGGGCGGCCAGGGAGCCTGAGTGTGCCCTGCCTTTGGGTACTTAGGGCTCACCCTCTGATGTGTCACCCCTCAGTGTGTGGGAGGGAGGAGGGAAATAACGAGGGCTAGCTTTTTGAGGCGCTGCTACTTGACTGTGACTTACCACCACCTGTTAAGCATTTACTCTATTTCTGGCTCTGTCCGAAGCCGCTAGGTTTAATTATTTCAGCCAGGTCCTGCCACAACCCTATGAAGTTGATCCTTGTGCTGTTTACATTTTTTCGAAGAGGAAACTAAGGCGCAGTTAGGTTAAGGAGCATGCTGGAGGCCATTCAGTTGCTAAAGGGTAGGACTGAGGTTGAATAAACCCAGGGTTGTCCGATTTGAAAATCTGAGCTGTAGGGGCGCCTGGGTGACTCAGTCGGTTAAGGGTCCGACTCTCTTGATTTTGGCTAGGGGTTCATGAGTTCGAGTCCCGCGTCTGGCTCTGCGGGGACAGTGTAGAACTTGCCTGGGATTCTCTCTCCCTTGCTCTGTCTCTCTCTCTCTCTCTCTCTCTCTGTCTCTCTGTCTCTCTCTCTCTCTCTCTCTTCCCCTTCCCACTGGAGTGCACACACATGCTCCCTCTCTCTCCAGGTAAATGCATAAGTATTAAAAAAGAAAATCTTAGCTGTAAAATTCCCTCCTAATTATCCACACTTGGCTGCTCTGTAACTGTGCCTCAGTTTCATCTTTTAAGGTAGGGTGATCATTTAGTACCCTCCTTAAAGGATTGACATGTTACTCAGTGAGATAGTGCTTGTAAAGCATTCAGCAGAGAGCCTGGTGCACAGAGTTCACCCTTAGTGCTTATAATTGTTAACTTACAGTGATTATATCCTCAAGCACTATACAAAAAAAAAAAAACCAAACATCTGGCCATCTGAGATAGAAACCCTACATCATAAAGTCTTGGCGGAGTCATAATTTAGTGGACCTAATTCTCAAGTAGCTAAAAGCCCTGATAATAGTTATTGATGAAGTGGTCTGCCTCCAAAGTCTGTACTCCTACCTGCTAGGGAGGACTTCTTCCCTTTGAAGAAGCAAGGCTAACTGAAATTTCAGCCTCCTGCCCAACTTTGTTATTAATTGCAGCTCTCTTTGTGTTTGGAAACAGCCAATAGTGGATTGGCTAAATAAATGATAGTTCATTGATGCCAACAGAGGAGTTCTCAGCAGGTGGCGAAGAATGATGGAGGTCTGCAAGATACATGACTCAGGAAAAGGCTGGTGCAGACCAGTCCGTATAGTTCACGTGTATCTATGTAAAAGAAAAACACGTGCACGGTCTTTAGGAGCTAGCGGCGGGCGCTTCCTCTTGGAGGCAGACCAGGGGACTGAATTGCAAGGAAGCTTCGTTTTTTACTGGATATTCCTGGTGTTTTTTTTTTTTTTTGAAACAGTTTGAAACTTTCTCTGTGTGCGTATATTAGCGATTCAATAAATAATACAGCAATACACAAAGGCCAAAAAGCACTGTAATCCACAGTTACCTCTTGGCTTTGTTTTTCATTGTTGGTTGAAGCCTCATTTGAATGAGTTAATAATAATAATTAAAGTACTCTGAAATGAATGCCCTCTTTAACGTTTCGCATCTTTCAGCAAGCCCAGTAACTGGAAATTTCAGTAAGAGCCCAGAAGGCCTCTGCGGACCTTATGATGGCTGAGGTGGCAAAGGCCCACCTCCAGGTTCTGCCCAGGGTCAGGCAGTCCTTGTAGCCCCATTTACCTTCTTTACACCTGTTCCAGCTCCAGGCTTGGGCCACGATTCGTGGTCCAAAAGCACCTGAGTGAGGGACTTCTTGGTCCCTGGATCATCAGGAAAAGGCAGTTCAAGAAGCCAGACTTTTGAGGATAATTTTTAGGGCCTTGGCTGGGAGCAAATGTGGGGGGAGTGTGCAGGGTAGCAAACTGCACAACCCTACATACTCAGAAGACTTCATCAAGCCCTGTCCTAAATTCCTCCAGTTTGCTTATTCGTGGAGACTGTGCTAAACTTTCCGTCCGAGCTCTGGCCGTGCTATTTTTGACCAGTCTCTGTTTCCATCTGGCAAGTCGGTCGTGTCTCAGAGTGAGAGCAGTCTTTGCTGCCTTCTGAGGATACTGTCGTCATGCCTACAGGGCATGAGCGCACAGAGAGAAAGCCAGCACCGGTGACGCCGATGGGCTTCCATCCAGCTCGCAGTTCTTAGGACTGATGGAGGGGCACACGTGCCATGCCATTCCTCTCCTTGGGGCTCCAACTGTCCGCTGTGTAAATGGCACGGCCCTGTTGAGAGACAGCCCATGATCTCTGCCTAAATCTGTTCGCTCGGAGCCGCCACTCTAGATCTACAGGGCTCCCTTTATCTGTAGCACTGGTCCACTGTCCCTGTGCACTCCACTTTCAGCAGTTGAGTCAATGCTGCCTCTTTTCCTCATTCATTTATTTCTGTGAAATTGGGCAGAGCAGTCTGTCATGTGTGCAGTGGGGCTGGCCTAGACGGATCTCGTTGAGCACACGTTCTCCTGCAGAGAGGTCCCTGCTGTTTGTTCCAGCAGAGTGAAGCACAACCACATGTCACCTGAGGGCTTAGGAGCCTCGTGTCCTGTCGGCGTTTCCACTCGTTGCTCTCTGGTTTGTAGTCATTCCTGGGTTCAGCTCTTCTCTGCGCCCCTGTCTATTTGTGTGGCCTTAGCCTCGTGATGGCGGCCGGAACCTGACTTACAGCATGTAGCTGTAGGGGAGGGATCAGTCGTGGAACCTGGTACCTAACTCAGAGTTGTAATGATGAAGTTGCATCATGCACGGGGAGTTGCTATTGTAATTACAGAGAAATAAAGGGTAGTGAGTAGTTAAGGACCTAAACTTGACCGCTACACTTCCTGGGCCCCTCCACTTAATGCAGATGCCCGTCAAATTATTCGACATTTCAGCATTTCCATTTCCCCTTTGGTGTGACAGGAATGTGCATGGACTTACCCCCTCAGGGTCTAAAGATGAGTTAATACACTGAAGAGCTCTTAGAGCCATGCCTGGCACATAAGAGCCCCTCTGTGGGTTAGCTGCTACCAACATTAGTATTATTATGCCCCATCACCTGGGTTGTAGAACAGATCTCTAGGCACTGAAGAGGTCTTATGCATGCTACCTTATTGGCAGCAGGCCCTGACCTTAGTTTTTCTTGCTCTGTGAAGATCTGAGGGTCTCCTCTAGTAATAAGTGTGTGGATGATACCGTGAAAAGGTATCAGGAGAGATTAAAAGCGATGGAGAGTGTTCATCATCCCTGCATCAAGCTAGGAAATGGATCGCTGCATCATTGGAGGAGCAAAGAGATGAAGCAGAAACCATCTGATTCCGGGGGCAGTCAGATAAGAGGCTGTTAAAGTAATTAATTGTCTACTTCAATACACAGACAAGGGCCCTTTAAGTGAAGAAGGGATTTGCCACATGATACGGATCTGCTTTCTCTCTGCCAGATGCTTCAGTCATGAAGCTATTGAAACAGACATTCTGTGTCCCACGGCCCAGTAATTGCCAAGCCTCATCTCTGACCGGCTCTGGCACTGCAGAAAGCAAATGGGATGATTCAAGGCCTTTTCCTTCCCCCCCCCCCCCTTCCCATTCATATCTATAGAAGATGGCAGAAAACCAGACTATTCTATTCAAGCAAAGGCTAGCTGTATACTTGTATGAGTGCAGCTGCCGTTTCAGTGGCCTTGTCTTCAAACGGTAACAAGATGGTCCATGTAAGACATACGCTTAAACAAAATAGAAGATAACTCAGCCTTACCCGTTTGATTTTGCATCTCAGACACAGTTTCTTTTCAGCCTGTCACCCGGCAGAAAGCTGGATCACCGTGCTCTGTCTTCTTTAAGGATTTTTGGGCTCACTTTGCAAGTCTGATTTTGGGTCTTCCCAGATTTGGAAATACATGTCCACGTAAGGAGGCTGGATTGCAAAGCCTCTGGGGCCCGGGGGGGGGGGCGGGGGGCGGGCAGACCCAGCGAACTGTGTTTTGGGTTTGCGGGCTTTCCCGTTCATTAAGAGGTAAGAACTCTGGAAACACAGATTTACCCTGTTGGAGCCGGAAAGGGTCTTGGAGAGCACGTCTGGTCTGTGGAGGATTTTCAAAACGTCTTCGTGAAGCAGTGTGTGTCTGTATGTATGCATTCCTGGAAAACGTGCTTGGAGGCTTCATCAGAGTTCAGGGAGGCCAGAATCACAAGTAGATGAGACTGCACGAGTCCAGCTTCCTTGTTATTTATTGCACAGCCGAGGCACTGGGATAACTGGCCCGCGTGTCCCAGGCTCCTGGGAACTCCAAACATGGGTGAGGAGGCAGCTCTGGGTGCGAGGTGTCTGCCCTTGGCTGAGGGCAGAGCTGAAATTCGCAGAGCTCCATGTCACAGACATGTAAAAACAACCAGGGAGGGATGGTCTTTCTCTCCAAGGCCTTTGCTGACTGAGCCCACAAGGAGCATTCTCGTCGATGGTCTCTGTGCTCTTGTCCTGCATCCTTGTTTGCTAGTGCCGATTTCTGAGCTAGATGAGAATCTGGAAGACAGGTAACTTCCCCTGAGTGTTTATCGCTAAACCGTGGGTGTGACACGTAGTTAGGTTTTGTGACCTCACGGGACTTCTCTACCTTTCAAAAGTCCTTTTAAAATTCTTTATCTTGTATCGAACATTGCAATATCATCTCACAGTAGCCAACTCGGCACTGTTTTTTTATTTACTTTGCATGTAGGAAATTTCCGGCTAATTTAAATGATGAATTTCTTACTGTTTTCACAGGTACCTCAATAACAATGAGCTGACAGCGATACCGTCCCTGGGTGCTGCTTCATCCCACGTCGTCTCTCTCTTTCTGTAAGTGGTGCCACACGGGGAGCCCTGGGCTCGTGAGGCCGTGGCGTTCTCTTGCTGACGTTTCGTGGCAGGAACACTTGGGTCCCCGTGCTCACTGGTGGAGAACAGCCTTTCTTCACATAGCCCTAATGCTCGTGACAAATGCCTTGCATGCTCTTGTGGGGTTTGCAGAACTAAAACCTGGAGGATTTGCCTCACCAAATGTGGGGACGGGGGTGGGAAATTGGTCTTACCCATGGCCAGAGGTACATAGAATTAGGAAATTTCTTGGTCCTAGTGGTTAAACTGTAACTTAGCGTGAACGAACTATGATTAAAGGAAGCCGTGTGAATTACAAGACAGTGAGCTTCTGTTTGTGGCACAAAATCCGGGAACGTGACCCAGTTCACTTGTACCGCTTTCAAAAAGAGAATCCCCCCAGGCGTCTCAAATCAGCCTGGAAGTACGGAAGTAGTCGACGTGGTCAAGCGTTAGACAACACACTGGAAAAGAGAAAGGCTGTAAAGGGACTGGAATGGAAGAGAAAGGAGGGATGCTGTGGGGGCGTGTTACTGTGTGAGCCGCTAGGAGCCTTTGCCCGGGAGGTACGCCCACTCTAGCCCTCCGCTACAGGTGCTTGCTTGCTTGACATCTGACCAGGGGTCTTTCCAGATGAACCTATTGTGAGTCCAGCAATTTTTCCGCCAGATTCTGTGGGCAGCTTCCTCAGTGGAGCACTGCTGTCTTCACACTGAATTTCCTTTTTCTGTTCCAGCCCCATTTTCCTTTGGTTTTGATTTTGCTGGTATTATATACAACTCGTTCGCTCACCTGCAAGTACCTTTTCTCGACACCAAGGCTTGACAGGCGGAGCAGAGGGACTTGGGAAGACATCATCCGTATGATGGCTGTTGGAGCTCACAGGTGTCAGGTTTCTGCTCGCAGCGGGCCCTGTGATCGGGAGGTGCTCTGTCCTGACGAGATGTGGTCTTGGGCTTACCCCTCTTCAAGGCCTTGCAGGGTTGAGAGAGCAAGGGGTTAGAATTGTGTCCCCAGCTCCATGTCCTGACCAACCGCTCTCTCCCTCCAGACCTCATGTTCCTCGTTGGCAGAAAATTTCCTTAACCCATTGTACACATGGGGAAGGTGAGCCAGAGGTTGGGGAGAAGTGCAGTGTAGTATATACAATTCAGGCGTCATGCACAAACACAGCAGGTGTTAGACGGATGGGGGCTGCTGCTTCTGGCTTGTGGCTACTTGTCACATAGCCCCTTGGGCGTTGGCATGATCTTACCTGTAGGGCCACAGGATGTGTGAGTCAGTCCTCATTTCTGCGACGTGATAGACAGAAGATTGTGGCCTTCTGGCCCAAGACGGACAGGCAAGGGTCTAACTCTGTCTTTGGACCCATTTGCCTGTGTGTCCAGCATCTGGAAAGTGTTCACCTGTGGGCTAAATTCCCTAAGTTACCCATACCTGAGGCGAATTAAGGGTGTGATGCTCGCTTGTATATTCATAGAGCAAGGCACTAGACGGTGCTTTTAACTTCTTGCTTCTTAAAGTGTGGTTCCTGGGCCAGCAATGTGCCGTCGGCACTGAGCTCGTTAGAAATGCAGAATCTCACGCCCCATCCTAGCCCTGCCCTGCTGGAATCCTGGCCCTTTGCACACTCATCCAAGTGTGAGACACACTGCCTTCAGGCCCCTTGCTCTTCGCTTGGTGAGGAAACCAGGGACACAGAACATCTTCCTGTCGCCAACAGGAGACCGAGGCTCCCTGAGTTCCTGTTAGTTGCACAGTCGAGAGGTGGGACTGAGACTGGACACCGATGCCCGAGCCCGTGCTCTTTTCCTTCATCTGCCCCCGTGCGCTGGGTGCCGGCGTGTGGCAGGTGACTCTGTGCCTCCCTGTGCCAGAGACGGGCAGGGCCCCCAGCGTGCCCCGAGGGCCTGGTGCACTTTGA